>NC_086099.1:16143962-16451819 GCF_963921235.1 Mobula hypostoma | reverse complement strand
CAGCATGCAGTAACTGCTGGCTTGCTCGTAATAACTAGATCGCAAAATGAATTAAAGAAAAGGAAAACCTAGTAGGCAGGCCATAATTTTTGATTAGAAGATATTCAGAATCATACATGCTTTGACTGTTAATCTGGACCATAATTTAACTTCCTTAGTTTACCGTTAGGTCAGTGGCTTCAAAAAGGAATGAGGATTGTCATTTGCTTCACTTCAGCCAAAACTCCCATGAGAATGACTTGTCATTCCTCCCAAGTCATTTTATGCAGTCACCTTTGCTGAATGAAAGCTAAGTATTACATTTGACTTCTCCACTTGCTGGGTTAATGAATAATATTAATTATTCATCCCCTTATTGATTTTTCTTCTCAATAGAAATGTTTAAATATCCCTAAGGGATGAGAGAAGACTCTGTTAAATTTGATCACAGATTGATGCATTTGGTGATTCATGCCATTTATCTTATGGAGTTACAGTGTAAACAATAATTTGTCAATGCTATAGGGTAATTTATTTCACATTACGAACCTGCAGAACTCATTTAATTCTCGTTATTTAATTTATTATATCTCTTTTATGGTTTTTATTGCTTACTATCACATAGTAAGAGCGGGTCCTGGAGCTGCAGTATGCAGACGACTGTGCTCTTGTGGCCCATACTCCAGAAGATCTTCAGACTGTCCTTGCTGTGGTGATGAGAGCGTACAGCAGGATGGGGCTGATTGTCAATACCACCAAGACAGAAGTGGTTTGCCAGTGGAGTACCAGTGTCCCACCCACTCTACCTGCCTTCACTGTTGGTGTCAGTAGTGCCATCTTTCAAATATCTGGGGAGCATCTCTCTGAGGATAGCAGAATTGACAACGACATCCAGAGCCGTATTAAACAGGCATCAGCTGCCTTTGGGAGACTTCGGCGTAGAGTCTTTCAGAACAGGAGCCTTCGTCCCTCCACAAACGTCGCCATATACCAAGCGGTCTGTGTCACCACCCTCCCTTATAGCTGTGAAGCTTGGGTAAGCTACAGCCATCACATCAAGTCCTTGGAGCGCTTCCACATAAGCTGCCTCCAGCTCATCCTGGGAATTACCTGGTGTGAGCGGGTGCCTCACACTGAAATACTTGTAAAGATCAACTGCAGAAGTATTGAGGCCATGATCACCCAGCGTCAGCTGCAGTGGCTGGGGCACATGATAAGGATGCCCCCATGTCGGCTACCCCGCAGAGTGTTATACGGCCAGCTACATCATGGTCCACGCTCAGCTGGAGGGCCGAAGAAGCGCTATAAGGATCAGATGAAGAATGCTTTAAGGAAGTGCAAGATCAGACCCGAGGACCTGGAGGAGGTTGCTGCTGACCGTACCACTTGGCGACAGCTGTGTAGGGACGGGGTTCATATTCTGGAGATGGAAAGAACAACCAGAAGACAGCAGAAGAGAGCCAGGAGAAAAGCAGCCATGGTTGCCACCAGTACAGCATGTACGTGTCCCACCTGCAATAGAGCTTGTGGGTCCAGGATAGGACTGTATAGTCATCAGCGATCTCACCGTTAAAGGAGTGGACGTCGTCATCGGATTTTGATGGACAACTGAAAAGATCACATAGTTCAATGCTGTATATGTGATAATCATAATTGTGAAAAAGGATCTAATGCTTTCCCATCGTATATGACGAATAAATTATTCTCAGGTTTCTAGTCGGGGTACTGGTATTGATTATAACCGCTGTTTCAATGATAAACTCTGCATACTCATCAGGGATAATGCCTGGGCATTTCTAATCCATAGCGACAGACAGTAGCAGTGAGTTCCTCCTCATTGTTAGGTTTCCTGGTTTTCCCTTTGACCTTTTTAAGGGATCGATTGATTTCCTTCACCATGTAGCCATTCTGTTGGAACGTCATGTTTAATCATCTTATTTCCATGGGGGACTCTCCAGATCCGAAAAAGTTTTTGCATGTCCGCCATCATGCCTCCCAACATAGAGTGGTTCTTTCTACTTTGATTAACTGTACGAAAACTATTTTGGAACCCATCACTACTGCCTGTTTTCCCTATATTTCCATGGTTTCTGGAAGGTTCACCAGGATTCTGAAGAAATTCTGGATTAATACCATCCACAAACCCGTAAGGAAGCTCAAATCATAGATAATGTGGGTCAAAGATGACCTGGGACTCAAGTTGGCTGGCGTTTATGGGATTCCCTGGGAATGCAGAGCAGCATATATCAGTGAGGTGGGATGCATGGTGGAAAACCACATCACAGAGCACAGGAGGTGTATCCATTTGGGTTACCCTGAGAAGTCGGCGGTAGCAGAACACTGCATTTGCAATGGCCATAAGATTAACTTCAAAGGCATAAAAATACTGTGCTGTGCCAAAGGCTTTTGGGACCACCTGGTAAAGGAATCTGTTGAAATAAAACTACAGGAAAAGAATTTTAACAAAGATGAAGGTCTTGCTCCAAGTAAGAACTGGAATTCAATTGTAAACAAGGTGGGAGAGCAGAAACCTGATTGGATGAGGACTAACCAATCAGGAGGGATAGACCAATGGTCCCCAACCACCGGGCCGCGAACGGGTACCGGACTGCAGAGCATGTGCTACCGGGCCACGAGGAAACAATATGATTTGGTGATAGGAGTCAGCTGCACATCATTCCCTGTCACGCCCACTGTTGAACCATTACTCATGTGAGGTCATTACCCGCGCATCATCCATTTCAGCGCGGGAAGAAGATCAACTCCTCGAGCTTGCAAATGACGGTGGGCTGAAAAGTATGTTTGACATAACATCTCTGCTGGCATTCCGGATCAAAGTCAAGGCTCAATATCCTGAGATAGCCACGAAAGCACTGAAAACATTGCTTCCATTTCCAACATATCTCTGCAATGAATGCAACGAAAACTAAATTGCAGAATAAACTGGACATAAGGAACCCCGTTCGAGTATCGCTGTCTCTCGTCACCTTTCGATAGGACCGTCTTGTTGCAGGAAAACAATCCCAGGGCTCCCACTGTTTCAGCGATATTGGTGTGTTGCAATGATTTTATATGTTCATATGGGGAAAATATGTGCTGTGTCTTTAATATCCAAACGATACTTAAAATGTTATGATGCTATTGACTTATATAACTATATAACAATTACAGCACGGAAACAGGCCATCTCTGCCCTTCTAGTTCGTGCTGAACGCTACTCTCACCTAGTCCCACTGACCTGCACGCAGCCCATAACTCTCCATTCCTTTCCTGTCCATATACCTATCCAATTTTTCATTAAATGATAATATCGAACCTGCCTGTACCACTTCTACTGGAAGTTCGTTCAACATTTACTTCAAGCTCCCCTGTCCTCCCCTGATAATTGACTTATCACTATATTCATGCGAGGAAAATATGCGCTGTGTGTTTAATATTAAATTCATTAGATAAACCCTTTTAGAAACGAAATTCAGTGTATTAGCTAATTATCATCTGTATTCTGGTCGTGACTAACACCCCCGCCCCCGAAAAGAATCGCCAAAAATGACTTGTGGAAAAAAATCGTACATGCATGCGCACTGGTGCCTGCGCAAGGCTTCATGGTCATTGTAGTCTTTCTTGGGGTAAACCCAGAGTATTTGACTGCTACTCTTGTCCGTTGGCAACCCCCCCCCCCCAGTTGGCCGGTCCGCTAGAATATTGTCAATATGAAACCGGTCCGAAGTGCGAAAAAAGTTTGGGACCCCTGGGATAGACTACAGGAGTATAAATACTAACAGAATAGAAATACCCAGGCATCATCCCTGATGAAGATGGCAGACAACAGGAATTCCGCAGATGCTGGAAATTCAAGCAACACACATAAAAGTTGCTGGTGAGCGCAGCAGGCCAGGCAGCATCTCTAGGAAGAGGTGCAGTCGACGTTTCAGGCCGAGAACCTTCGTCAGGACTAACTGAAGGAAGAGTGAGTAAGGGATTAGAAAGTTGGAGGGGGAGGGGGAGATCCAAAATGATAGGAGAAGACAGGAGGGAGAGGGATGGAGCCAAGAGCTGGACAGGTGATAGGCAAAAGGGGATACAAGAGGATCATGGGACAGGAGGTCCGGGAAGAAAGACAAGGGGGGGGGGACCCAGAGGATGGGCAAGTGGTATATTCAGAGGGACAGAGGGAGAAAAAGGAGAGTGAGAGAAAGAATGTGTGTATAAAAATAAATAACGGATGGGGTACGAGGGGGAGGTGGGGCATTAGCGGAAGTTAGAGAAGTCGATGTTCATGCCATCTCCAACCTGATGGCATGAACATTCCTTATTCTGGCTACCCTCTTACCCCTTCTCTTCTGCTTAACTACCATCTTCTGGTGCCCTTCCTCTTTTCCTTTCCTATCAGATTCTTTCATCTTCTTCAGCCCTTTACCTTTTCCAGCTTTTTATTTCACCTCACCTCCCCCACTCAACCGGGCTCACCTATCATGGGAGTTTAATGACCCCTCACTCAGGACTCTCCCCTCTGTGGTATCTGCTGGTCTTCAACTCTTCTCTTCCCCCACCTTCTAATTCTGGCTTCTGCCCCCTTCCGTTCCAGTCCTGATGAAAGTTTTCAGCTTGAATCATCAACTTCCTCTTCATAGATGCTGCCTGAACTGCTGTGTTGCTCCAGCATTTTGTGCATTGCTCTGGATTTTCACCATCTAGACTCAAGAATCTCCTGTGTTTACTGTATATAATTAATTCTGTTCTTCTCACTACAGAAATTATTCATTTTAGAAGTTTTGCTAATTGCGTTTGTGATATATCAAATTGGTAACAGTGCAACTTTGTCAGACCTCCTGTGAACTGGGCTCAGTCCTGACTTTCATATTCTTCCTGTGACCATTTGGGTTTTTGTTTTCCGTGCTCCAGATTCTTTCTGCATCCCAAAGACATCAGTAAATAGCCCCTCGACTCATGGAGCACTAGACACAGAAGCAGGCTATTCAACCCACCCAGCCCATGCTGATCTGTAATACTGCCTTGTTCCATTGACCCACACCTTTCCCATCCAGTTATTTATCCAAACCGCTCTTTTACTGGCAGCTTGTTTCACTACCCTCAGAGTGAAGAAGCTCCCCCTTACGTTCTCTTTAGATATTTCACCTCTCACCCTTAACCTATGACCTCCCGTTCTAGTCTCACCCAACTTCTATACCCCTCATAATTTTGTATACCTCTACCAAATTTCCCCTCATGTTCCCCTTGAAGTGTTCACCCCTAACCCATGACCTCAATTTCTAGTCTCACCCAAGCTCAGTGGAGAAGGTCTGCTTGCATCTACACTATCTATAATTTTATATACCTCTACCAAATCTCCCTGCATTCTGCTACTCTCCAAGGAATAAAGTCCTAACCTGTTCAAACTTTCCCTATAACTCACATCCTCAAGTCCTGGCGACACCTTTAACTGATCCAACCTCAGTGAAAAAAGCCTGCCTGCATTGCCCCTATCTTTATTCCTCATAATTTTGTATACCTCTGTCAAATGTAGCCAAGTTAGTGAATAATACGAAAATAGGTGGAGGGGCAGATAGTGCTGAGGAAGCAGGGAGTCTATAGAAGGTTATAGACAGATCAGAAAAATGGGTGGCAGATGGAATATATTGTAGAGAAATATATTTACGTCATAAACGTACTGTGACAGAGGTAATAAAAGTGCAGACTATTTTCTAAACAGAGAAAATTCAAAATTCAGAAGTGCAAAAGGACTTCACAATCTCTAGACTATAGAGGAATCAGAATCAGTTTTATTATCCAGTGCAAGACATAAACATTGTTATAATTCACAAAAATAAATAAATTGTACCAAAGAAGAATAATAAGGTGGTGTTCATTGACTGTTCAGAAATCTGTGGCAGAAGGGAAGAAGCCAATTTTTAAACGTTGAGTTGAGGAGGATGAGATTGCTGGGATATTCTGAGAGCTGGCATAGTCAATAGAAAAGTGATGTAAGAAAATAAATAATATGAATACAATATGTTACAAGAATATATTACAAGGGCACCACTGCTCAATACAAGAGGACATAGCTTTAAGGTAAGGGTTGGGAAGTTCAAGGGGGATATTAGAGGAAGGTTTTGTTACTCAGAGAGTGGTTGGTGTGTGGAATGCACTGCCTGAGTCAGTGGTGGAGGCAGATACACTAGTGAAATTTAAGAGACTACTAGACAGGTATATGGAGGAATTTAATGTGGGGGGTTATATGGGAGGCAGGTTTGAGGGTCGGCACAACATTGTGGGCCGAAGGGCCTGTACTGTGCTGTACTATTCTATGTTCTATGGTCTTAAGAATTAGATATTTTATTGATTAGATTCTATTTCCAAACAACGTCATATTGGCAAGTTGATTGTGGTCATATACATGGTGATTTTCCTTCAATGTCATCTCTCACAACAATTGCAGCCAATTCATTTCAATGTATTCTCTGAATTAGGTCACATCCATTTAATTGACCTGTTTTATTTAAGAATCTTGAAAGTAATTCCAATTTTTTTTTGCTGAGCTTTCAATTACTTTAAATGTAATTCATGGGAAATGCTCAGGGACAAAATTTAAAACCACTTGGACAGGTTTAGATTGATTAGGAAAAGCTAGCATGTATTTGTTAAAGGCAATTTGTATCTGTCCTATTTAATAGTTTTTTTATTGTAAGAGGGAAATGTAGCCAATGTATATGTCAACTTCCAAAAATACTTGGTAACAATCAATAATCAATGTATTTTTATCAACAGGTCTGTACTCACTGGTGTTTAGACAAATGGGGGTGGGGGGATCTCAATGCTACCGACTGAATATTGAAATGCTGAGATAGAGTGGACATGGAGGACATGTTTCCTATAGTGGGGGAGTCTCTTTAGAACAGAGATGAGGAGGATTTTTTTTTTAGCAAGGGGTTGTGAATCTGTGAAATTTATTGCCACAGATGGCTGTGGAAGCCAAGTCATTGGGTATTCTTCGGTAAATCAGAGGTTTATAGATTCTTCATTAGTAAGGGTGTCAAAGGTTATGGGAGAAGTTATGAGAATAGGCTTGAGAGAGAAAACAAATCAGCCATAATCGAATAGTGGGACAGACTCGATGGGCTGAATAATTTACTTCTGCTCCCATGTCTTATGTTCTTATGGTCTTAATGATTTGCCCTTAGACATACAGGGCACATTTCCCAAATCTGCATATGACCTAAAAGCTGGAGACTTGAATTATGAGAATGATAACAATAGATTTCAATGAGACCCAGGAAGGTGAATGAAGTTTAAAATTCAAAGTAAATTTATTATCAAAGGACATTTACAGTATATCACCATATAAAACCCTGAGATCCATTTTCATGCAGGCATACCTAATAAATCCATAATAGAATCAATAAGAGACCACACCAACTTAGGCCTTCAATCCGTGTGCAAAAGACACAGGACACAAGAAGTGAGCAGAGAAGCAGATGAAATGTATTGCTGAAAAATTTGGAACAATAGACTCTGGTAGAAGGACAAGAAGAGACAAAATCAATGCTCAGAGCAGTAGAACAGAGAGATTTCAGGAATTAGAATTGGAAATGAAATCAGTTTACTATTCTCACATGTACTGAGATACAGTGAACAGTCTGTCTTGCATACTGTTCGTACAGATTAATTCATTACACAGTGCGTTGAGGCAGAACAAGTTAAGACAATAATAATGCAGAATAAAGTGTAACAGATACAGAGAAAGTGCAGTGCAGGCAGATAATAAAGTAAAAGGTCATAACAAGGTAGATTGTGAGGTTAAGAATTCATCATATCTGGATTACCAGTATCTGCAGAATCACTTGTGATTATGATTTTCTGCTCCATTGCGAAGTCTCTTCAAGGGGGGTGCCTATCCTGAAGAAGCTTAAATTTTCTCGTCAACAGGGGTTTAGTGAGAACCTCACTCACTGCTCCCTCTCTCTCTGCTGGAGTCTGTTGGTCTTCAACTCTTCCCCAGCTTGTACTCCTTCCCCTCTTCCCACCTTCTCTGGCTCCCTCTCTCGTCCTTTCCAGTGTTGATGAAGGATCTTGGTCCGTAGCATTGACTGTTCATTCCTCTCCTTTGTGCTCCCTGACTGGCTGGGTTCTCCCAGCATCGTGTGTGCATGTGTTGCTCCGGATTTCCTGCATCTGCAGAAACGCTTGTGTGTTGATTGAAAGTAGAAGGGCAGGTTAAAGATGTTCAAAAATCCAGTCGTATTCTGTATTTTGTAAACTACAGGATCAATACAATAGTAAGATAATTATGATGAACCCTTAACATTATATCAAAGCATTCCTACTCTTATGTACCATATCCATCACAAGAATGATCAGAATTCTGTTAATTCTATTAATATGCCAGTCTTTTAGTGTTTCATTTACCCTGAAAGTATAACCTTAAAACGTGAATAGACTGGAGAATCTCAGGGTTGTATACTGCATGCATACTTTGATAATAAATGTACTTTGAATTTGGGTTTTCTCCTTTGCACAGAGGATTTTGCAAAGAGTTCTAATGCAAGTTTTTCACATCATGAAGGATATAGATAGAGTACTTTAGATAAAGGAACTGTTCGCATTGGCTGAGGGATCAAGTTTCAGGTTTAATATCTTAGGCATATGTCATGATATTTGCTGTCATCCGGTAGCAGTACATTGCAATACATAATAATAAAAATTGTAAGTTACAGCAAGAAGTATATTAGAAGATAAGTAAGTAGTGCTAACAGAGAAAATAAATATAGTGCAGTAGTGTTCATAGATTCATTGTCAATTAAAAGATTGGATGGTCGAGGGGAAGAAGCTGTGTGTGCCTTCAGGCTCCTGTACCTCTTTCCTGATGATAGCATTGAGAAGAGGGCGTGTACGTTGGAGGCGGGAGGAGAGGGAGCAGCGCGCCACACGTGCGCAGCCCTCTGGTGAAAAATGATATCGTATCCATTAAATAGGGGCCGTGGACAATTCTGATTTGATGGAGACAGACGTGAAAGCACAGAGGAACATCTGGAGAAATTTCTGAAATGCCAGTTCGCTGCTGTTGTTACTGTGCGGTCGGGAATCTTCCGGAGGGAAGGCCTCAAAATCCCCGGATTTGCCTGCTGTTGGCGATCGAGATTGAGGTCGAATCGTTCAGACAGAGATGGTGCTCAGTACTCGGCGTCGGAGAGTTGATCGGAGGCTCGAAGTTTTCGGATGACTCAGAGTCGGATTGTGGTCGGGCATGGCAGGGAGAGTTTTTCTTCCTTCTCCCGTCTGCGTGAGATGTGGGACATTTGAGAGACTTTGAACTTTTTATTGTGCTCATGGACTTCTTCATCAAGTTATGGTATTGTTGCACTGTTGTAACTATATGTTATAATTATGTGGTTTTGTTAGTTTTTTCAGTCTTGGTCTGTCCTGTGTTTTGTGATATCACAACAGAGGAAATATTGTATCATTTCTTAATGCATGCATTACTAAATGACAATAAAAGAGGACTGCGTGTCTTCATAATCTTATCTTACTGGGTAATAGGGGTCCTTAATAATGGATGCCACCATTTTAAGTCATCGCTTCTTAAAGATGACCTGGATGCTTGGGAGGCTGGTGCCCATGATAGGGCTGACTGACTTACCAACTTTCTGCAGCTTATTCTGATCCTGTGCAGTGGCCCATACCAGATAGTGATGCCGCCAGGTAGAATGCTCTCCATGGTTCATCTGTACATCATTCAAAGAAGGTGACTGACAAAGAGTTAAAAATGAAGGTTAACTATCTTTGTCACATGTATGTTGAAACATTGAAACAGACATTAAAATGCATTATTTTCCTCAATGACCAATACGGTTTGAGGAAATGCTGGGTGTAGCCTTCAAGTGTAGCTGTGCTTCCAGCCCCATCATAACATGCTCACAACTTACAAACCCTTGCTACTCCATATGTCATGCAATGTAGGAGGAAACAGGAGCACCCAGAGGAAACCCACAGAGGCGAATGTTCACACTCCTCAGAGACAGAGTCAGGAATTGAACCCCGATCGCTAGAGTTGTAAAGTTTACGCCAACTGATACATTACTGTACTTTCCACACTGCGTGATCAAATTCTGTCAGGTATAGTAGTAAAGGTGATTAAATTTTACTATTTAATGGGCACTGGATAGGTTTTAAACTGAAATAGTTTGCAAGTGTCAGCGGAGAGTAGGCAAATAAATCTTGTCATAGAATTATAGAGTCAGAAATAGGACCCACAGCCCATCTAGTCCATGTCCAACTATTCAACTGCCAAGTCCTATCAACCTGCACCCGGACCATAGCCCTCCATGCCCCTCCCACCCATGTACCTATCCAAATTTAGATTATGAGGACACATCCTCTTTTAATGTCACTTAGTAATGCATGCATTAAGAAATGATACACTATTCCTCCAGTGTGATATCACAAAATACAGGACAGACCAATACTGAAAAAACTAACAAAACCACATAATTATAACATATAGTTACAACAGCGCAACAATACCATAACTTGATGAAGAACAGGCCATGGCACAGTAAAAAAGTTCAAAGTCTCTTCGAATGTCCTACATCTCACGCAGACGGGAGAAGGAAGAAAACTCTCCCTGCCATGCCCGACCACAGTCCGACTCAGAGTCATCTGAAAACTTCGAGCTCTGTTCAGCTCTCCGACACCGAGTACCGAGCACCATCTCTATCTGAATGATTCGACCTCAATCTCGGTCGCCAGCAGCAGGCAAAGCCGGGGATTTTGGGGCCTTCCCTCCGGAAGATTCTCGATCGCCCAGTAACAGCGGCAGCGAACCAGCGTTTCAGAAATTTCTCCAGATGTTCCTCTGTGCTTTCACGTCTGTCTCCATCAAATCAGAGTTGTCCGCAGCCCCTATTTAATGGATACGATATCATTTTCACCGGAGAGCTGCGCGTGCGCAGCACGCTGCTATCTCCTCCTCCCGCCAAATTTCTCTTAAATGTTAAAATCAAACCTGCATCCATCAGTTTCAGTGGCAGCTCATCCCACACTCTCACCATCCTCAGAATGAATAAGTTCTCTCTCACGTTCCTTTCACCCTAAACTCATCATCTCTATGTAATGCCCTGGTTCATATTTTCACTGCTATGCTGTAGGTATTTCATTTAGCAGCTCTGTAAGAGCAGTCTGTTCTGCTGTCAGCCTGTTTGGGTTATTGTTGAAGATAAGGGATGACGAGGAATGTGTGTCATCCAATTAGGTTGGTAGAATTAGGGGGAGGCTTTCTTGGTGAGGGACCCTAAGTTTGGTCTTGGGGGTTTAGATTTGGCTCAGCGGGAGATGAAGAGGGAAGACGCTGGGGAGAACTGGACGTACAGTACGACGCAGTGGGAGACCCGTTTGTTCCAGATGGATTGTGAGTGACGTTTAGAAGGTGGTGTCTGCTTGCATGCTGACCGACCCAGTGCGTGAGTGACAGAGAAGTTCAAGATGAGATCCAACTTGTGCACATTTGACTGTTTAACTCTAATGTGCCTTTTTCTTTTTCTTTACTAACTCTTTAGTTAAGCTGAGATTCATAAATATATCTCCTTTAATCGTATGCAGTGTGCTGTCTGTTATTTCGTGGCACTAATTTGTAACAGGGCAGCAAGTTACACAGCATCCACACAAACCAGGGTTTGGGGTGGGAGTGCCGTCTCAGTCTCACAAGATTGGTGGAACCGGAGAATGTTTTCCCTAGACTTGTGCAGCCAAGGAAACCAGGGAATTTCATCAAGTTCTAGTCTTACCCAACATCAGTGGAAAAAGCCTACTTGCATTTCCCCTACTTATGCCCCTCTAGGTATAAGTTTGTATACTTCTCCCCTCAGAGTCTACTGGACTGCTCCATGTGGGATCAACACAGATTCACAGAGACTCCAGGCTGAATGGTTTCCTTACATGCTGTAACAGACTACTAGAAACTAGATCAGTGTTTGTAGCCACCTGAAAACCAACCAATAGACAATCCCTTAGGAGAAATCATACTTGACTCGAGATATTGCAATACTGCTACAGTGAGCACAGGAAAAATGGTGATATGTGAAGTAGCAGAGAACTGATGAAACCTTAACTCAATAATTGAGATATATATATGTGTGTGTGTGTGTGAAATTAAATTAAAGTAAGTAGTGTAAAGAGGCAGAAAAATAGAGTGAGGTAGTGTTCTTAGGTTGGTTCATTGCCTGTTCGTAAATCTGATGGTGGAGGAGAAGAAGCTGTTCTTAAAGTGTTGAGCGTGTGTCTTCAGGCTCCAGTACCTCCTCCCAGATGGCAGCAATGAGAAGAGGGCATGTCCTGGGTGCTGCAGGTCCTCAATAATGGATGCCGCCTTTTTGAGGCATCGCCTTTTGACGATGTCGTCAATGCTGGGGAGGATGACGCCCAAGACAGAGATGGCCCAGTTTTCAAATTTCTGCAGCCTTGTTCAAGTCAAGTTAGTCTGCTATTGGTAAATGGTTATGGCTTTCAGTTGCAATTTCCCTAATAGCTGCTGTTTCTACTGAACACTGCTAGTTGCTTTTGGGTATCATTGCATAATTTCTAAATCATTAATCCAGTCAAATATTGTCCTGTATAATAATACATCTTGAAAACTATGAAAATGACAAATTAAATGATAATATACTGGCAGGGAGAGAGGTTAAATGATAATATTTCATGTAAATTGCTATTAGAAGAGTGTTCATGTCTCACGAGGCTGCAATATTGCAAACATGGTGTCAGACTAGTGCCTGATTCATAATCCAGTTAGGCATTGCAATTAACTCTGAAACAAATTGTATGTCCATTTAATATACTGGGAATTATATTTTCTAATAATGGGCAATGATGCCAAGTTGTCTCAAAGATTATCTTTTAGAGCAGGGGTTCCCAACCTGAGGTCATAGACCTCTCAGTTAATGGTAAAGGTCCATGGCATAAAAAACGGTTGGGAACCCCAGCTTTAGAGGAAAAACATCCAATTACATCAGAAAAAAACAGTATAAAAATAGGCCCTTTAGCCTATTATACTACACCATCCAGGTAGCCTACCTGAGCTAGTCGCATTGTACCATACCATCCAGGTAACTTCCTGGAGCTAGTCCCAACCTCTTCGACCTCTCACTCCAGCAGTGCCCACCTGTTTCAAGCAGGCTTCAATCGTACCTGTGCACAAGAAGAGCATGGTAACCTGTCTAAATGACTATCGCCCAGTGGCACTTATATCCACAATGATGGAGTGTTTTGAGAGGCTGGTGTTGAAGCTTATCAGCTCCTTTCTGAAACCTAGCCTACGTGTATTCTTCAAATTCAGGTTCAAATTCACATGTACATGGAAACATTCAGTGAGCGACATTGTTAGCATTAGCAAGCAACATAACCTATTGACGTACTGTACTGGGGGTAGCCCACAAGTACCACCACGCATTCCAACGCCAACATAGCATGCCTGCAATGTTAAGCAGAGCAACACAAGTGTTGGCGCCAATTAACTGGACTCTGACAACTCACACACATTCCTCAAACACTCTTTATTTACTTGTGCACAAGGAGAACAGCATGGCCCCTATCACCCCACTGCTCTTAAGTCTGAACATGGAAATGCCATTTTTATATCGAACTTGACTGGTTGCATACAAATATTGATTCAATCGAAACCTTGTGCACTTCTGAATCCCATCATTTGCATTTTTAAGTACCAATCATAATACATATGTCAGGTGATAATAACCAATTATATCTGCATGTTAAAGGCCAATAATTCTTGAGAGTTAGTAATATAACTGTCCAATAATCAGTGTTGTCCTAGAATCCTTCCAGTGCATCTTTATTTTATCATGGTAGGCTCGTGATCATGGTTCCCAGGCTTGAACAGAAAGGCTATACAAGAGTTAAACTTTTAACTGTTGTGTTCTGCCTGGGTGATTGGACTAGGTCTGCACGTTGTCTCTGTCACTTTATTGATGTGATAGGCATGTAGAAAGGCTGTTCAAAGTGTCTGCGCTCTGTTCGGATAGAACACATTTGCTGAAATTTCCACAAAAGCAGCAAAAATAATGCAAGTAAGTAAAACAAAGCAAGAGCAGCAAGACAAGCCCCTTTCCTTCTCTCACCCACCCACCCATTCATTCACAGACATACACAGGCCTCCAATCCCAGGATAGGCCGTCTCCAGGCCTCCAGCCTTCAGTGGACTCGTGGACTTGGGCTCAGTTGAGGCAATTCTGAATCATGTAGCCTCTTAACCATCTCCTCTTCTGGGAAAACCTACTAATTTCTCCTCATAGTTAAAACACTCTATCCCAAGCTATATCCTGGTGAACCTCCTCTGTACCTTTTCTGCCATTATTACATCTTTCCTATGGAGAGGTACCCACAACCCTGAGCAGTACCCCAGCTGAGGTCTGACCAATATTCTATAAAGCTGGAGCATAACCTCCCTACTCTAGTACTAGTGCCCCAACTAATGAAGTCCATTATCCCATATGCCTTCTTAACCACATTATCTACAGATCCAGATTGTCTCTTTCAATCAGCACTCAATGGTCAAGATGCTAAACCACTGGGATATCCGGAATCTGGATAAGAGGATTAACAGAGGTTTGCTGTACTGTTTATTGCAAAGAATACACTGTAAACAACAACATCTTTTACCAGTTATGATTTGGAGTTGCATGTGCTTGCGGAGTTTAATATTACTGAAGCAGCATACAAGATGTCACAAGTTTCAGTGTCATAGGTTGCAGTGAACAGCAACTTTGCTAACTTCTGGTAATTTCTCTCCCCTCTCTCTTCTCTCTTTTTTCATTCCCAGTTCTGGTTCACTTCTCAGCCCCTCTCTTCTCACCTGCCCATCATCTCCCTCTGGTGCCCCATCTCCTTCCCTTTCTTCTATGATCCACCATCCCCTGATATGAAATTCCTTCTTCTTCAGTCCCTTACCTCTTCCACTGCCCCCCCATCACTTCTCAGCTTTCTACTTCATCCCCCTCACCGCACCCACCCAACTTCCTCCTCACCTGGGTTCATACCTGAAGCTTGTACTGCTTCACTGCTCTCCACCTTCTTAATCTGGCTTCTCCCCACTTCCTTTCCAGTTCTGATGAAGGGTCTCAGCCGGAAATGTCGACTGTTTATTTCCCTCCAGTTGCTGCCTGACTTACTGAGTTACTCCAGCATTTTGTGCATGTAACTCAAGATTCCCACCATTTGGAGAATCCCACGTTTCTAAGATTCAATCTTCTCATATTGTGAATACTAAACTCATAGCACCATACAAGGAAATGGGCATAATACCTAATACTGTAATGAGCTTCCAGGCCTGTACGGGGAGCCAGAGAGCATTTTGCTTTGAGGTTTCGCGAGTACCTTAATTGGTTAATTGTTCTTTAATTGAATTCACTTGAGTTGAATTGACTTGATTTGAATTGACTTTATTACTTACATCCTTCATATACATGAGGAGTGAAAATCTTTATGTTAGGTCTCCATCTAAATGTGCAATTTATAGTAATTTATAATACATAATATGTACAACAATACAACATAGAAATGCAGTTGTGTCAGCATGAATTAATCAGTCTGATGGCCTGGTGGAAAAAGCTGTCCTGGAGCCTGTTGGTCCTGGCTTTTACGCTGCAGTACTGTTTCCTGGATGGTAGCAGCTGGAACAGTTTAAGGTTAGGGTGACTCGGGTCTCCAATAACCCTTTGGGTCCTTTTTACACACGTCTTTGTAAATGTCAATAGTGGTAAGTTTACATCTACAGATGTGCTGGGCTGTCCGCACCACTCTCTGCAGAGTCGTGCGATTGAGGGAAGTACAGCTCCCATACCAGGCAGTGATGCAGCCAGTCAGGATGCTCTCAATTTATATCATTAATTGTTTAATCTTGTTAGCTTTAGTTTGATAGGCTCAGGACGACTGGGTCACCTGTACTTTTCAGCAAACAGTTATTCCGAGGTCCTAGCTTTGGCGAATGCTTCATCTTGCAGTGTCACTTGTTCGAGCCACCAATGTTCTACAGGAATTCCTATGTATAAACTCTGTCTGCCATCTCTACGTGGGGGTCTGTCTTACTTCCACATTTGGCTTCCATCATTGCTAGCGCTGGTGTATTAATCTTCCGAAATGCACCAATACAGTGCTTCAATAATTCAAAGAGCTGTTTCAGCACTGTTGCTCAAAAATGCAGTCAATGTACTCACTAGAAACTTGCCACATGTCAAGTGTCTATGTGATACAAGTGTAATGCATCAAATTTGCTGATGCACTAGATTCAGTGGCAAAACAAATTGTGCAGAGAATGTAGAGGGTCTGCAGAGAGATATAGATAGGCAAAGCTTGGCAGATGGAATACAACGCTGGCAAATGCAAGGTCGTCCATTTGGAAAGAAAAATAGACCATCAGATCATTTTTAAAAATAAATTATGTTAAAGATTGCAGCATGAAGTTGTGCATGGGGACTTCGGAGGGATTGTTCATGAATCACAAAAAGGTTGTTTGCAGGTGGAACAGGTTATCAAGAAGGCAAGTGAACTTTGGCCTTTATTGTCAGCAGGATTGAATTTAAGATCAAGAAGGTTATGCTGCAATTGTACAGGGTACTGGTTAGGCCACACCTGCATACAGTTTTAATCTTCCTACTTGAAGAAAGATATACTAGCTTTGGAAGTTCACTCAGTTGATTCAGGGGTTAGCCTATGAAGAAAAATTGAGTGACCTGGGACTATGCTCACTGGAGAGGGGCTTTTATAGAAACATATAAAATTATGATAATAAAAGAGAAGATTAAAGGCAGGGAAGTTGTTTTCATTGGTAGATGAGACTAGAGCTAAGGGATATCGCCTTGTTTCACCAAGAGTAGTGAATCTGTGGAATTCTCTTTCCAGGGAAGCAGTAGAGGTGACCTCATGAAACATATTTAAGACACAGATAGATTTTTGCATATCAGGGGAATTAAGGGTAATGGGGAAAAGGTGATGTCCATGGCCAGATTAGCTATAATCTTACAGAATGGCAGAGCAGCTCAACAGGCCAGATGGTCCTCTCTGTCTCCGGCTTGTATTACTTGTGTTCTTATGTGCAGTGTGAATTTTATCCAGGAATGATTAATTGCTTCACAGTCAGTGAAATAGCATCCTTCAGCGCTGCATACTTTGATAGACAGACAGACTGGCTGCCCAGGTCTTTTGGAAAGTATTGGTTGAAGCGTGACCTATGCAAATACAGAAAGTAGAACTGCTTCCACAACAGACTGGGAAGTTTAAAACATTCTAGATACTTTCACTGACACATCTCCAAACGTGAGTAAATATGAAGATCAACTTTCAACTCAAGTAGCTGCTACTCTTTGTAATTCTAAATGGCACAGGGAACAGAATGATTCATTTAAATTCTTTAATACAAGATGCATAATGAATTGTAAGCAGTTCCTTGATCTTTTCAATGCTTGGAAAACAGTTTGTAATTTTCATTTTGCCCCAAGCTCATTGAATGCTGCTTTGCAATTCCAAACATTTTAATGCTTACTGGTGCCAAGTGAGAAGATGCAGCTTTAAATTTAATACAAACTTCTTTAATGACTGCTATGCTGGACAGCCCATATTAGACCATATCTGCCAAATTTCTCAGACACAAAAGGAAAATGCTCCTTGTACTTGCGTCTTTGATATCAAGGTCAGAGAACAGTTATTGTGCCGTTACTCTACAATTTGAACAAACCAGTGGAGGGGCTGTAGCTGTGGAGGGGAATGAACAGACAACATTTTGGGCCAATACCCTTAATTAGACCTCCAGTATTTGTCTTAACTGTTAGGCTTTCTACATTGAAATACTGTAGCATTAATAAAGCTTTGTCTCAAAGACCTTCCTCATTCCTTGTCCTATTCCTGTCTGCCCTGCCTACTGAGTTTCCCATGACTGCCGTCCATATAACCATATAACAATTACAGCATGGAAACAGGCCATCTCGGCCCTTCTAGTCCGTGCCGAACTCTTACTCTCACCTAGTCCCACCGACCTGCACTCAGCCCATA
Organism: Mobula hypostoma; assembly: GCF_963921235.1. NCBI lineage: Eukaryota > Metazoa > Chordata > Chondrichthyes > Myliobatiformes > Myliobatidae > Mobula > Mobula hypostoma. Next base: position 16,433,792 of record NC_086099.1, on the reverse strand, counting down.
ACCCTCCATTCCTTTCCTGTCCATATAGCTGTCCAATTTAACTTTAAACGACAACAACGATCCTGCCTCAACCACTTCTGCTGGAAGCTCGTTCCACACAGCTACCACTCTCTGAGTAAAGAAGTTCCCCCTCATGTTACCCCTAAACTTTTGCCCTTTAACTCTCAACTCATGTCCTCTTGTTTGAATCTCCCCCACTCTCAATTGAAAAAGCCTATCCCCGTTAACTCTATCTATTCCCCTCATAATTTTAAATACCTCTATCAAGACCCCCCCAACCTTCTACACTCCAAAGAATAAAGACCCAACTTGTTCAACCTTTCTCTGTAACTTAGGAGATGAAACCCAGGCAACATTTTAGTAAATCTCCTCTGTACTCACTCAATTTTATTGACATCTATCCTATAAGTCGGTGACCAGAACTGTACACAATACTCCAAATTTGGCCTTACCAAATGCCTTATACAATTTCAACATTACATCCCCAACTCCTGTACTCAATGCTCTGATTTATAAAGGCCAGCATACCAAAAGCTTTCTTCACCACCCTATCCACATGAGATTCCACCTTCAGGGAACTATGCACCATTATTCCTAGATCCCTCTGTTCTACTGCATTCTACATTGTCCTACCATTTACCTATTTTGATTAGTCCGACCAAAATGTAGCACCTCACATTTATCAGCATTAGACTCCATCTGCCATCTTTCAGACCACTCTTCTAACTGGCCTAAATCTCTTTGCAAGCTTTGAAAACCTACTTCATTATCCACAACGCCACCTATCTTAGTATCATCTGCATACTTACTAATCCAATTTACCACCCCATCATCCAGATCATTAATGTATATGACAAACAACATTGGACCCATTACAGATCCCTGAGGCACACCACTAGTCACTAGCCTCCAACCTGACAAACAGTTATCCACCACCACTCTCTGGCATCTCCCATCCAGCCACTGCTGAATCCATTTTACTACTTCGATATTAATTCCTAAGGATTGACCCTTCCTAACTAACCTTCTGTGTGGAACCTTGTCAAAGGCCTTACTGAAGTCCATATAAACAACATCCACCGCTTTACCCTTGTCTACTTTCCTAGTAATCTCATCAAGAAATTCAATAAGATTTGACCTTCCACGCACAAATCCATGTTGACTGTTCCTAATCAGATCCTGTCTATCCGGATAATTATATATACCATCTCTAAGAATACTCTCCATCAATTTACCCACCACTGACGTCAAACTCACAGGCCGATAATTGTTGGGTTTGCTCTTAGAACCCTTTTTAAACAATGGAACCACATGAGTGATACGCCAGTCCTCCGGCACCATCCCTGTTTCTAATGACATTTGAAATATTTCTGCCCTTGTCCTCATTCTCCCCTGTTGTAGCTCAAGACCAGTCATATTCTGAACCTCTCTGTTGCTGATACTGCTCTTCTCTGAAAGGCCACCAACAGTTTCCAAAAAATAATACTTGTTGCCGTTAGACCATAATGCATAGGAGCCAAATTAGGCCATTCGGCCCATTGAGTCTGCTCCACCATTTCATCATGGCTGATTTATTATCCTTCTCAACTCCATTCTCCTGCCTTCTCCCCATAACCTTTGGCACCTTGACTAATCAAGAAGCTATCAACTTCCCTTCTAAATATACCCAGTGACTTGGCCCGCACAGCTGTCTGTGGCAATAAAATCCACAGATTCACCACTCTCTGGATGAAGAAATTCCTTTTCATCTCTGTTTTAAAGGGACATCCCTCTATTCCAACATGCTGCCCTCTGGTCCTAGACTCCCCCATATAGAAAATATCCTCTTGATACCTCTCTATCTAAGACTTTCCACATTTGATAGACTTCAATGAGAACCCCCCTCATTATTCTAAATTTCAGAGAGTACAGACCTAGAGCCATTAAATGCGCCTTATATGTTATCCCTTTCATTCTTGTGAACCTCCTCTGAATAGTCCAGTACAGTCTGGCCAATACCTTATAAAACCTCAGCGTCACATCCTTGTTTTTGGCGTAGAGTGGCAACAGGGGAAAGTTACATTCCTTGCCTACCACCTCGACCTTCTCTGTGGTTACTCAACCATCGCACAGATATTGCTGGGACTTGAGGACCTGAGCCACCTGGACAGGTTGAACAGGATAAGGTTTTATTCCTGGAGTGTAGAAGAATGAGGGGAGATTGGATAGAGGTACACAAAGTTATGGGGGATATACATAGAGTAAATGCAAGCACACTTTTTCCACTGAGGTTCGGTCAAACTAGAACTAAAGGTCATAGATTTAGGGTCGAAGATAAAAAAAATTTAAGAGGAATATGAGGGGAACTTCTTCACTCTGAGGATGGTGTGAGCACGGAATGAGCTGCCAGTGGGTGATGAGGGTGGTGGAGGTGGGTTCATTTAATATAAAAGTGGATGGGTTTGATATGGGGGGGCTATGGTCTGGGTTCAAGTAGTTGAGACTAGGCAGAAAAACAGGCCAGCAAGGACTAGATGGGCTGAAAGGACAGTTTCTCTGCTAGAGTGCTGTAGGACTCAATGAATCTAGGACGAGCTTTTCACTATGTCCTGGTGCATGTCACAACAATAAATCAATATCAGTTCCAGCACTACTTCCAGAATTCTGGACCCTCCAGTTTAATGTTACAGCTGGAATAACAGTGACAAATGACGAAAGGCAGCCAAATGCTTTGTAATGGTTGAGGCCTTTAACTACAGTTCCTTACTAGCCCATTCTGCTGTCACTACAGCTCATGGGCAGCACAGTAGTGCAGTGTTTAGTGTAATACTCCACAGAGCCAGCGATCAGGATTCCCACTGCTGTTTGTATGGAGTTTGTACATTCTCCCCGTAACCATGTAGGTTTCCACTGCGTACTCTGGTTTCCTCCCACATTCCAAAGATGCACAGGTTAGTAAGCTGTGGGCATGCTACAATGCTGCCGGAAGCATAGCAACACTTGCAGGCTGCAAACAATGCATACATCTGGGCCTGCTCACCTGTATTTGTTAATTGTTGCTTTAGGCCTTTCGTGCTTTCTGTTTGACCTTGTCAAGATTATTTTGGCTAACGCGGGCTTTCAGCATAACGTGATGCTTTATATTATTGCACACAGTTCCAGTCACTCCACTGCTGAGGCTTTGGAGAGGGTGCAGAAGAGGTTTAACAGGACGTTGGCTGGTTTGGAGGGAATTTGTTATCATGAGAAGCTGGACAAACTTGGGCTGTTTTCCCTGATATGACCGAGGCTGAGGGAAGAACTAGTAGAGATTTATAAAATTATGAGAAGCATAGATAGAACAGAAAGGGAGTATCTTTTATCCAAGGTAAAAATATCTAATACCAGAGGGCATGCATAGAAGGTGAGAGGGGGTAAGTTCAAAGAAGATGGGAGAGCAAGATTTTTACAGATTGGTGGGCACCTGGAACACATGAAAAATTACACGCAAAGGTACATGGACAAGTAGTGAAAATGCAAAAGAAGACAAATACAAAATAAACAAGTGGAACTTGAAGAAGCCATAGATTGAGCTTAGCAGTAGAGTGCTAATGATGAATCCACTTTCCTATTGCTTATATACCGGAGACACAGCAGGCATCGTATTGAGACCCTTTCGCAGGAAGAGGCCTGCTCGACACAACATGGCACGACACGACATTTTTTTTATGGTAAATATCAAAGGACAATTCCTTATTTACACACAATGCTTCTTTTAAACCTCTCTCTCTGCACCCACACCACAGACACCCAAATGAGATTTGAATCAACATTGTCTGGTCTTACAATTAACTTGTTGTTCAGAGCTGCATGTTAGATGTAATCTACAGTCCATATTCAGATCTGAAGATTAGTGGCTGAAGTTCGTTGCTGAAGTTATTTGTTATATATGTTAATCCCAAAAACACCCTAATAAAGACATAAGAACAAACTCCCTTATGTAATGCATTATTCTAATGTCAGTTTTCAGCCATGATGTGAAAAGTTTTCTGATTAATATGTATGTAATCCCCTGGTAAAGGTTTTACTGGTAATGTTGTAGGGTATTTCATGTAATGGTCTTTCTGTAGAAGCAGCTTTTAGGTTACTGTTAAACTGCCGAACGATACCAACTTCTCTTAATCCTTCAGGTCCTGTACTTCGATAAAGTCTTTACTCTCCAATACTACTGAAAAGGTACATTAACAAATCTGGCAGAAATGGGTAAACTGCCAGTCCAGCACTATTGTATCTTACAATAGAACGTAACACTCTGTTTCAAAATGAAACTGCATCATAAAACAAATACACAACGGAACAGAGACACTGACTAACGTTCTAGCTGGAAAACTAACTGCGTCACCAGGGGTCTTCCTTTTTATACCCGTGGTGAACATGTCATCACGTGACCTCACATATGCGGGAAAATTGCATCAGGTGACCTCCAAAAGACAATTACATCATTCTCACAAGAAAGTCAGAAGATCTCCTTGAGGTATGTAACAACACAATAAATATTTAGCATTTAATTTATAGATCATGGAATGCTATAGTACAATGCAAGGCCTTCAGCCCAGAATATTAGTTTTTTTTTAGACTTTGAGGACACGCAGTCCTCTTTTATTGTCATTTAGTAATGCATGCATTAAGACATGATACAACATTCCTCCAGTGTGATATTACAGAAACACAAGACAGACCAAGACTGAAAAACTGACAAAAACCACATAATTATAACATATAGTTACAACAGTGCAAGCAATACCGTAATTTGATGAAGAACAGACCATGGGCACAGTAAAACAAAATCTCAAAATCTCTTGAAAGTCCCAACATCTCACGCAGATGGTAGAAGGAAGAAAACTCTCCCTGCCATGAGCTTCCAGTGCCGCAAACTTGCCAATGCAGCATCCTGGAAGCAGCCGACCACAGTCCGACTCTGAGTCCGTCCAAAAACTTCGAGCTTCCGACCAACTCTCCGGCACCAGGCACTGAGCACCATCTCTGCCGAGCGCTTTGACCCCAGCCCTGGCCGCCAGCAACCGGCAAAGCCGAGGATTTAGGGCCTTCCCTCCGGAGATTCTCGATTGCACAGTAGCAGCGGCAGCGAACCGGGCATTTCAGAAGTTTCTCCGGATGTTCCTCCGTGCTTCTCACGTCCATCTCCATCAAATCAAGACTGTGCACGGCCCCTATTTAACAAATACTATATCATTTCACTGGAGAGGCCGCGCGCGCTGTGTCGCGCCGCCATCTTCTCCTCCCAGTTTTCTGATTATGCTGTTCTTTTAACTTACTCCAAGATCAATCTAACTCTTTCCTCCTGCCTAGCCCTCCATATTTCTATAATCTATGTGCCCATACTCCAGTATCTCAAATTTCCTTAATATATCACCCCTAGTTTCCTTCAATCATTTTAATATTATGCCCCATTATATTAGCCATTTCTGCCGTAGGAAAAAGAGAATAAATATTTCAAAGAGAAAATGAGAGTCAGAATGAGATTGAATGGCAAATCACAATGGAGAGAGATTAAGTACATTTGTAGTGCCAGGGAATTTCTACACCCCCAATAATGACTGGGTTTGGCTTAAGGATGTGCTGGGGGCAGCCTGCAATTGTCACCACGCATTCCAGCGCCAACATAGTTGCCCACAGTGCTTGGCAGAACAACACAGAACATAACAAACAATAAACGTGTTAAAAGGGCAATGTTATGGTAGGCATGGGAGATTTTGACATGCAGGTCGGTTGGGAAAATCAGGTTGGTAATGGATCTCAAGAGAGTGAGTTTGTTGAGTGCCTATGAGATGGATTTTTAGAGCAGGTATCGTTGAGCCTACTAGGGGATCAGCTATACTGGATTGGGTGTTATGTAATGAACCAGAGGTGATGAGGGAGCTGAAGGTAAATGAACCCTTCGGAACTAGTGATCACAATATGACTGAGTTCAACTTGAAATTTGATAGGGAGAAAGTAAAGTTTGATGTAGCAGTATTTCAGTGGAATATGGGAAATTACAGTGGTATGAGAGAGGAGCTGGCCAAAGTAAATTGGAAGGAGCTGCTGGCAGGGATGTCAGCAGAATAGCAATGGCATGCGTTTCTGAGAAAAATGAGGACGGTGCAGGACATATGTATTCAAAGAATGAAGAAATACTCAAATGGTAAAATAATACAACCATGGCTGACAAGGGAAGTCAAAACTATTGTAAAAGCAAAATAAAGGGCATAATTAAAAACCTACAGAGAGCAACTAAAACATAATCAGAGGGGAAAAGATGAAATATGCAAGCAAGCTAGCAAATAATATCAAAGTGGATAGTAAAGTTTTTTCAAGTATGTTAAAAATAGAAGAGAGATGGGATTGAGTTTAAGAGCTGAGAAGTAATGTTACAGCTATATAGGAGCCTGGTCAGACCTCATTTGGATACTGTGCTCAGTTCTGGTCACCTCACTACAGGAAGGAATTAGAAACTATAGAAAGGGTGCAGAGGAGATTTACAAGGATATTGCCTGGACTGGGGAGCATGCCTTATGAGAATATGTTGAGTGAACTTGGCTTTTTCTGCTTGGAGCGACGGAAGATGAGAGGTGACCTGATAGAGGTGTACAAGATGATGAGAGGCATTGATTGTGTGGATAGCCAGAGGCTTTTTCCTAGGTCTGAAATGGCTAACACTAGAGGCCACAGTTTTAAGGAGCTTGGAAGTAGGTATAGAGGAGCTTAGAGGGCTATGGGTAACTCTAGGTAATTTCTAAAATGAGTACATGTTTGACACAACATAGTGGGCTGAAGGGCCTGTATTGTGCTGTAGGTTTTCTATGTTTCTATGTTTAAATGAGAGTGGATATAGGACCGCTAGAAAATGAGGCAGGAGAAATAATAACGCGAGACAAGGAGATGGCTGATGAACTAAATGAGTATTTTGCATTAGTCTTCACTGTGGAGGACATGAGCAGTATGCCTGATGTTGTAGTGTGTGAAGGAAGAGAAGTGGGTGCAGTTACTGTTACAAGAGAGAAGGTGCTCAAAAAGCTGAAAGACCTAAAGGTACATAAGTCACCTGGACCAGAGGAACTGCACCCTGGGGTTCTAAAAGAGGTAGCATTAGAGACTGTGGTGGCATTAGAAAACACCTTTTAAAATTCATTGGACTTTGGCATGGTGCTAGAGAACTGGAAAATTGCAAATGTTACTCCACTCTTTAAAAAAGGAAGGTAGCAGAAAGGAAATTATAGACCAGTTAGCCTGACCTCAGTGGTTGGGAAGATGTTAGAACCAATTTTTAAGTATGCGGTGATGGAGTACTTGGTGACACAGGGCAAGATAGTACAAAGTCAGCATGGTTTCCTTCAGGGAAAATCCTGCCTGACGAACCTGTTGGAATTCTTTGAGGAGTTTACAAGTAGGATAGATAAAGGAGATGTAGTGGACATAGTATAAGGCCTTTGACAATGTGCCACACATGAGGCTGGTTACCCAGTTAAGAGCCCATGGTATTACAGGAAAGTTACTAACATGGTTAGAGCATTGGCTGATTGGTAGGAGGCAGCAAGTGGGAATAAAAGGATCCTTTTCTGGTTGGCTGCCAGTGACTAGTGGTGTTCCGCAGGGGTTGGTGTTGGGACCACTCTTTTTTATGCTTTATATAATAATGATGGAATAGGTGGCTCTGTTGCCAAGTCTGCAGAAAATGACGTGGTGGCGAGGAAGACCACGCCTCCTCCCAATGACCCAGGTGCTGTGTCTTACCGTGGCCGGTGTTAGGAAAACTCTAGGCAGGGTCAACCCACGGAAGGATGCTGGACCAGACAATATTCCTGACAGAGTGCTCAGAGGATGTGCAGACCAGCTGGCAGATGTTCTCACTGACATCTTCAACATCTCCCTGAGCAGCACCGCCGTTCCTACGTGCTTCAAGGCTGCCACAATCGTCCCCGTGCCAAAGAAGTCTTCAGTGTCCTGCCTCAATGATTACCGTCCCGTTGCACTCACATCCATCATCATGAAGTGTTTTGAGATGCTCGTCATGAAGCACATCAAGACCCTGCTGCCCCCCTCACTGGACCCCCTGCAGTTCCCGTATCGTCCCAACTGTTCAACAGACGACGCCATCGCCATCACCCTCCACCTGGCCCTCACCCACCTGAACAAAAAAGACACACATGTTCGAATGCTGTTCATAGACTTCAGTTCAGCATTCAACACAATCATTCCTCAGAAACTGATTGGAAGCTGAGCCTACTGGGCCTGAACACCTCCCTCTGCAACTGGGTCCTAGACTTCCTGACTGGGAGACCTCAGTCAGGCTGGATTGGAAGCAGCATCTCCAACACCATCACACTGAGCATGGGGGCCTCCCAGGGCTGTGTGCTCGGTCCACTGCTGTTCACTCTGCTGACCCACGACTGTGCTGCAACACACAGCTCGAACCACATCATCAAGTTCGCCAATGACACGACCGTGGTGGGTCTCATCAGCAAGAACGACGAGTCAGCATACAGAGAGGAGGTGCAGCGGCTAACGGACTGGTGCAGAGCCAACAACCTGTCTCTGAATGTGAACAAAACAAAAAGAGATGGTTGTTGACTTCAGGAGACTATGGAGCGTCCACTCTCCGCTGGACATTAAAGGCTCCTCCGTTGAGATCGTTAAGAGCACCAAATTTCTTAGTGTTCATCTGGCGGAGAATCTCACCTGGTCCCTCAACACCAGCTCCATAGCAAAGAAAGCCCAGCATTGTCTCTACTTCCTGTGAAGGCTGAGAAAAGTCCATCTCTCACCGCCCCCCTCCCCCATCCTCACCACATTCTACAGAGGTTGTATCGAGAGTATCCTGAGCAGCTGCATCACTGCCTGGTTCGGGAATTGCACCATCTCAGATTGCAAGACCCTGCAGCAGATAGTGAGGTCAACTGAGATCATCGGGGTCTCTCTTCTCGCTATTACAGATATTTACACCACACGCTGTACCCGCAGTATTGTGAGGGACCCCACACACCCCACACACCCCTCACACCCCTCACACAAACTCTTCTCCCTCCCACCATCCGGCAAAAGGCACCGAAGCATTCGGGCTCTCATGACCAGACTGGGCAACAGTTTCTTCCCCCAAGCCATCAGACTCTTCAATACTCAGAGTCTAGACTGACATCTACATCATTTATTATTATATTGTAATTTGTCCTCTACTGTGCCTATTGTCTTGTTTATTAATTATTGTGCTGCCCTGCACTGTTTTGTGCACGTTATGTAGTCCTGTGCAGGTCTGTAGTCAAGTGCAGTTTTTATGTTGTTTTACGTAGTCTAGTGTAGCCTTCTGCTGTCTCACATAGTCTAGTGTAGTTTTGTGTTGTTTCATATAGCACCAGGATCCTGGAGGAACGATGTTTCATTTTTACTGTGTACTGTACCAGCAGCTTATGGTCGAAATGACAATAAACTTGACTTGACTTGACTTGATACCAAGATTGGTGGAGGAGCAGATAGTGTTGAGGAAACAGGGAGGATGCAGAAGGAATTAGATAGATTAGGAGAATGGGCAATAAAGTGGCAAATGAAATGCAATGTTGGAAAATGCACAGTCATGCACTTTGATAGTGGAAATAAATGTGCGGACTATTTTCTAATTATCCTGCCTGTATTCACTTGGGTTTAGATGAATGAAGGGGCATTTCATTCAACACTATTGAATATTGAAAGGCCTAGATAGAGTGGACATTGATAGACTGTTCGCAATCGTGGGGAAGTTTCAGAACAGAGGGCATAGCCTTAGAATACAAGGTCTTACCTCCGTTGCATTTTTGATAGCTTTTAAACTTTATTCTGCATTGTTATTGCTTTAACTTATTCCAGCTCAACACACTGATTAATGACATATTTGTATTAACAGTATGTAAGACAAGCTTTACACTGTATCTTGCAATATGTGACAATAATAAACCAATGTTATTAACGTTGATAGGGATTTGTTCAAAACTGCTTCTAATATTCTTAGACAATGCATTGGGAAAATTTTGTCTGATTTATTTGAGTTATAGAGCACAAAGATTACTCCAAATTACCACATATATAGGCATCCGTTAGTCTTGTGAGACCATGGATTTGCACCTTGGAAGGTTTCCAGGGTGCAGGCCTGGGTAAGGTTGTATAGAAGGCCAGCAGTTGCCCATGCTGCAAGTCTCCCCTCTCCATGCCACCGATGTTGTCCAAGGGAAGGGCATTAGGACCCATACAGCTTGGCACCAGTGTCGTCGCAGAGCACTGTGTGGTTAAGTGCCTTGCTCAAGGACACAACACGCTGCCTCAGCCAAGGCTCGAACTAGCGACCTTCAAGTCACTAGACAAACGCCTTAACCACTTGGACATGTGCCATTACAAGATAAATTACCAAGATAAATGATTATCATCAAGATAAATTTGAAAAGTAATGCAATAAAAGCAAAGAAAAATTACTTTAATTCCACGACCAAATGGGCTTAAGAGACAATATAAAAAATATAAAGCCTTAGCAAAATGACGTAATAAAATGTGTAAGGTCAGTGAAATGTTCATGTAGGATAGTAACATAAATATTTAATAAGTTCATAAAATTCTTTCATTTGTAGTTTAATGGATACGATTAAATAACCAGGCCAATACGTTCATTAAAGTTGTGGAGCGAGATATTTCACATGAACATTTAAGCATTTGCAAATTTGATTGCATGGTAATTTTCAATGCTAAAGTTAATGAATATTACACAATGAATCTCAAAGTTTGTAGAAGTTAATAAAAAATAACATTACGTTATGAGTAAAGCAGTAGATTTGAAAATGGGAAGACTAAGGTAAGGATTAGTTTTACCAAAGTAAATGGTTAATTTTTTAAACCGCAGGTTAGATATAAACATTTTGTAAATTTATTCTTCATTGAACATTTTAAATGAGTTCACTTTACCTACGTCAGTAATCTGACCATTCAAAGTCAAATTGGTTGGGGAGCCTACATATGTGTGAAATAACCATCAGAAGAGCGTGCTTCTGAAGACTCACACTCAACATTCCAGGAACAGCTTCTTCCCCTCTGCCAGCAGATGACCGAACGGACAATTTTACCACGTACACTTCCTCAGCATTTTTCCCTTCTCTTTTTAATAGTTAAGTAATTTATTTTAATATATATACTTCATATTGTAATTTATAGTTTTTATTACTAATATATTGCAATGTACTGCTGCCTCAAAACAACAAATTTCATGACAGATGCTGGTGATATTATTCTGATTCTGAGATAACTACAGTAGGTTTTATCCACTCCTCTTGCTTCCTCTTTCTTCTCAATGTAATTGAGCACATTCAAACTTTGGCAGCACCTACCCACTCCTTACCTTAATCTTAAGCCTTCTGCTCCCATTAATTCTCATGATTTTTTATCAGAGCTGAAATTCTTTCATGTCATGCAAGTAGCAGGAAATTGGCTGCTGGTGTTGGATTCTCCCCTCTGAGAATTTAGAATTTTATTTTAAATTTGTCAATTGTGTAGTTTAATCAATTTTATAATTTAATGCTGGGAGTTAGTTACTTCAGCTCTTCTGATTCTTCAATTTTCTTTCTTTTCTGACTTCTGGTATTTCATTATAATGCTCATCAATATTTTGTAAGTTTAATTTAATTTTTTCAATTATTATCTCTCCTCAGCTAAGTACACCCCTTCCCAAAATTTATATTGACCACTTTGTTCTTGATTTTCTACTGTCAAGGTCAAAATTAAAACCAAGTTCCTTCTCTTTTGTTCTGTACTTCCAACACAGACTATCCATCCATGAGATAGAATGATCCAATTTTTCAGCTAATCTGCAATGATCCTACAGATTGTGCCTACTTTCTCATACCAAACACATTTAACCCATCATGCAGGCTGTTGCGGAATATTTTATAAGATTACAGATATTTTTCAGACCATAAGACATAGGAGCATATTCGGCCATTTGGCCCATCGAGTTTGATCCTATCAGAATTATATTTCAATTTTTGAACAATTTAGTTATCTTCCACTTAAAATAAAGAAAAGTGTGTGCAGATATAACCATATGGAGAATCAGTCAGTGTTTGAATTAACTACACAAGCAGTTGAAGGCTACATACAAGCAGCTGGTAAATGGAGATTAGTATAGTTACTTAAAAGCCAGAATGAACATTGTAAGTCTATTTCTAATCATACAGTACAGCGAGATCTTGATCAGTTAGGGAAGTGGGCCAATATTGGCAAATGGATTTCAATACAGATAAGTGTGAGGTGATGCATTGTGGCAAGTTAAACCAGTGTAGACCTTGTACAATGAATGGTAGGGCACCAGGGAGTGTAATAGAACAGAGGAATCTAGAAATTCGGGTGCATAGTTTGTTGAAAGTAGTGTCACAGGCAGGCAAGGTGGTGAAAAAGGCATGCAGCACTTGCTCTTCATCTGTCAGGGTACTGAGTACTTAAGCTTCATGAGATTGATGCCGGTGGATATTCTAATCACATTCAGATGCCTCCTGTTGTGAGTTCACAGTTAGTCAACCATAGGTGCTGACCAACTTTTTTTTGGGGGGGGGGTGGTTTGGACAGCGTGGTAGCATAGTGGTTAGGACAATCGCTTTGCAGCACCAACGATCATTGATCGGAGTTCGATTCCTGCCACTGTCTGTAACGAGTTTGTATTGCAATAGGTATCCTCAGGATGCTCCAGGTTTCTCACACATTCCAAAGACGTACAGTGAGGATTAGTGAGTTATGTAATTTTTCAAATGTCTTTCACAGTACAGCTGCCTCAAAGCAACAAATTTTATGACATACTGTGTGTTAGTGATAATATACCTGATGCTGATTCTGACTTCTGTGGAGTCTGTCTCTGCAGCTCTATAACTCCAAGCAGATAAAGCAGAACTGGTAGATATTCCACGAGTTTATATCCGGGGGCAAGCAAGCAAGTTTATTTGTTTAGCACTTTTCAAACACAAGGCAATTCATAGAACAAGAGATAAAAATCAAACATCAAATTTCACACGATATGTGAGAATAAAATCACACAAAAATAGATATGATAAATAGAAGTTACAGTGCAGGGGTTTCGAATTTAAAAGCTACAGCGAAAAGATAAGTTTTAAACCTCGATTTAAAGGAGCTTAAAGTTGGGGCAGACTTCAGATCATCTGGAAGATTATTCTAGATATATGGAGCATAGTAATTAAAAGCTGCTTCACCATGTTTAGTTTTGAACCTGGGGGCAGTAAGCAGACCAGCTCCAGACAACCTGAGAGCTCAGGAAAGTTCATAATGCAGCAAGAGACCGGAGATGTATTTTGGCCCTCGACTATTCAGAGTTTTATAAACCAGTAGCAATATTTTAAAGTCAATCTTCTAATGGACAGGAAGCCAGTGTAGTGATCTGAGAACTGGAGTGATATGTTCTACTTTATTGGTCTTAGTGTGGACCCCAGCAGCAGTGTTCTGAATGAACTGCGGATGTCTCAGGGATTTGCAGCTATATAGGACCCTGGTCAGTACTGTGCTCAGTTCTGGTCACCTCACTACAGGAAGGATGTGGAAACCATAGAAAGGGTGCAGAGGAGACTTACAAGAACGTTGCCTGGATTGGGGAGTAAGCCTTATGAGAATAGGTTGAGCGAACTCGACCTTTTTTCCTTGGAGCGACGAAGGATGAGAGGTGACCTGATAGAGGTGTATAAGATGATGAGAGGAATTGATCGTGTGGATAGTCAGAGGCTTCTTCCCAGGGCTGAAATGGCTAGCACGAGAGGGCACAGTTTTAAGGTGCTTGGAAGCAGGTACAGAGGAGATGTCAGGGCTAAGTTTTTTTACTCAGAGAGTGGTGTGTGCATGGAATGGGCTGCCAGCGATGGTGGTGGAGGCAGGCGTGATAGGGTCTTTTACCCTGGATAGGTACATGGAGCTTAGAAAAATATAGGGCTATGGGTAACCCTTGGTAATTTCCAAGGTAAGGACATGTTCGGCAAGGCTTGATAGGCTGAAGGGCCTGTATTGTGCTGTAGGATTTCTATGTTTCTGTACTACCCCACCCCAACAAAGATTTGTGAAAACGCCATTACAGTAGCCAAGCCTACTGAAGGTAAATGCATGGATGAGTTTTTCTAGATTTTGCTGAGGCCTAAGTCCTTTAACTCTTGCTATATTTTTAAGATGGTAGTAGGCCAACTTCATAATTGTCATAATGCGACAGTTGAATTTTAAGACAGAGTCCATCACAACACCAAGGTTTCTGGCTTGGCTTGTGGTCTGTAACGACAGGAATTCTAAGTGAGCACTGACTTTTAATCATTCTTTTTTGACACCAAAAACAATCATTTCAGTTTTCTCTTTGTTTAACTGGAGGAAATTTTGGCTCATCCAATCAGTGATTAGTTTAATACAGTTTTTTAGTGATTGTATGGGACCATAGTCACTTATTTTTTTGTATATGATCCATAATGTGAAGTGTCCTACGTATATCATCTTGTGTTTAGCGTTGTTGTATAAAACCTGTCTGATCATTATGTATCTGTGTAGGTAGAAACTCTTCTAATCGTTTGGCCATGATGGAGGTAAATAATCTATAATCTACATTAAGAACAGATATTGGTCTAAATGACCCACATTCCATTTTATCCTTGTCTTCTTTCGGTATAGCTGAGATTATATCCTTCTTCCAGCTGGGTGACGTTTGCGCCTTTTTTAGAGCCCAGTTCAATGTGGGGAGTAAGACAGGAATTAACTCATTTTTAAATCCTTTGTACCACTCTGCCGTATAACGATCTGATCCTGGTGACTTACTTAATTTAAGCCTGCTAATTACAGTTTTTAGTTCAGCTTCAGTTATGTCAGCAGTCATCGTTCTATTTTGTTCTTCATTTAAAGTGGGTAACTCCAGAGAATTCAAGTCAGTGTCAGTTTGGGTTATGCTTCCCCCTGGAACCTTAGAATATAGAGTTTTTGTAAAACATTTCAAAATCTTCCTGAATTTCACTTAGCTTATTTTTGATCACTTTTGTTCTTGGATCTCTAATTCTATGAATTGAATTTTCTGCTATCTTTTTTTTCAGTTTCCATGCCAATATTTTCATAGATTTAGATCTCTGTTTCAAAAACGTTAGATTTTTCCTGATTTCTCGTGTAGCCAAACTATTAATCTTGTTCTTAATTTTTAAAATTTCCTCCAATGTCTCCTGCGCCAAACACAATTTGTGTTTTTTTTTCTAGTTCCTTCAGCTTGTTTTGTAATTCCTCTAATGTTTTATTCCTTAATTTTTTCTTATATGAAGATATCACTATAATTTTCACTCTTAAGACAGCCTTCAGAGTATCCCATAGAATGGGAGGTGAAACCTCTCCATTATCGTTGAATTCTAAGTAAAGACCAATTTCTTTTTTAATTTGTTCCTTAAAATAGGGATCATTGAGTAGACTTGAATTTAGTTTCCATATAGTATTCTTTGGTTACAGGTCAAAATCATCAGATAAATATATAGGTGTATGGTCACTTACATCTATTGTCCCAATTCCACAAGTGTTTATTTTGTCTTTATCTTTTCCCAATGTTATGAAATAGTCTATTCTTGTCTATAAAGAATGGAGGGCAGAATAGTGAGTGTAATCCCTTCTATCGGGGAAAAGGTCTCTCCATATATCAATTAGACCAACATCCTCAAAATGTGTGTTAACTTTCTTATGTAATGACTTTGTTTCATGGGTTTTTCTACTGGAAGAGTCTAACTTTGGTTGTAATTGTAAATTTAAATCTCCCCCACATATCAAGAGACCTTCTGTTTCCGTTACCATAATATTAGTGATTTTCTGGAAGAAGCTAATATCATTTCCTGGGGGTGCATATATATTCAATAGAGTAATTGAATTTCCATCTATATTCCCCCTTACTAGAATATATCTGCCCTCCTTATCTCCCATTTCCAATACTTTTTCAAAATTTAGCTTGCTTGAGATAAGAATAGCAACTCCTCTCCTATGCCCTGATTTATATGAGGAGAAAAACAAATTAGTGAAGCCCATTCTCTTTAGTTTTCCTTGCTCATTATCATTTAAACGAGTTTCCTGTAAATGTACTACATGGGCTTGTTCTTTTTAGATTGCATTTTACTGTGTTTGATTGGATTCAACAGCCCGTTGACATTAAAAGAAATGAATTTTACTTTATCATCAATCATGTGTATTTACCTGTCAGTGTATCACTGAAATTAGCAGAAAAGAAATTAGCCGATCTACTCCCTGAACAAGTAAAAACAAAGAAACACAAATGAAAAAAAGGTAACGAAGGTGTGATTCCAAGGCTGAGCTCTCTAGTAAATGACCGTGGGCTGAGCTAGAGGAAACGTCTAGCCATGGAGGGATAGTCTCTCCTACCTATGGGCTGAGGGCCCCCACTGCAGCACCCATAAAAATAAGTGAAAAAATCTATGTCCATTACATAGAAAAGACTTCCCTGTGTATTTCTGCCATATATATGTTTCCATTTAGGTGGGGAAAGAGGAGTGAATGAATGAATAAAAAATAATAGAGAAATAGAAAATCCACATTGTAATACGTATTTCTTGAGATAAATATAGTATCGTCTATTTTGGCTTCTGTTTAGTTTATCAACACTTCTGAGATTAGTCAGACCTTATAGCTCTTCTGGAGGGGGTGAGGGCTGTCTTCTGAAAACTCGCAGTCTCTCCCTGATATTCTTCTCTCGCTCTTCTCCCATCCCCTGCTTCCTCGGTCCTCCCACCGTTTCCCAGGCAGAGCGGGATAGCTGCTCAGCCATACCTTCCCTCAGTGTGATCGCATTGATGGGCAGTCCTCTGTCCTTCATCTCTGCACTCGCCTCCTCCACTGTCTGGTACAGCCGCATCCCGTTCTCACAGAACATTCGCAGTTTAGCAGGGTACAGAGTCTGGAAGCTAATCTTTCTCTGCTTTAACACTTGCTTCGCTTCAGAATATTCCTTACATTTCTGCAGGACTGCTGGGGGGTAATCTTGATCAAAATATATTAATCTCTCGTTCAAAAATACCTTCTTCTTTCCCCAGGCCTTGTGCAGAATCTCTACTTTGGTTTTGTAGCAGAGGAATCTGATTATTATTGACCATGGCTTGTCTTCCCTATCCCCAGAGGGTCTCAGGGCTAGCGCCCGATGTGCTCTCTCGATGTCAAGTTCCACAGTCGGGGGAATCTCCAGCGTGTTCCGTAGTAACTTTTCTACAAACTCCACCATAGACGACCCCTCCGTTCCTTCGGGAACATTATATATCCTTATATTCTTCCGTGGAGACCTCCCTTCTCGGTTAAGTAGTTTATTTTCTTGTTGGTTCATCACTTTTGTCATCTTGCTTAGGACATGTTCCACATTTTGAATGCGATCTTCCATCTCTTCAATTCACGTCTCTGCTTCTGCTATTTTTTGATTAACGTTAGCGAGCTCAGATTTAATATTGTTTAGTTGTTGTTTTATGTCTTCATGAAAGTCCCGTATCTCCTCCAGAACTTTTGCTGAACTTGCTTCTTCGTTTGAATGAGGGATAGCATTAACTTCGCCATCATGTGCCTGTGTGAGAGAGCTGTTCTCTGTATTTTCTTCGTTTACAGGCTCTGTAATGGCGCTTTTTTTGTTTCTATCCCTTTTCCCCCATTCTTGTCCCCCTTACCAGTTCAAGTATTATCGAGAGATTTTGTTTTTGGTGGTTTAACAGGGAAAAATAAATGTTTTTTTGGAGGAGCTATTATTTTAAGCAGCCATTTTGGGTGATGACATCACCGGAACCCTGCTGACCATGGTTTGAGCTAGAGAGAGCATGTATATGTTGAACTGAGGAGGGTCTAGTATGGACCCTTGAAGCACTCCACATGTCATTTTTGTTCGCTCAGATATGCAGCTACCAATCAATACAAAGTAGTCCCTGTACTGTAAATATGATTTAAACCACTTTAGGACTGTACCGAAAAGCCCCACCCAGTTTTCCAGTCTGTCCAGTAAGATGCCATGGTCAACTGTGTCAAAAGCAGCACTCAGATTCAGTAAAACCAAAACTGAAATGTTATCATCATCATGGTTTAAGCGGATGTCATTTAAAACCTTGACCAAAACAGTCTCAGTGCTATGGTGCTGTTGAAATCCAGACCGGAGAACATCCAACCAGTTGCTTAGTGCCAAAAAGCTCTTAAGTTGCTGATAGACAACCTTTTCAATGACTTTACTTAAACATGGTAAGTTTGATATAAGGCCTGTGGTTATTAATTACTGAAGCATCTTGGTTCTTTTTTAGAAAAGGCTTAACAACTGCAGTTCTCAGGGTTTTTGGGAAGCAGCCTGGTGGAAGAGAAGTGCTGCAGAATGTCTGGTGCCATGCAATTAAAAACATTTTAAAAAAAGGTTGTAGGTAAAATGTCAAGTGAACAGGAGGAGGATTTCATGTGTAGAACAATTTCTTCTGAAGTTTTAAGGTCAATAGGTTTGAATTGTGTCATCTTAACTAAATTAGTTCTAAGTGAGTGAAAGGATAACACTGACTTCTGACGAAAGTCTCGCTTTGAGTAAGAACTGGAATTCGAAGGTGGGAGAGAGGAAATCTGATTGGATGAAGACTAACAAACAGGAGCAACGGGCGACTGGGGACACCAGACTAAATATGCTCTGGCATCATCCCTGATGTGAGTGCCAGAGTTAGTCATCAAAATGTTGGTTAAAATAGATCCTTGTACCTAGCTGGAAAGCACTAGATCTTTTGCACCGGGAAAGCACTTGATCCTTCCATACTGAGATAGTGTTCATGGCTTCAATGTCCATTCAGAAATTAGGTGGCAGAAGTGAAGAATCTGTTCCAAGAAGGCTCCTGTATCTCCTTCCTTATGGTAGCAATTAGAAGAAAGCATGCCCTGGGTGATGGAGGTCTTTAATTATAGATGTCATCTTTTTGTGGCATCACTCCTTGAAGTTACAGAGACTAATGCCCATGATGGAGCTGACTGAGATCACAACTTTAAAACCTCTGCAGCTTCTTTCAATCAGTGCAGTAGCCCGCACCCCTTCCATACCAGATGGTAATGCAGCCAGTTAGAAGGCTCTCCACCATACATCTGTATGAATCTGCGAGTCTCTTAGGTGACATAGTAAATCACCTCAAACCCTTAATGAAATATAGCCACTGTTGTGACTTCTTTGCAGCTGCATCGATATGTTGGGCCCAGGATAGATCCTCAGAGATGCTGATGCCCATAAATTTGAAATTGCTCACCCATTCCATTTCTGAACACCTATATGAGGGCTGGTGTTTGTTCCCTCATCTCACCTTTTCTGAAGTCCACAATAAGTTCTTTGGTCTTACTAATGCTGAGTGCAAGGTTGTTGCTGTGACACCACCCAACTAGCTGATATATCTCACTCCTGTACACATTCTTGTCACCATCTGAGGTTCTGCCAACAATGTTTGGATCATCAGCAAATTTAGAGATAGCATTTGAGCTGTGCCCAGCCACACAGTCGAGGGTGTAGAGAGAGCAGAGCAGTGGGCTAAGCTCACATCCTTGAGGTGTGCCAGTGTTGATTGTCAGTGAGGTGGAGATGTTATTTCTGATCCACACAGATTGTGGTCTTCCAGTAAAGAAGTCAAGGATCCAGTTGCAGAGGGAGGTACAAAGGCCCAGCTTTTGGAGCTTTTCGATTAGAAATGTGGGAATGATTGTGTTAAATGCTGAGCTGTTGTCAATAAACAGCATCCTCACCTAAGTATTATATTGTCCAGGTGATCCAAAGTCACATAGAGAGCCAAAGATATTGCATAAACCTGTTATGGCAATTGGCAAGTTACAGCGTTCAGGTCCTTGCTGAGACCGGAGTTAATTCTAGCCATAATCAACTTCTGAAAGCACTTAATCACCCTGGCAGTGAGTGCTACTGGATGACAGTTGTTAAGGCAGCTCACTCTGTTCTTATTGGGCACCTATATGATTTTTGCCCTTTTGAAGCAGGTGGGAACTTCCGCCTTTTGCAATGAGAGATTGAAAATATCTTTGAAGACAGCCACCAGTTGGTAGGCACAGATTTTCAGAGCCCCACCAGGTACTCCACTGGGGCCTGTCACCTTGCAATGGTTCTCCTTCTAGAAAGACAGTCTGATGTCGGTCTCTGAGACAAAGATCACAGTGTCACCAGGTGCTGCAGGGATCCTCATGATGGTTTTATCCTGCCTTTCACAGCATGCATAAAAGGAATTGATCTCATCTGGAAGTGAAGCACCTCCGCCATTCTTGTTTCGGACGTATTGAGGCCAGGTTCTTAAAGCTTATTGGTTAGTTTTAAGAGGATGATGGTATTCAATACAGAGCTGTAGGCGATAAAGAGCATCCTTTTGTATGTATCTTTGCAGTCCAGATGTTCAAGGGTCGAGTGGTAAGCTTGTGAGATTGTATCTGCTGTGGATTTGTTGTGCCGGTAGGCAAACTGGAGCAGATCCAAGTCGATTCTCAGGTAGTAGTTGATATGTTTCATCACCAATCTCTCAAAACACTTCATCACTGTGACGTAAGTGCTACCGGATAATAATCATTGAGGCAGATTACCACGTTCTTCTTAGGCACTGGTGTAGGTGACGCCTGCTTGAAGCAGGTGGGTACTTTCAACTGCTGAACTGAGAAGTTAAAGATTTCAGTGAACCCTCTAGCCAGCTGATACGCACTGATCTTTATTACTTGACCAGGTACCCTGGCAGGGCCAGATGCTTTATAAGGGTTCACCCTCTTGAATGCCACTTGCACGTCGGCCTCAGAGACTGAAATCACAGGATCTTCAGGGACTGTGGGAGGTTGTGAAGGTTCCTCCATATTTTGATCAAAGCGAGCATAAAAAAGTATTGAGCTCATCTGGAAGCGAAGCCCTATTGTCACCTAGGCCGGTTGATAGTAAAAATGGAAACAGCAGCCAGACACAACTGATTTGCAATCAGGAACGAAAGTGAGCATGATGAAAATTGCAACACCTAAACAGAAACCAGCCAGGCCAAACAAATTGAGTTACTGTTTTATCAAGGGCTCACATACACCAGTCCAATGCAGGTTTAAAAGTGAAACTTGCAGGAAATGCAACCAATTCGGACTCATACAAAGAGCATATAGGGCAAACAAGCATAAATGGACTGCACCGGGAAGAGAAACAGATTAAGTCAGGTTGCAGTTTCAAACAGAGCACTAATTCACAAGCTATTGACTAGGTACTGAGTAGCCTTGAGAAGTACAATATGAAAACAAACAATAGACACGCAATATGGCTTTCACCAGAAGTGAATGGCAAATTAATTAAAATGGAATTGAACACTGACTCGGCTGCGTCAGTCATTCCACAAAATGAGTTTGAGTGGCATTTCAAACATACTGAACTGAAGCCTGTAGATATCCAATTAAGAAACTACACTGGAGAAAAGATCATTCTTGTGGGAATGATAGTGAAATACAACAAGCAACAAGCCACATTGAGCTTGTATGTGGTAAAACCAGGAGGTCCAGCATTGTGGGGTGTGATTGGCTGAGACAATTGCAACTTGATTGGAGATCCCTTCACCATTTACATGTCCCATCCCTTGCAAGAGGCAACTGAAAGCGAATTAAGAAAGGTACTGGATGATGACACAGCAATCTTCAAGGATGGCACTGAAAACTCAAACATATCAAGGGTAAAATAGTGACAAATGAAAATGCCATACCCATGTTTTGCAAAGCCCATCAAGTTCTTTGTACCATCTGTGATCAAGTATCCAGTGAACCTGATTGCATGGAGGCTGAAGGAATTATTTCCAAGGTTGAGTGTTGCCCAAAGGCGAGCCCAGTGGTCGTAGTAGCTGAGAAAAATGGGTCTGTCAGGATTTGTGGTGATTTTAAGGTCACCATCAATCCAGTACTAAAAGTAGGTCATACCTTCTGCCCAGGATAGAGGATATCTTTGCAAACCTTTCTGAAGGAAAACACTTCAGCAAGTTGTAGGCCTACCGACAAATGGAGATGGAAAAGGAGTCTGAAGTAATTCTCACCATAGATGCCCACAAAGGGCGTTATCATTATAACAGGCTTATTTCTGAGGAGCATCTGCACCTGCACTACGGAAAAGAGCGATGAACCATGAGCTATAAGGCTGCGTGGGCACTCAGAGTTACCTGCACATTATTGTTACCATTGAAAATGACAAGGAACATCTCCAAAATCTGAAGACAGCGTTAACAAGATTATGGGCTCAGAGCACAAAATGACAGGTGTGAATTGTTCAAACCAAGCATCGCTTACTGTGGTCATACCATTGATGCACAAAGCATTACACAAGTGTGCAGAGAAAATTCGAGCCAAACAATGTGTCACAGTGACGGTCCTTTTTAGGATTTATCAACTACTATAACAAGGAGGGAGGGAGGAGAAGATGGCGGCGTGACGCAGCGTGCGCGGCCTCTCCGGTGAAATGATATCATATTTGTTAAATAGGGGCAATGCACAATCCTGGTTTGATGGAGACGGACGTGAGAAGCACGGAGGAACATCTGGAGAAACTTCTGAAATGCCCAGTTCGCTGCCGCTGCTACTGTGCGATCGAGAATCTCCGGAGGGGAAGGCCCCAAATCCTCAGCCTTGCCTGTTGCTGGCGGCCGGAGCTGGGGTCGAAGCGCTCAGCAGAGATGGTGCTCGGTGTCGGAGGGCTGGTCGGAGGCTCGAAGTTTTCGGATGGACTGAGAGTCGGCTGTGGTCGGGTGCTTCCTGGATGCTGCATCGGCAAGTTTGTGGCGCTGGAAGCTCATGGCAGGGAGAGTTTTCTTCCTTCTACCGTCTGCGTGAGATGTTGGGACTTTCGAGAGACTTTGAGACAAAAAAAAGTTCCTGCCAGACCTGGCTACCATGCTGTACCCTATGAACTCATTACTATAGATCAGGAAGAAATGGCAATAGACTTAGCAGGTGACATCAGACACTGTACTCACACATTATGACACAGGTTGTCCCGTGAAGCTTCCCTGTGAGTCCTTGCCATACGGTATAGATGCAGTCATGTTACGTTATGTGGGATGGAAGTGAACACACCAATACTTCTGCATCACATTCCCTTCCCACTGCAGACAAATGGCTGGAATGTGCAGCAGACGCTCCAGTTCCTGCATCTTTGCCAGAACTGGGATAAGCTTGCCCATGAGGTCAGTTGCCTTATATGGGGAGTAAGAGTTGGACCATCCAAGCTGACAGCTGAAGTGTTGGAGAAGGTGCATGCTGATCATCTAGACATGGTCAAAAGGAAAGCATTAGCTTGAGGCTTTGCCTGGTGGCCTGGGGTGTACCCCAGGCGACTGTGGGAAGTGAGGGAGGAGATTGCTGAGCCTCTGGCAATGATTTTTGCATCACCAATGAGGTTCCAGAGGACTGGAGGGTTGCGGGTGTTGTTCTCTTATTCAAGAAAGGGTGGAGGGATAGCCCAGGGATTATAGGCCAGTGAGTCTCACTTCAGTGGTTGTTAAGTTGATGGAGAACATCCTGGAGGCAGGATTTACGAAGAATTGGAGAGGCATAATATAGTCAGCATGGCTTTGTCAAAGGCAGGTCGTGCCTTACGAGCCTGATTGAATTTTTTGAAGATGTGACTAAACACATTGATGAAGGTAGAGCAGTAGACGTAGTGTATATGGATTTCAGCAAGGCATTTGATAAGGTACCCCATGCAAGGCTTATTGAGAAAGTAAGGAGGCATGGGATCCAAGGACTGACTTGCCCATGGATGGCAAACAGTGATTGTAGACGGGTCATTTTCTGCATGGAGGCTGGTGACCAGTGGTGTGCCTCAGGGATCTGTTCTGGGACCCCTACTCTTTGTGATTTTTATAAATGACCTGGATGAGGAAGTGGAGGGATGGGCTAGTAAATTTGCTGATGACACAAAGGTTGGGGTGTTGTGAATAGTGTGGAGGGCTGTCAGAGGTTACAGCGGGACATTGATAGGATGCAAAACTGGGCTGAGAAGTGGCAGATAGAGTTCAACCCAGATAAGTGTGACATGGTTTATTTTGCTAGGTCAAGTATGATGGCAGAATATAGCATTAATGGCAAGACTCTTGGCAGTGTGGAGGATCAGAGGGATCTTGGGGTCAGGGTCCATAGGACACTCAAAGCTGCTGCGCGGGTTGACTCTGTGGTTAAGAAGGCATACGGTTTGGTGGCATTATTACTACATTTTTCTGACAACTCTGCACATGTATTACAATTCAACCATCAGGCTCCTGAAACAGTGTGGAGAATTTCACTCAACTCTACACTGATCTAATTCCACAATGTACAGACTCACTTTCAAGGGCTCTACAACTCATGTTCTCTGTATTTATTTACCTGTTTAAGTATTATTATTAGTTTTTTTTTGTAATACCACAGTTTATCTTCTTTGGCACACTGGCTGTTTGTTCAGTTTTTGCTTGTAGCTTTTTCTTTATTTTTTTGTGTTTTTTTTTGTTCTGCTGTGAATTCCTACAACGATGAACCTCAGGGTAGTATATGGTAACATGTACATACTTTGATAATAAATTTCCTTTGAACTTTGACTTTGACTTTGAACTCTTCATGGCTGTGCAGCTCACTCCATTTGTATAGTCAAATTTTTTTCCATTATTCTCCTGGATCAATTTGTCTTTGGGAATCATTCTGAATCTCCTGCCTTTGTTGGATCCTGATGCTTTAGCAATCCAACAATCCTTCAGAAGTCAAGCTTGAGACTTGTTGCTTATGGCCATTTTACTGTGTGTTACAAAAATGAAGAAGAAGTGACAAGAGAACAAAAGAAAGACCAGACTGAAAAGTAGTCATGGTCTTCTCATACCAGACTAGAGATAACAGAAATTCCATTGATAACAATTAACCAGTAAAATAGCCTGATTCAAGTCATGTGACACCTGTGAGTCAAACTAAGAAGCTTCTAGAAAAATATTGAGGCAAATGTAACGTATTTAATGGAAGATTCACTGAACAATTATCCACGTATACCTGTAGGTGTATTAAGACCATAAGACATAGGAGCAGAATTAGGCCATTCAGCCCATTGAATCTGCTCCGCCATTTCATCATGGCTGATCGCAGATCCCACTCAACCCCATACACCTGCTGTCTCACCATATCCTTTGATGCCCTGACTGATCAGGAAATGATCAACTTTCACCTTAAATATATACCTGGACTTCGCTTCCATTGCAGTCTGTGGCAGAGCCTTCTACAGATTTACTACTCTTTTGCTAAAGAAATTCCTCCTTACCTCTGTTCTGAAGGGTTGCTCCTCAATTTCAAGGCTGTGCCCTCTAGTTCCACCATAGGAAACATCCTTTCCACATTCACCTTATTTATTCCTTTCAACATTCGGTTGGTTTCAATGAGATCCCCCGCAATCTTCTAAATTCCAGTGAGTATAGGCCCAAAGCTGCCAAACACTCCTCATATGTTAACCCCTTCATTCCCAATATAATCTTCCTGAACCTCCTCTGGACTCTCTCCAATGAACTTACAAAACTATAAACGAGCATAGGAAAATAAAACTATAAGAAAAACTATTCTACATCCCAATCCAACACGTTTCCTGGAATGCTATGTTATCACTTCTCTGATATCTCATTTTTCAGTCTTTAAGCTGCCAAGTTGTATAAATACATTTCCCTATCTATAATCTGAACCACTTCCTTTTATATTTTGTACCATATTGTTACGTTCTGTAACTCCAAAACATAAAACTAATTTAAAGGAAAAGATGGAGAGTCTGAAATGTGAGTCTAACCTCGTTTTTACTTTATTTGAAGCACATATTGTTGATGTGGTGATGTGATAATGTCTGCCATTTACGTACTTTTACATATAACCTGAGTTACATGGGATATGTGGGGCATCTGCGAAGGGGTAGCACCAGTGTTGAAGGGGCTTACCAGGGCAGCTCACACACCATTGATCCCCACTAGATGCTTGGCTCTCACCAGCAGCTCCAATTAGCTACTTGCATGCAACAACAGCCAGACCCCAGTACACCGCTTCGATGGGCGGGCTAAACCAAGTGAGGGTAGCTGGTGGCCTCATACCCTGGTGAGATAGGAACATGCCTGTCCCAGCACGCGGAGTCAGCTCCCGTGGACTGGGTGGATGAGATCTGCAGCGAAATCCAAATGCTGGGAACATAGACAAAATGCTGGAGGAACTCAACAGGCCAGGCAGCTTCTAGGAAAAGAGGCGATGTTTCAGGCCAAAATCCTTCAGCAGGACTGGAGACAAAAGCTGAGGAGTAGAGTTAAGAGGTGAGGGGAGGGAAGAGAGAAACACAAGGTGATAGGTGTAACAGGGAGGGGAGGGATGAAGTAAAGAGCTGGGAGGTTGATTGGTGAAACAGACAAAAACCAATGGAGAAAGAAAACGGTAGGAAGATGGTACTACAATGCTCAGTGGAGAGCAAAGGGCATGACAAAGCACAGAAGACATCCACTGCATCCAAGGAAGACCCCAGCTTGTGACACTTGTGTGTACCATTGGACCTGAACTTCTGAGGTCGAGAGAGTGGAACTACCCCAATACAATGGCTTTTCTGCTTTACAAAACACTCCTGTACAGGTCTCTCGTCAGTGTTAGACACAACGGATAACCACCACATAAGCAGCAATGCATCAATTAAACAAACAAGAATGCTTAATCAAACAATATATTTACAATATTACTCAAATATTGCTGAAATATTTAATACGTGTTTCCTTTGTTACAGCTGTCTTTCTTCCATCTCTCCTCTCCACTGCAGCTGAACCAAACTCCGAAATATCTTGTGTGAATCAGCGCTTACACCTAAGAATACCCTGTCTTGGGACTATAAAGCACTGATCTGCAGATCAATCAAAATTCTGTGAGCTGATGCTCCTTAGAAAGATCTATAGCTTCTGTAATGCGCTTTCAGCTATTCAGACTAAATCTTTCCATTTCAGCTTGGATGGTAAAAAATGTGATGCATGTTTGATCTATTTACATTAGTTGATTAAAACTGAAAAAAAAACAATTTGCAGGTCCCTATCTGATGCAAGTGCTTCAGTAAGACACTGTGCTGGGGGCACGGTTTTCTTTGTATAATATTTTTAGTGGTGTGCATTGGCTCAATTCAATGCAAGTGTCCGCCAACACTAGAAATGCAGGTAGTGTAGTGGTTAGCACGATGCTATTACAGCACGGGGCATTCCGGAGTACAGAGTTCAATTCCAGCACTGTCTGTAAGGAGTCTCTGTATCTCCTCCCTCGTGGAATGTGTGGATTTACCCCGGATGGTCCGGCTTCCTCTCACAGTCCAAAGACATACCGGCTAGGTTAACTGGTCATTGTAGACTGTCCCGTGATTAGATTCATGTTAATTGGGCTTGTGGGGTTGCTGGAGTGGCATGGATCGAAACGGCAGAAGGGCCTATTCCACACTGTATCACAAAAAGGACAAAGGGAGGAGGAGAAGATGGTGGCACGACGCAGTGCGCGCACGGCCTCTCCGGTGATGATATCTGTTATCTGTCAAGAAGGATGCTGTGCACAATTCTGATTTGATGGAGACAGACGTGAGAGCACGGAGGAACATCTGGTGAAACTTCTGAAATGCCTGTTTCGCTGCCGCCGCTACTGTATAATCCAAAATCTCCAGAGGGGAAGGCCCCAAATCCTCGGCTTCGCTTGTTGCTTGGCGGCCAGGGCGGGGTCAAAGTGCTCGGTGTCGAAGGGCTGGACGGAGGCTCAAAGTTTTCGGATGGACTCAGAGTCAGACTGTGTTTGGGTGCTTCCAGGATCCTGCATCGGCAAGTTTGCGGCGCTGGAAGCTCATGGCAGGAAGAGTTTCTCCCTTCTACCATCTGCGTGAGATGTTGGGGCTATCGGGACTTTGAGACTTTTTTTTACCGTGCCCATGGTCTGCTCTTATCAAATTACGGTATTGCTTTGCACTGTTGTAACTATATGTTATAATTATGTGGTTTTTGTCAGTTTTCGTCTTGGTCTGTCTTGTGTTTCTGTGATATCACACTGGAGGAACATTTTATCATTTTTTAATGCATGCATTTCTAAATGACAATAAACGAGGACTGAGTATCCTCATAATCTAAAAGAATCCTTAATAAATAAATAAATAAATAAACAAATAATAGCCGTACATTTCGTGAAAGGGTCTGTGAACTAACATTGCAATGGCTTTGTAGACCACTTCCCCACTGGAGTAATGCTCTCACTGACTGAAAACTTTTCAGTCTGTTCTATATGAGAACTTGAAGGCTCACTCACTTCATTATAACCATCGATATAGCTGGATTGAGTTGGCATCTTGTACTTTTCCTCATTTAAAATTGACGAGGATTAGTACGGCAATCAGCTAGCACTGATTACTGATCCTGTTCTCTTCTCTAAAACTGAATCCCTTCAGTGTTCAAAAAGTTCAAAGCAAATTATTGATCAAAGTAGTATATGTCACATTATGTCAAATTCAGAATCAGTATCAGAACCAGGTTTAATATCACTGGCAAAACACATAAAAGTTGCTGGTGAACGTAGCAGGCCAGGCACCTTCACTAGGAAGAGGTACAATTGATATTTCAGGCCGAGACCCTTCGTCAGGACTAACTGAAAGAAGAGCTAGTAAGAGATTTGAAAGTGGGAGGGGGAGGGGGAGATCCAAAATGATAGGAGAAGACAGGAGGGGGAGGGATGGAGCCAAGAGCTGGACAGGTGATTGGCAAAAGGGATATGAGAGGATCATGAGACAGGAGGCCCAGGGAGAAAGAAAGGGGGGGGGGAACCCCGAGGATGGGCAAGGGGTATAGTGAGAGGGACAGAGGGAGAAAAAGGAGAGAGAGTAAAAAAGAATGTGTGTATATAAATAAATAATGGATGGGGTACGAGGGGGAGGTGGGGCCTTAGCAGAAGTTTGAGAAGTTAATGTTCATCATCAGGTTGGAGGCTACCCAGACGGAATATAAGGTGTTGTTTCTCCAACCTGAGTGTGGCTTCATCTTTACAGTAGAGGAGGCCGTGGATAGACATATCAGAATGGGAATGGGACATGGAATTAAAATGTGTGGCCACTGGGAGATCCTGCTTTCTCTGGCGGACAGAGCGTAGGTGTTCAGCGAAATGATCTCCCAGTCTGCGTCGGGTCACTGGCATATTAGATTAGATTATGAAGACACGCAGTCCTCTTTTATTGTCATTTAGTAATGCATGCATTAAGAAATGATACAATACTTGTTGCATGGCAGTAGTACATTGCAATATCCAATAATAAAAAAAGCTGTAAATTACGGTAAGAAGTATATAACACACACAAAATGCTGGAGGAGCTCAGCAGGCCAGGCAGAATCCATGGAAAAGAGTAAACAATCGAAGCTTCAGGCCAAGACCCTTCATCAGGACTGAAAAAAAAGATGAGGTCAGAGAAGGAAGGTGGGAGAAGCGGGGGTTGGGGGATCACAGAGGAAGAAATACTGGTGGTAGGTGATAGATGAAACCGGGAGAAGGTGAGGGGTGATGTGAAGAGTTGGGAAGTTGATCGGTGAAAGGGATAAAGGGCTGGAGAAGGGGAAATCTGATAGGAGACTGTAGAAAAACACAGAAGAACGGGAATGGAGGAGGAGCACCAAGGTGAGGTGATGGGCAGGTAAGTAGATAAGGTGAGAGAGGGAAGTGGGAATGATGAATGGTGAAGGGGGGGGTGTAATTAACAGAAGTTTGAGGAATCTATATTCATGCCCTCAGGTTGGAGGCTACCAAGACAGAATATAAGGTGTCGCTTCTCCAACCTGAGTGTGGTCTTTTTGCACCAGTAGAGAAGGCCATGGACTCACATGTCATAATGGGAATGGGAAGAAGAATTGAAATAAGTGGCCACTAGGTGATCCTGCTTTTTCTGGCGGATGGAGCGTAGGTGCTCGGTGAAACAGTCTCCCAATCAATGTCGGGTCTCACCGATATACAGGAGGCCATGTTGGAAGAACTGGATACAGTCAATGACCCCAACAAACTCACAGGTGAAGTGTTGCCACAACTCGAAGGACTGTTTGGGGTCCTGAATGATAGTGAGGGAGGAGGTGTAGGTGCAGGTGTGGCACTTGTTCCGCTTGCAAGGATAAGTTCCAGGAGGAGATCAGTGAGGAGGGACGATTAGAGAAGGGAATCACGTAGGGAGCGATGCCTGCAGAAAATGGAAAGTTGGGGGGTGGGGAGGAGGAAACGATGGGCTTGGTGATAGCTGAGGACGAGGAACCCTATCCTTGATGAGGTGTTGGGAGGATGGGGTGAAGGCAGACACATGAAATGGATGAGGTGCGGCTGAGAGCAGTGTTGATGGCGGATGAGGAAAAGCCCTTCTCTTTGAAGAAGGAGGACATCTCCATCTCCGTGCCTACTGCTTTGGCAAGGGCTCCCCAGACTGCATAGATGATCCCTTCTCCTCTCTTCAACACTCCCCTTCTTCCTGGACACCCCGTCCTGGTCTCTGCCTGCTCTGAACCTTTTCATTGCTAACTGCCAACAAGACATCACTGTCTTAACGTCAGCACTCCTCTCTCCAATTCTAATCTCACACCTTCCAAATGCACTGCCCACCATTCTCTCCACACTAATCCTAATCTCACCATCAAACTCACAGATGGGGGGGCGGGTTTGCTATAGTAGTCTGGCTGACTGACCTTTACCTTGCTGAGGCCAGGGAACAACTCTCAGACATAAACAAGAGAAAATCTGCAGGTACTGGAAATCCAAGCAACACACACAAAGTACTAAAGGAACTCAGCAGGCCAGGCAACATATATGGAAAAAAAAATTGATGTTTCGGGCCATGACCCTACATCAGGATGCTCTTAGACCCTGACCCTTACTTATCCCTTGAACAGGACCCCGCTCAGGAGACCAGCCCATTGTCACCTGCACCATCACTGACCTTATTAACCCTGGGGATCTCCCATCCCCTGCCACTAACTTCATCGTTCCTTTACCTTGCACCTCACATTTCTTCTTCCCACCCAAAATCCACAAACCTGCCAAAATCCACAAACCTCCATGTAGACCCATGGTTTCTGCTTGTTCCTGCCCCACCAAACTTATATCTGCATACTTCGACTCTGTTTTATCCCACCTGGTTCAGTCCCTCCCTACCTACATCCTTGACTCTTCTCGTGCTCTGAGTCTTTTCAATGACTTTTAGATCCCTGACCTCAATTGTCTCATTTTCACTATAGATGTCCAGTCTCTCTACATCAATCCCCATCAGGAGGGCCTTAAAGCCCTCCACTTCTTTCTAGACAACAGACCCAACCAGTTCCCCTTCACCACCACTCTACTCTGTCTGGCAGAATTGGTTCTCACTCTCAATAATTTCTCTTTCGGCTCCTTGCACTTCCTTCAAACCAAAAGTGTAGTCATGACTGCATGGAACAGTTCACGTTCCAAGCCTGCACTGGTATCACTCCGCACTTTCTCTACACTACATTGATGACTGCATTGGTGCTGCTTCCCGCACCCATGTTGAGATCATCAACTTCATCAACTTTACCTCCAACTTCCACCCTGCCCTCAAATTTACCTGGTCTATTTCTGACACCTCCCTCCCCTTTCTTAACCTCTCTGTCTCTATCTCTGGAGGTACCTTTTATAAAGCTACGGTCTTCCATAGCTACCTGGACTAAATCTCTTCCCAGCCTGTCACTTGTAAAAATGTCATCTCCTTCTCTCAATTCCTCCGACTCCACCACATTTGCTCTCAGGATGAGGCTTTTCATTCCAGAACAATTAAGATGTCCTCCTTCTTCAAAGAAAATGGTTTTCCTCCTTCCTCCATCAATGCTACTCTCACCAGCATCTCTTCCTTTCAAAATGTCTGCCCTCACACCGCCATACCAGAGATAGGGTTCCTCTTTTCCTCACCTACCACCCCACACATAATTCTCCATAACTTGTGCCATCTCCAGTGGGATCCTACAACCAAGCACATCTTTCCCTCTCCCTGTCCACCCCCCCCCCAACTTTCTGCTCCCTACGCAACTCCTTTCTTCATTCAGCCCTCCCCGGTGACCTCCCTCCTGGCACTTATCCTTGCAAGTGGAACAAGTACCACACCTGCCTCTACACTTCCTCCCTCACTACCATTCAGGGCTGCGAAGAATCTTTCCAGGTAAAAGTGGCATTTCACCTGTGAGTCTGTTGAGGTCACCTACTGTTTCTGGTGCTCCCAGTGTGGCGTCCTATATATCAATGAGACCCAACGTAAACTGGGAGACTGCTTCAACAAGCACCTATGCTCTGTCTGTCAGAAAATATGAGATCACCCAGTGGCCACCCATTTCAATTCTACTTCCCATTCCCATTTCAACATGTCAGTCCATAGCCTCCTCTACTGTCGTGATGAGGCCACACTCAGGTTGGACGAGCAACAACTTATATTCCCTCTGAGTAACCTTCAGCCTGATGGCATGAACATCAATTTCTCAAACTTCCATTAATTGCCCCCCCCCATCACCGTTCCTCATTCCTGTTTCCCTCTCTCACCTTATCTCCTTACCTACCCATCACCTCCCTCTGGTGCTCCTCCCCCTTCCCTTTCTTCTATGGTCTTCTGCACTGTCCTGTCAGATTCCCCCTTCTCCGGCTCTTTATCACTTTCACTCATCAACTTCCCAGCTCTTTACTTCCCCCTCCCCCTCCCGATTTCACCTATCTCCTACCACCTTGTACTTCTTCCTCCTCCTCTCTCCGCCCCCCCCCAACTTCTTACTCTGACTTCTCATCATTTTTTTCCCAGTCCTGATGAACGGTCTCAGCCAAAACGATGACTGTTTACTCTTTTCCACAGATGCTGCGTTGCCTGCTGAGTTCCTCTGGTATTTTGTATGTATTACCGTGTCCGGTTCTAGTCACCTCATTAAAGGAAGCATGTGGAAGCTTTGGAGAGAATGCAGATGAAATATACCAGGACACTGGCTGAAACAGAGAGCATGTCTTCTCAGGTTGGGTTGGGTGAGCTGGGACTTTTCTTTTTGGAGCAATGGAGATCTGTGATGTTATTGGGTTCACTGTCTGCAAAGCCCTGATGTAAAAAAAATGTCCTACCTGATATAAATATCTATGAATATCCTCACTATAGGAACGTTATACTGTATCTACCTACTCTTCAATGAATAGCTTACTCCCCTGTCTTTGGCGAAGTTTTAGCTGCCAATCCAGACTGCTTTACTGTTCGGTTCCCACACCCTGCCAAGGAGGGTGCACTTCCAGCTAACAAAGTAGTTTAAACAGTTTATTTGATTTTTAATGACACCTGTTTAAATTTCAATGGACAGTTTATAACACTCATTTAACGCTCACAGAGAATTTCTGATTTATAAAGATCTCCAAATTACAAAATACAAGATTTCCAAATACAGGTACAATTCCTCTAAACCAAAACACACCAATGAGTTGCAGATAAATGAGTTGCTTGTCACAGAAACTGAAGGTTGAGAAATGAATTCTTCTTTCTGTAACCCCATCCTTCTATCATTCTCCCTGTAAAAAATGTTGGTTATGACTTTTAGTTTTACCAAAAAAAAATGGCTGGAGTTGCTTATCAATTTAGTGTAAGGTTGTTTTTTTTAGGTGCAGATAGTAAAAGTTAGTGAAAGTAGTGAAAAAATGTCAAAGTTTACAAAAAGATATCTACAAGAAACAGATTAATAGCTCAGTACTTATTCTTGTCCAGCATGAACTGGCACTTTGCAAAGCTGTGCCTCCAACTTCAAACGGATTGCTGCTTGGAATTTACACTCAGAGTTGGAGATTGGCTCTTATAAGACCATGAGATATGGGAGCAGAATTAGGCCATTTGGCTCATCAAGTCTGCTCCACTATTTCATCATGGCTGATCCTATTTTCCTCTCAGCCTCAATCTCCTGCCTTCTCCCCATATCCCTTCATGCCCTGACCAATCAAGAATCTATCAACCTCTGCCTTAAATATACATGAGTCTTGACCTCTACAGCTGTCTGTGGCAAACAATTCCACAGATTTACCACTCTCTGGCTAAAGAAATCCCTCCTCATCTTCATTTTAAAAGCACACCCCTCCATTCTGAGGCTGTGTCCTCTGGTCTTAGACTCTCCCACAATAGGAAATATCCTCTCCACATCCACTCTATCAAGGCAACAAAAATCTGGGCAAAGAATATTTATAAAACGTTTAACTTTATCACCAACAAGTGATCCTTTGGAAAGTTCATGACACTGTCCTAAAAAGCTAAGCTTAGCAAAAGTCTTTAGGGCCATGAAAAGTAAAGGTCCATCACAGGGTGAAAAGAGACTTGATAGAGATGTACGAGATGGGATGGGGCATAGATAGACTGGACAACCAGAGACTTTTTCCCAGGTGGCAATGACTAATATGAAAGGGCATGCTTTTAAAGTGATTGGAGTGAAGTATAGGGGGATGGGTTCCTAAACATTTGTGGTAGTCGGGATAAGCTTCCACTACCTATTAAAAGTTGCCCACACAAATTGCTGGAGGAACTCAGCAGACCAGGTAGCATTTATGGATAAAAGTACAATCGACGTTTAGGGCCGAGACCATGCATTAGTGATAGGGTTAGGATTAGTTGGTATGCGTCTCAAATAGCCTCTGACATCCAAACTCCTGGCCTTCTCTTGTGGCTTAGCTACTAGATCCAGCCGAACCATTTCTACTGGCAGGAGAAGTCGCAGAGGTGGGTTACTGGCACCTTAACACCAGTCAGTTTGGGCAGATGGAGCTCGTCAGCCATGCTTGGCAGCTTATCTAGTCGAAGGAAAACTCTGATCTCAAATTTCCTCTGCCTTGCAGCTATATCCACTCATGGGGAAGGCTTCAGGAATAAATCCTGAGGAAAAATCAAAAGCTGGAATCCGTAAGGCAGTCCCACGTTAAGTTCGATGCTGATTGGCAACCCCTGGTCCTGCCATTCTTTTAGGTTCATCAGCTGTGTGGAGAGGGGAGCCTACTACATAGGCAATAACTTGCTCTACATATCATACTGCCTTGGTTTGGATAGCATGTAGACAGCTGAGATGCAACATCTGTGCTCAATCACGACCAGCGGAAGGCCTCAAAGGGGGATATCAGAGGTTGAGATTTTGATGAAAATTTTAAGACCACTTTACCCTGCTGACCATTTCCAAATTTACCTTAAAGTATGTTTCAATGTTGAATCCAGGAAGGAAGCACACAAAGCAGATTTTCATCTTCAGTCTGCATAAACAAATATAATGTAGTTTTGGTTCCATTATTAATCACATTTCTTTGTGGCTGATCCATTAATGTATGCTGGAAGAATCAGAGTTCAATGAAGACCAAAAGTCAAATTCTAATCAGTGGCTAACATCAATTCCAAGTGACAATTCTCTGAAAAGGTAGCCAGCAGAACATTGCTTCAAGATTTGGTAGAAGCTATTTTTAATGTAGGCAGTTTATTACCCAAGTAATAACTCAAGAAAAATATATTTAGATTTTGACCTTTTGAAAATTGCTGCAATATTTTACTCAAGTAATTTCTTTTCATTTTCAACACCATGTTTAGGAGATATTGCAGAATTTGAAAAATAGTTTCAGTGTTATTTTGATCTGACACTGCCCTTGTTGACATTATTTTTTAGCACATTTTGTTTTATTAAAAGCATTTTATTAAGTGCTTTGCAATTAAACTGGCATTCTGCATGATTTAAAATACTCATGAGAGATTATACAATGAGTAATCAGAATTACCAATGAGAATTACCAATAATGCTTTAATTAGTAATTCTACTACATGAAAATGTATTATCATAAAATTTCTTTTGATTATTTATAAGTCTTGTGAAATGCTAGCAACATAAGACCATAAGATCTAGGAGCAGAATTAGGCCATTTGGCCCATCGAGTCTGCTCTGCCATTTCCTCATGGCTGATCCATTTTCCCTCTCAGCCCCAATCTCATGCCTTCTCCTCGTATCCCTTCATGTCCTGATTAATCAAGAATCTATCAACCTCTGCCTTAAATATACCCAATGATTGGCCTCCACAGCCACCTGTAGCGATCAATTCCACAGATTCACCACATTCTGGCTAAAGAAATTCCTCCTCATCTCTGTTCTAAAAGGATGCACCTCTTTGCTGAGGCTGTGTTCTCTGGTCTTAGACGCACCCACCATAGAGAATATCCTCTCCACATCCACTCTGTCGAGACTTTTCAATACTCGATAGATTTCAATGAGGTTACCCCTCATTCTTCTGAATTCTAGTGAATACAGACTGAGAGCCATCAATATGACAAGCCTTTCAAGCCTGAAATCATCTTTGTGAACCTCCTTTGAACCCTCTCCAATGTCATCACATCCGTTTTAGATAAGGGGCCCAAAACTCTTCACAATACTCCAAATGAGGCCTTACCAGTGCTTTGTAAAACTTCAACATCACATCCATGCTTTTATATTCTAGTCCTCTTGAAATGAATGCTAATATCACATTTAGCTTTCTTGCCACTGATTCAACCTGCAAATTGACCTTTAGGAAATCCTGCACGAGGACTCTCAAGTCCCTTTGCACCTCAGATTTTAGAACTGTCTCTCCATTTAGAAAATAGTCTATTCTGTTATTTCTTCTACCAAAGTGCATGACCATAGACTTCCTGACATTTCTTTACCCATTCTCCTAACCCATCTAAATCCTTCTGTAGCCTCTCTACTTCTTCAAAATATTGGTGGAATCTGAGGATATTTAGCCATCTGACAATCAATGCAACATCAATGAAGGGCTTTTGTGGAAATTTATTAAAGATTAGGATAGCACTAAATCAATACATGTTCTGTATTACGCATTAATTGATGTGTTAGAATCAGCTGATAAAATGTTGCGTACTGTTTCAGTGCACTGTTTACAGATAGCATATATTTTATATATGTAAAAGCATTACAGAGAGAAAATGTTTTTGAGCAGTTAGAATTGTTGCTGAAATATATTTTCATCAAAGCTTTATAGAAGCATGAAATGGTATGTCACAGAATGAGAAGGTTGAGTATACAGTATTGTCTAAGTCACATTTTTACTAGGTTCAATCTAATTAGTGTCCCACTGCACTATTTCCCCATACCCTTGTAATTCTTTTCTCCTCAATGTATCCAATAACACTTTAAATATTACAAATCAATCTGAATTTAAGGTTATGTGTTCTAAATGCTTATATGATGAGTTTTTGTTCATGGAGTCAGAGAGTTCATCTAGTCATGCGAAACTGATCTTTTGCCTTCTCCCATTTACCTACACCCAGACCACTGCCTTTCCCTTCCACGTACCTATCCAAACTTCTCATAACTGTTATAGTTCAATCCAATGTATCACTTCTGCTGGCAGCTCTTTCTACCCTCTGAGTGAAGAAGTTCCCCATCAGATTCCTGTTGAACCTTTCACCTTACACCTTAAACCTACGACCTTGCCATAATCTCACCCAACCTCAATGGAAA
This sequence comes from Mobula hypostoma, assembly GCF_963921235.1. Lineage (NCBI taxonomy): Eukaryota > Metazoa > Chordata > Chondrichthyes > Myliobatiformes > Myliobatidae > Mobula > Mobula hypostoma. The sequence continues at coordinate 16,396,281 of NC_086099.1, read as the reverse complement.
AAGCCTACATGTATTCACCCATCTATACCCCACATATTTTTTTAAAAGAATACCTCTATCAAATCTTCCCTCATTCTGTACGGTCCAAGGAATAAAGTCGGAATTATTCAATCCTTCCCTATAACTCAGGCCCACAAGTCCCAGGACCATCCTTGTAAATTTTCCCTACACTCTTTCAAACTTATTGTAATCTTTTCTGTAGGCAGGTGACCAAAACAGTAAATAGTACTCCAAGTTTGGCCTCACAATATCCTATACATTTTCAAAATAACATCCCAACTCCTGTACCCAATACTTTGATTTATGAAGTAAAACCTTTCTTTATGACCTTATCTACCTGTGATGCCACTTTCCAGGAATTATGGATCTGTATTCCCAAATCCCTCTGCTCTACCACATTCGCCGGTGCCCTACCATCACTATGAAAGTCCTACCCTGGTTTGTCCTCCCAAAGTGCAACACTTCAAATTTATTTGCATTAAATTCCATCTTCAATTTTTCAACCTATTTTTCCAGCTAGTCCAGATCCCATTGCAAGCTTTGATAGCCTTCTTCGTTGACCACTACACCCTAATCCTGGTGTTATGTGCACACAATACTACACATCTGCAAGACAACCAAGAGAATATCTGCAGATGGTGGAAATCAAAGTAATACGTAGAAAATGCTGAAGGAGCTCACCAGGCCAGGCAGCAGCTATGGAAATGAGTAAACATTCAATGTTTTGGGCTGCAACCTTTCATCAGGACAGATCTGATGAAGGGTCTCAGCCCGAAATGTCAACTGTTTACTCTTTTCAGTAGATGCTGCCTTGTCTGCTGAGCTCCTCCAGCATTTTGTGTATGTTACTACACATTTGGCCTCACCACCCCGTCTTAATCAATCTGAAGATAACATCCCAATTCCCACATTCAATGCTTACTCTGCTATTTTTGCTAGACTGACCCCATGTTTAATGACCATCAGGAACAGTTTCACTTTACGTACATTATCCAAACCCTTCTTTTCTTTCAGCAGCTTTGTTCAACCTCCATTTCACTTTCTCCTCTCTGTAGAAAATTAACCCAGCTTTTCCAGTCTAGCTCAACTTTAATCACTCAACTCTGGAAGATTCTGGGACATCTACCTGTCATACCCGCCAAGACTTTGATTCTCTCTGATCAACGTAAATAGAGTCATAGACATAAACGTAGACCATCACAGCCTTTGGCCCATGATGTTGTGCTGACTGTTAAACCTACTCTAAGATCAATCTAATCCTTTTCCTCCCACATTGCCCTGCATTTTTTTATCATCCACATGCTGCACCCAGTGACCCTGTGATCTCTGTCTCAGAGGCCGACATTAGGCTGTCTTTAAAGAGGATAAACTCTCACAAGGCGGAAGGTCCCAACGGAGTACCTGGTAAGGTTCTGAAAACTTGTGCCAACCAACTGGCGGGAATATTTAAGGACATTTTCAACCTCTCACTGCTACAGGCGGAAGTTCCTACTTGCTTCAAAAATGCAACAATTATAGCAGTGCCTAAGAAGAATAATGTAACCTACCTTAATGACTATCACCCGGTAGCACTCACATCGACAGTGATGAAATGCTTTGAGAGATTGGTCATGACTAGCCTGAATTCCTGCCTCAGCAAGGACCTGGACCCATTGCAATTTGCCTATTGTCACAAAAGGTCAGTGGCAGATGTATTCTCAATGGCTCTTCACACGGCCTTAGACCACCTGAACAATACAAATCTATGTCAGGATGCTGTTCATTGACTATAGCTCAGCACTTAACATCATCATTCCCACAATCCTGATTGAGAAGTTACAGAAACTGGACTTCTGTACCTCCCTCTGCAGTTGGATCCTCAGCTTCCTAACCAGAAGACCACAATCTGTGCCGCTTGGTGATAATATCTCCTCCTTACTGACGATCACTATTGGTATACCTCAGGGGTGTGTGCTTAGCCCATTGTTCTACTCTCTCTATACCCATGAGTATGTGGCTAGGCATAGCTCAAATACCATCTATAAATTTGCTGACGATACAACCATTGTTGGTAAAATCTCAGATGGTGACGAGAGGGTGTACAGGAGCGAGATATACCAACTAGTGGAGTGGTGTCACAGCAACAAACTTGCACTCAACGTCAAGACAAAAGAGCTGATTGTGGACTTCAGGAAGGGTAAGACAAAGGAACACATACCAATATTCATAGAAGGATCAAAAGTGGAGAGAGTGAGCAGTTTCAAGTTCCTGAGTGTCAAGATCTCTGAGAACCTAACCTGGTCCCAACATATTGATGCAGCTATAGAGAAGGCAAGACAGTGACAATACTTCATTAGGAATTTGAAGAGATTTGGTATGTCAACAAAAACACTCAAAAACATCTATAGATATACCGTGGAGAGCATTCTGACAGGCTGCATCACTGTCTGGTATGGGGGGTGGGGGGGCTACTGCACAGGACTGAAAGAAGCTGCCGAGGAGCGGTGTCTCCGAAAGGCAGCCTCCATTATTAAGGACCCCCAGCAGCCAGGGCATGCCCTTTTCTCATTGTTACAATCAGGAAGGAGATACAGAAGCCTGAAGGCACACACTCAGCGATTCAGGAACAGCTTCTTCCCCTCTGCCATCAGATTCCTAAATGCACATTGAACCCATGAGCCCTACCTCACTTTTTCAATGTATATTATTTGTTTTCGCATGATTTTTAATCTAGTCATACATATACTGTAATTGATTAACTTATTTATTCATTTCTTTACTTCTATATTATATATTGCATTTTACTGCTGCTCCAAAGTTAACAAATTTCATGACATGTGCCAGTGATAATAAACCTGATTCTGATTCCATTTAAGAGTTGCTGAAATGTCCCTAATGTATCTGCCTCTATCACCATCCCTAGCAGCATGAACACCCACCATTCTCCATGTAAAACACCTACCTCTGCTATTCCCTTATACTTCCCTCCAATCATCTTAAAATTATGTTTGAAGGTTCAAAGGTTTTATTTAATACATCCTGAAATTCTTTTTCTTTGCAGCCATCCACAAAAGCAGAGGAGTGCCCCAAAGAATGAATGACAGTTAAATGCTACAATTCCCAAGCCCCCCCAGCTCCTCCCCATGCATAAGCAGCAGCAAAGCAACAATCCCCCCTCCCCCACCAGCAAAAAAAGCATCAGCGCCTCCCCACCAAGCACTCAAGTGTGCAGCAAAGCATCAATAAAGACACAGACTTGCAGTACCCCAAAGACTACTCGTTCACCTGGTAATTCGACATACCACAGGCTCTCTCTCTCCCTAATAAGGGAAAAAGAGGTGTCCCCGTCTCACAGTGAGGGGGGGGGGTATAACAAACAACTCACAGATTTATGATGTTAAAATTTGATGTTAAAAGTCTGTTGCGTCGCTTTTTCCGAGCTCTGTGCCCAATGAACCTGGGTCTCTGAGTACACAGCCAGCTTGCTGCTTTTGATCTTCCGTCTCCCACGACACACCAGTTTCCTGTGGAGGGACTGAACTCGAGTCCGCCCAACTCCTGAGCCACGAAATCCTGGAACCTTGAAGTCGTGCTCGTCTTCTTGGCCGCATCTTCAGCATGTCAAATAACGGCCAGTTGTGAGATCCCGAGAGCCAATCCCATTCCCACAAAGAACCGAAGTCAGCGTGTAACTCCAGGTCAGGGTTTTCAAAAGAACCTTGAAAGGGAAAAATAGAGATATTAAAGATAGAAATAGAGCTGTTTCCAAAGATGCAAGCAAAGGAGCCGCCATTAGACCATTTGCCGCACCCCCCCCCCGGCAAGATATATCAGGGTATCCACTCAACATATATCTACATCATCCTGTGCAGCTCTATCAAGTCGCCTCTCATTCTCCTTCTCTCCAAAGAGAAAAGTCCTAGCTTGTTCAACCTATCCTCATAAGTCATACTCTCTAACACAGGAAGCATCCTGCTCAATCTCATCTGGACCTTCTCTAAAGCTTCCACATCCTTCCGATAATTAGACCAAGTGTGGTCTAACTAGAATTCTGTAGAGGTGCGAGACACAATATTTCAGCTCGTGCCTTACTAATGTTGAACATAAATGTCGGATTATTTCCTGGTTTTGTACATCTGTGCCTTATTGAGATTTTTTAGATTCTCATAAGCTTTTGTAACTGTTATATTGATCTATCCTATTACTACAAGTATTTGCATTTAAGTAGAGCAAACTCTTTCTTCTTTTGCATTCCCTTTCTAGCCATCCATTGGGGATTATAAAGAAGCTGGAAAAGAACTCTAGAAGGGTTTTAGGAAAGCCAGGAGGGGCCAGGAAAAGACCTTGGCAAGTACAATTAAGAAGAATCTCTAGGTATCCTATATATACATCAAAAGCAAAAAGACAACAAGGAAAAGGGTGGGACCACTTGGAGATAAAGGAGAGAACATTTGCTTGGATGTGAAAGATGTGAGTGAGGTCTTTATTGAGTACTTTACATCAGAATGTACCAAGGAAAATAATGTGGAGGACAGGGAGATCAGTGCCAAGAGTATTAATATGCTAGTGCATTTTGAAGTAAAGGAGGAGGTAGTATTAGGTCTCTTAAAGAATATTACGATGGATAGGTCCTGGGGCTCTCATGGGATATATACATCAGGTTATAAGGTAAGGATACATCAGGTTATCAGGTTATCAGGTTACATGTTTGGCACAGCCTGTATTGTGCTGTAGGTTTTCTATGTTTCTATGTTATTGAGAGAGGTAATTGAAGAGATTGCTGGGGCTTTAACCAATATCATTGTGTCTTCTCTAGCCCTAGAGGACTGGCAAGTAGCTAATGTTGTTCCATTCTTCAAAAAGGGAATCAAGAATAATCCTGGAAACTATAGACTGGTGAATCCCTCATCAGTGGTAAAGAAGTTACTGATGAGAATACTTGAAGATGGGATTGATGAGCACTTGGTAGCCCATGTTGCCTATATGGGTTTTAGTAAGGCATTTGACATGTTCCTTCACACAATGCTCATCCAGAAGATTAAGATGCATGAATTGGCCACTTGGACTCAGAACTCGCTTGCCCATTGAAAACAGAGGGCATTAGGCGAAGAGACTTATCCTAGCTGGAGGTGCTCTGCAGGGTTCTGTATGGAACATCTGCTGTTTGTGATGTACATCAATGACCTGGATGAAAATGTAGATGGATAGGGTCGTAAGTTTGCAGATGATATGAAGATTGGTGATGTTATAGATAGATTAGAAAATGGCAAAAAATAGAGTGGGATATAGATCAGTTGCAGATATGATCGGAGAAATGGCAGATGGAGTTAAACCCGGCTGAATGGAAGACCTTTAACAGTGTTAATGAGCAGAGGGACCTTGGGGTTCAAGTTCACAGCTCCCTGAAAGTGGCTAGACAGGTTGATAAGGTGGTTAGGAAGGCTTATGACATCTTGCCTTTCTTAGTCAAGGCACTGAGCTCAAAAGTGTAGGGTTAATTAGCGATCTTGTTGTGAGAGTTCATTGACAATAATGAACTGGTCTGCGGTGCAAAAAAGGTTGGGGACCCCTGTTTTGAGAGACTCCTGGACAGATATAAAGAGCTCAGAAGAATAGAGGGCTATGCATAACCCTAGGTAATTTCTCAGGTAAGAACATGTTCAACACAGCTTTGTGGGCCAAAGGGCCTGTATTGTGCTGTAAGTTTTCTATGTTGCAGTAGGTTAGTCAGGCAGGATTTTCCTTTTAGGAAACCATGCTGGCTTTGGTTTAACTTGTCATGTGTCTCCAGGTATTCTGTAATCTCATCCCTAACAATCGATTCCAACAACTTCCCAACCACTGATGTCAGGCTAGCAGGTCTAAAGTTTCCTTTCTGCTGCCTCCCTCCCTTCTTAAATAGCGGAGTAATATTTGCAATTTTCCTGTCATCTGGTACAATGCCAGAATCTATTGATTCTTGAAAGATCATTGTTAATGCCTCGGTAATCTCTCCAGCTACTTCCTTCAGAACCCGAGGGTGCATTCCATCAGGTCCAGGAGATTTATCCACCTTCCGACCATTAAGCTTCCTGAGCACCTTCTCAGTTGTAATTTTCACTGCACATGCTTCACTTTCCTGACACTCTTGAATGTCCTGTATACTGCAAATGTCTTCCACTGTGAAGACTGATGCAAAATACTCATTCAGTTCCTCTGCCATCTCTGTGTCTCTCATTACAATATCTCCAGCATCATTTTCTATTGGTCCTCTATCTACCCTCAACTCTCTTTTATTCTTTATATACTTAAAAAAAAGCTTTCAGTATCTTCTTTGATATTAGTCACCAGCTTCCTTTCATAGATCATCCTTTCCTTCCTGATGACCTCCTTAGTTTCTTTCTGCAAGTTTTTAAAAGCTTCCCAATCCCAATAGCTTTGGCTTCCTTGAATGCCCTCTACTTTGCTTTTACTTTGCCTCTGACTTTACTTGTCAGCCACGGTAGTGTCCTTGGTCCATTCAAAAATTTCTTCTTAATTGGAACTGATCTGTCTTGCACTTCCCTCATTTTTCAACAGTTTGTCTCCAGAGATGGAGACAGAAAGATCAATAAAGGGTAGGGAGAAGTCAAAGATGGACCAAGTGAATTTAAGGGCAGGGTGGAAGTTAGAGGCAAATTGATAAAGTTGACGAGCTCAGCATGGATGCATGAAGCAGCAGCAATGCAGCCATCAATATAGACAAGGAAGAGTTGGGGAGTAAAACCCAGGAAGGCTTCAAACCTAGACTGTTCTACCTAGCCGATGAAGAGGCAGGCAAAGATTAGACCCAAGTGAGTTCTGAAGGCTACTGCTTGGGATTGGAGAAAGTGGGAGGAGCCGAGGGAATGCTCCACTTCTGGAGTATTACATACAGTTTTGGTCACCCCATTATAGGAAGTATGTCGAGGTTTCGGCGAGGTTGTAGATGAGGTTACCTGGATTAGAGGGAATGTTCTATAACAAGATGCTGGGCAAACCTCAATTCTTTTCTCAGGAGTGGCAGAGGCTAATAGGAGATCTGATAGATGTCTATACGATTATGAGAGGCGTAGATAGAGTAGACAGACAGTATCATTTTCCTGGCGTTGAAATGTCCAACACCAGAAGGCATGTATTTAAAGGGTGAGAGGGTAAGTTTCAAAGGACATGCAAGGGGCAAGTTTTTTTTACACAGAGAGTGACGGGTCTCTGGAACGTGCTTTGTGGGGTGGTCATAGATGCCGATACATCAGGGACTTTTAAGAGACGCTTAGATAGGCAAGTGAATGTCAGGAAAATGGAAGGATATGGACATTGTTTAGGCATAAGGAATTAGTCTAGCTGGCCATTTGATTACTAATCTAATTAGTTCAACAAAACATTGTGGCCTCAGGGCGCTGTTGCTGTCATGTTCTATGTTTAACATTTAGCTCCTCACTTTTCATACCAAGGGCATCACCTGATCTTATGTTTTTGCCTTCTATTTCAACTGCCATCAATTCCATAAATCTGTCCATGTCCTCTTTACATCTATTCATATCTTCCATGCTTACAATTTTCATGACATTTCCAAGTTTTGAGATTGAGCTTTGAACATCAAATAGGTACATCAAATGCAACTGTGGTCCATGCAGTTAACCTGAGGAAACTGACTGTGCACCTCCCTTCAGTCATAAAAATAACCAGTCACTCTAAAACTTTCTTAGATTTATTCTCCAAACTGCAGTTGCTTTTTTTTAACCCATGGGCTGACAAGACTAACATAAAGACTGAAGAAGATGGAGATTGGCTTTGTGTCACATGTACATCAAACACTAGAACATACAGTGAAATGTGTTGTCTGTATCAAATACAATCAGTGAGGATCGTCCTAGGGGCAGACAGCAAGTGTTGCCAAAACGTAGCATGGCCTCATCTTACTGAACCTGGGCATATGACTTTGGAATATGGGAGAAAACTGGAACACCCAGAAGAATTCCATGTAGTTACACAGGAAGAACATAGAACAATGGTGAGAATTGAACCCTGATCAATGATCACCGGCACTACAAAGCAATTATGCTAAATGCATCGCTCCATGCTTCCTGTGTCACTCAACTGCACCAGTGATCACCAATCGGGATTGATTCCCACTGCTGCCTGTAAGAAATTAGTATATTTTAATAAAATATACTGTATTTTATTAAATCCATAACTTCATGTTAACCAAAGCTAGATACAATTTCACCTCAACAATATATGGTTGGCATTCTTTTGTCCATATTTATTCAAATAGTTGCTCATTTTCTCTCAGTTTTAATCAGAATTTATTCACTTTAGCTGCACTGATCACAAGCTAGGCCCTACACCAACATCCACAGTGAGTTCCAGAGAGAAGTTTGCATAATTGTACAAAAATACGTAAGAATCAAATTTAGCAGAGTTTGTTTACAAATGAGACCTGTGGAGTTCCTATTGGGAACTTCAGTATTTGCACTCATTGACTATTTGTACACCATATCCATTTATTTTGGAGTGTCTATCCCCTTACATCCTTAATTGTAATCTTAGATCTGCAAATGTTGGTATGCTTCGTGTTTCTAGAGCCAAGCATATATGAACTAGCTATTCAGCCTTTTGCTCTATTATGCACCAAAAATCTGGAATATTCTACCAACTGAGATACATCAGCCTAGTATTATGGAACATTTCAAAACATTTCTAAAAACCTACTATTTTAATTTGGCCTACTTATAAGATTACTTAATGCCTGCTGATTTTGATTATATTTATATACTTTGGTATATTTGATTATATTTTATTCTATATAATGTTTACATTTACTTATGGTTTTTAATTTTGTCTCATATTTTATGACTATATTGATTTATGTAATGCAGTTTGAACCTGCATCTTAATGTAAGAATGGTGCTATATAAATAAAGTTATTATTGTTATTATTTTTAGAATTTTTCTCAGCTCAAGCTGGAAAAAGCTGAGGTATGGGCATAGCCAAGTATGCTCATTTGTTAATTACTAGGAACTTTTGTACTACTCTGGCGGTGTTTAGAATTGTGGCTTTCTGGAGATTTACACTGTGTAGTCCTAATTGTTTAATGCCATTGTGTAGTGCTTTGGGATGATACCAGTTGTAGATATTACTATTGGGACAATATACAGTATACCTTGTTCATGTTCCATTGTCTTTCAATTTCCTCTTTTAATTCAGAATATTTCTGGTATTTTTCTCTTAATATTATATACAAACGGTTATTATGGATTGACCGACCTGGAAAACAGATTGGTTGTAATATAATTTGGGAGACTCTGACTCTAAATCTGGATCAGGCTTGTATTTATAGTAAGGTATGGTGTCTTTTATGAGTTTGTATTTTAAAACACGATTTTGGTGAATGATGTTGTCACTTGATCGTGCCTGTGTAGGTAATCAAATGGAGTTAAAATGCTAAAGGACCCTGTAATGTGTTGGATTGTTTCTAATTTCTCTTGGCATTTTCTGCATTTATTATTTTGAATTTGTTGGTCTTTTAATATGTATTTTTGATCATTGTTTGTGTTAACCAGCTGCTCCGTTATTGCCACAAGGAACCTTACTGTTTCTGGGAAGAGATCTCCAACTCTGAGCCAGATGTCTGTTGCTTCCTTGTCAACATCCAGTTTGTTCAGACCATGGGAATGTCTTCCACAGAGGGTCATGCTCTTCCATTGGTTAACTTTGTCTTCAGTAGGGAAAATTTCTTAATTTTTCTGGATCATGCTCTCATTTAAGTTTAATGGTGCATACTTCTCATCAGAGTTGCATATGCTCATGTGGAGTGCTGAATCCTGCTTTCATTGTCATAGTCATAGTCATACTTTATTGATCCCGGGGGAAATTGGTTTTTGTTACAGTTGCACCATAAATAATAAATAGTAATAGAACCATAAATAGTTAAATAGTAACATGTAAATTATGCCAGTAAATTATGAAATAAGTCCAGGACCAGCCTACTGGCTCAGGGTGTCTGACCCTCCAAGGGAGGAGTTGTAAAGTTTGATGGTCACAGGCAGGAATGACTTCCTATGACGCTCTGTGCTGCATCTCGGTGGAATGAGTCTCTGGCTGAATGTACTCCTGTGCCAACCAGTACATTATGTAGTGGATGGGAGACATTGTCCAAGATGGCATGCAACTTGGACAGCATCCTCTTTTCAGACACCACCGTCAGAGAGTCCAGTTCCATCCCTGCAACATCACTGGCCTTACGAATGAGTTTGTTGATTCTGTTGGTGTCTGCTACCCTCAGCCTGCTGCCCCAGCACACAACAGCAAACATGATAGCACTGGCCACCACAGACTCGTAGAACATCCTCAGCATTGTCAGGTAGATGTTAAAGGACCTCAGTCTCCTCAGGAAATCGAAATGGCTCTGACCCTTCTTGTAGACAGCCTCAGTGTTCTTTGACCAGTCCAGTTTATTGTCAATTCGTATCCCCAGGTATTTGTAATCCTCCACCATGTCCACACTGACCCCCTGGATGGAAACAGGGGTCACCGGTACCTTAGCTCTCCTCAGGTCTACCACCAGCTCCTTAGTCTTTTTCACATTAAGCTGCAGATAATTCTGCTCACACCATGTGACAAAGTTTCCTAATTGATGAATTAGAATCAGAATTAGAATTTTATTTCGATTCATAATTATGTTGAAGTAAATGGATAGGGAGGACTTCCGGGTCATCAAGGGAATGGCGGCGTAAGGAAAAGGTCTCTCGACAAAAAAGAAGGTAAACTGCCCCAAAATCGAATTTAGACAAATACTTAATATTGCATAACTATATTAATAAAAGGGGCAAGGATGATGTCTAAGAACAAGAATAAAAAGTCCGCTTCGAAGGCTGATAAACATAAAGAGATGCAGCAAGGCGACGGGCCTAGCTCCCCCACGGCAAGCCAGGACGGAGATAATGAGGGGGAATCGGTGACTCTGTCTTTGATTCTCGGAGAGATTCGCGAGTTCCGACAAGATAACAGCAAACAGCTGGAAGATATTAAAGGAGGAATAGTAAAAACTAACTCGCGGATAGATGAAGCCGAAGCGAGGATTGTTGTAATCGAAGAGAAGCTACAAAACGCCAAGGAAGTGATAGCAGAAATGCTGAAGTTACAAGACCAGCTCCAGTGGAAGCTAATAGATCAAGAAGGCCACTCGAGAAGGGAAAATGTGAGGATTTACGGAGTTCCCGAAGGAACCGAAGGTAAACCCGGATTGATGATTCCCTTCGTGGAGAAGCTGCTTAGAGAGAACCTTGATATACCGGCTGCAAAAGACCTACAGATAGAAAGGGCTCACCGCGCGTTGGCACCACAGCCTCCGGCAGGCGCCCAGCCCAGATCGATTCTGATCAGATTTCTCAGTTACAGAATGAAGGAAGAGGTGCTTAAAAGAGCATGGCAAAAGAAAGGTTTCATGTGGAACAACTGCAAAATCAGTTTAGACCACGACTACGCACCGGGGATTCTTGCCAGACGGAAGGAATATACAGAAACACGGAGGGTCCTGAAGGAAAACAACATCAGATTCCAGACCCTGTATCCAGCTCGGCTGAGAGTCTTTTACGACGAAGGGACAAAACTTACGCTACGGTGGAGGAGGCAACGTTGGACCTGGCGGACCGGGGACTACCTATTAAAGTTATCACCCAACCGGAGTCGCTACTGGAGAGGATTCGGCAGAAGTCGTGGCAGTTAGTGGGGCGAGGACGCTCCACTCGAACCAGAGTGTCAAACTACAAGGAAAAGCTGCAAATATTCAAACGCCAATGTACAGAGAATACAGATTAATTAAGAGAAATGACTGAAAAGAGTAAATCGGACTTAAAAGTAAAATGAAAACTGGTAACTGAAAATAAACTAGGCGGAATAACTTGAATGATAGCAATATGGTCGAGACATAAATAGGAGAAAATTCTCTATGATTATTCAAACTGCTGAGGGCCCTCTAACACAGGGTGAAGATAGAGGTTATTCCTCTGAACTGAGGCGGGTCAGTGCTCAGGCCTCACTGTGGGAAGTCGGGAAAAATTTTCAAATGTTATACGTTCAGAAATGTCTAGGGTGTGGTTATATGTCTTGGTTTACTGTTGAGAAGGGATTGCTTACTGTTTGGTTAGAAAAGGAGAGTGCTTTTTTTCTACTAGAGAAAAATGCAAACTGAATTGGTAAAAATAATTTCCTATAATGTTAATGGGGTTTTGAATCCAATTAAAAGAAATAAGATTATGTCTAAATTGAAAAAAGAGAGGGTACAAATAGATTTCCTCCAGGAAACACATATGAGCCAATCTGAACATGGAAAATTAAAAAGAATGGGCTTTAAGCATATATTTTATTCATCATATAAATTGAGTCACAAAAGAGGGGTAGCTACTTTAATATCAAGTACTCTTAATTATGAACATATTTCAGAGACTAGAGACAAAGAAGGACGGTTTGTAGAAATCACAGGAAGAATAGAAGGTACAGAAATAACATTGCTGAATGTTTATGCTCCTCCAGGTAGTGAATGGTCATTTTATAGACACAGTTTTGACCTAATGGTCAGTTCTCGAGGGGTAGTAATTTGTGGAGGGGATTTTAATATTAGATTAAATCCTATATTAGATTCTTCAAGAATAGTTACTCAGAATAAACCTCTGACTCGGAAAGTGAATTCATTGATGGAGGAGTTGGGAATTATAGATGTCTGGAGGGAATTACACCCTACTAGTAAAGATTATACATATTACTCTTTCCCTCATTCAGCCTATTCAAGGATAGACTATTTCTTTATCTTTAATACAGATAGACTCAGGATAAAAAACTGTAATATTGCAACAATTGATCTGTCGGATCATAGCCCAGTCTCTATGTCTCTAATCCTGGAAAGGAAAATGAGGAAAACACTATGGAGGCTAAACTCACATATAATCAATAACCCAAAAGTAATGGAGAGATTAAGGGGAGAAATCAAAGAATATCTAGACCTTAATGACACGGGAGAAACATCACCAGTGATATTATGGGATACATTGAAAGCTGTACTGAGAGGGAAAATTATTTCCATTACTACTCACATGAAAAAAATCAATGCACAAAAATTAGCAGACCTTCAAGGAAAATTAAAACAACTTCAAGTTGTAGATAGCAACAAAAGTAATTCAAATCGAAAACAGGAAATTAGGAAATTGCAAAGTGAAATTGATGATATTTATACGTTGGAAACTCAAAGAAATTTTCTTTACCTGAGACAAAAGAATTATGAAGTAGGAGGTAAATCAGCTAGATTATTAGCATATAAATTACGAAAACAACAAACAGACAATACAATTCATAAAATAAAGAATCCAAAGACAAAGCTTGTGGAGAGTACAATAGGGAAAATTCAAGAGAGTTTTGAAACATATTATCGAGAGCTGTACTCCCAACCCTGGGCCCCTAATGAGCCCTATATAGACAGTGTATTGAATTTTTTAGATCTACCTAAACTTACAGATTTACAAAATGAAAGTTTATTAGAACCAGTAACTGTCAAAGAACTGAACGTGGCCATCTCTAGGTTAAAGGCTGGAAAGTCCCCGGGTTCTGATGGGTTTACCTCAGAGTGGTACAAGTCCCTGAAGACACAGTTAGCCCCATTACTACTTAACACCTTTAATTGGATCTTGCAGAGAGGAGAAACTCCACCTTCCTGGAGAGAAGCGATTATTTCAGTTATTCCTAAAGAGGGTAAAGATAAACTAGAATGTGGCAATTATCGGCCAATTAGTGTTCTTAATTTAGATTACAAACTATTTACATCTATATTAGCGCGCAGATTGGAAAAGCTTTTACCTGGCCTAATCCATTTAGACCAGACTGGATTTATTCAACAAAGACAAACACAGGACAATATAAGGAGAACTCTGCACATATTAGAACAGGTTAATAAGAACGAGACAGAGACAATGGTAGTAGGATTGGACGCTGAGAAAGCTTTTGATTCGGTTAGTTGGGCATTCCTATACAGAGTGTTAGGAAGATTCGGCTTTCAAGAAAGGTTTATTAAAGTAATTCAGACTCTATATGACAGCCCTACAGCCCGAATTAAGATAAATGGGGACCTCTCTGACTCCTTCATTTTAGAGAGAGGCACTAGACAGGGATGCCCAATTTCTCCTCTCCTTTTTGCGCTATATATTGAACCACTTGCCCAACTAATAAGACAGAGCGAAATCGTAAAAGGTATCAAGGTGGCAGGGATTGAACAGAAAGTGGCGTTATTCGCAGATGATGTTTTGGTCTATCTGAGTGAACCAGAAAAATCATTTATAGGATTGTTTACACTGTTGGATGACTTTGGGAAAATATCAGGTTATAAAATAAATGTAAAGAAAACGCAGGTTATGTCCCTAAATTATACACCATCCAAAAAATTGCAGGATACATACGATCTTAAGTGGGAAGCTAAATCATTAAAATATTTAGGAACAACCCTGCCGAAGGATCTTTCAACACTGTCACAGGTAAATTATGGGCCATTAATCTCAGAGATAAAAGCAGATATGCATAGATGGAATCTTATCCCCTTTTTAAGTTTAAATTCAAGGATAAATACTAAAAAAATGAATATTCTTCCTCGGTTATTATATCTTTTCCGTACTTTACCAGTGGAGGTGGATGATAATCAATTCAGGGAATGGGACAAATGGATTTCCCGCTTCATTTGGCAAGGAAGGAAACCTAGAATTCGATATAACACCTTACAGTTAGGGAAGGAAGGAGGAGGTATGGTTCTTCCTTGCCTGAGAAATTATTTTTATGCCTCACAGATAACCCCTCTGTTATATTGGTGTAATAGGGAATATAAGGCTAGATGGAAGGAAATAGAATTTGGATTAGTTGACAGTTTTCCTCTTCAGGCCTCAATAGCTGACAAAGGATTGATGGCCCAGTTGGAAAAATTTAATAATGCTTGGATAAATCTTACATTAAAAGTATGGCAGAAGGTGGTTAATTCATGTGGAATTAATAACATGTTAAAACTCTTTAGATGGTGTGCATATGATACCGAATTCCTTCCCAACAGAGGAGATAAAAGATTTGAGCTATGGATAAAGAAAGGCCTTACAACCTACCTCTCATTTATAGATAAAAGAGTATTACAAAGTTTCCAAATCCTGCAGGACAAACATGGCCTAGAACATAATGACTTTTTTAGGTACCTTCAAATACGAAACTATGTTAACCAGAGTTGTAGATATACAGACCTATCAAAAGTAGAATTAGAATTTTTCAAGATTCTGAATTCGGCTTGCAGTTCAATACTTAGTAAATCAGTTTCTCGCCTATATAATGCACTCTCCCATGCTAAAAATGTAAATACACTGTATATTAAAGAGAAGTGGGAGAAAGAAGCGGGGTTGGTACTTTCAGAGGAGGCTTGGGGGAAAATCTGCAGCTTTCAATGGTCCTCGACTAATTCTTTGACTTGGAGAGAACATTGTTGGAAAAACATTATAAGATACTTCAAGACCCCATATCAGGAAAAATATAAAGATACAAATGTGATGTGTTGGAGAAGGTGCGGCTCCAAGGAGGCGAATCATTTTCATATTTTCTGGGATTGCCCTAAATTAAGTCTATTTTGGGAAGGTATTCATAGAACATTAGTTAAGGTACTTAGGTCCCAGATACCTCTGAACTTTGTGACGCTCTATTTGGGGCATGTATTGTTCCTTGAACAGAAGGAAGATATAAAGTTGCTGCAGGCCCTCTTAGCGGCAAGTAAGAAATCAATCACTAGAAAGTGGCTAAATCCAATACCACCTACATTAGAAGATTGGTATGAAATTATCTTGGAAATATTTAAAATGCAAAAGTTCACTTACTCCCTGAGAACTCAAAAAGAAACATTTTATCAAATCTGGAATAAATGGATTGAATATATAACCCCAATGCGAGCAGACTTTAGATGACTCTCCTAATGATTTATATTGCTCTTCTCATCAACACAGTAATATTGCTAACGTAAACACCCCTAGTCTAAATGTTTGTTTTTTTTTTGGAAAATAGAGAATTAACACAAGTAAAGGGAAAGATTTGGGAAAGGGATAAAAAAAATGAAAAAATTAAGTAAATAAGTACATAGGGATTGGATAATTATGTCTGCGGGCAGGAACAAGCATGAAAAAATTGGGATATAAACACCTACAATGGTTGGTATATAGGCTTGTATGCAACATTTTGGACCAGTGGAAATGGTCCAGAAGGGTTGTATGGAAACTATTATTACCATTTTTCTTAACAACTAATTTCATTACTTAGCCTAATAGGTTAGATTTACCACAGTACATAATTATCTATTTAAATGTTTATTTTCCTTTTATATCATCTCAATGTGTACTTAAGAATGTATAAATAATTGTAGTTTTATACATATAAAAAAATGGAAAAGGTTATATGTGTGAAAAAAGTACATGATAATTGTGAATTCCTTATCCAAATAAAAATAAAATTAAAAAAAAAAGAATTTTCTTACACCCATCTCACAACATGAGGGAGTAAAAATCCTTATGTTGCGTCTCCTCAGAATATATCCTTAAAAGTTTTATCTGACTGTTATGTAAATTTTTAACATCTATTTTTCCTTTTCCTCCTTCTGTCCTAGGTATTGTTAATCTAAGTGTGTTTGAGTGGAAATAGTGTTTCCTGAAATTTGTCATTTCTGTTCTTATTTTCTTTGTAAATGTATTATTATTATTGTTATAATCATCATCATTATCATGGTACATTGACTGTTTGTGGAGAGTTCCTTAAGCCATTCAATGTGAATCCCATAATTTATGTCTCCCTCATTATGTGACACAAAGAACATTTCCAATTTTTAACAATGCACCATAGAAAGCATCCTATCTAGATACTTCATGGTTGGTATGACAACTGCTCTGCATACGACAGTAAAAAACTGCAGAGAGTTGTGGACGCAGCACAGCACTTCATAAAAGCCAGCTTCCCCCAATGGACTCCCTATATAATTCTCACTAAAGAAACCATATAATCAAAGGTCTTACCCACTCCAGGCATCCTTCCATCTCCCCCTTCCATCTCCCCCTTCCACTGCACAGATGATACAATAGCCTGAAAGCATGTTCAATGTGCTTCAATGTGCAGCTGATTAATAAGTAGAATTGATTTAAGAGGGTTGTTGTCAATGAAGCACCAAACAGTTTACTGGACATTGAAGCAACACACATCGAAGTTGCTAGTGAACGCAGCAGGCCAGACAGCATCTCTAGGAAGAGGTACAGTCGACGTTTCGGGCCGAGACCCTTCTTCAGGACTAACTGAAAGAAGAGCTAGTAAGAGATTTGAAAGTGGGAGGGGGAGATCCAGAATGATAGGAGAAGACAGGGCTCCATCCCTCCCCCTCCTGTCTTCTCCTTTCATTTTGGATCTCC
Organism: Mobula hypostoma; assembly: GCF_963921235.1. Taxonomy (NCBI): domain Eukaryota; kingdom Metazoa; phylum Chordata; class Chondrichthyes; order Myliobatiformes; family Myliobatidae; genus Mobula; species Mobula hypostoma. The sequence goes on along the minus strand of NC_086099.1, from coordinate 16,378,848 downwards.
CCCTCCCCCTCCAACTTTCAAATCTGTTACTCACTCTTCCTTCAGTTAGTCCTGACGAAGGGTCTCGGCCCGAAACATCGACTGTACCTCTTCCTAGAGATGCTGCCTGGCCTGCTGCGTTCACCAGCAACTTTGATGTGTGTTGCTTGAATTTCCAGCATCTGCTGATTTCCTCGTGGTTACTGGACATTGAGCAGTATCTGCGGGGGAGAAGAAAAGGCTGATGTTTCAGCTTGAAACCCTGCATTAGGGTTAAGAGCGGTGGCTTACCAGACTGAAGAGAAGAGAGACAAGTCCAGTAGGCAACTGCTAGACTGAGGAAAGATGAAGGATGGAGCCAGTAGGGGAGAGAAAGGGGTAGCATTGAGAGACATGATAGATGGAACTCCATCTTCTACAGAGAGCAGGAAAAATGAGCGGTGTGCAACACATTTCCCTAGATGAATGTCCAGCATGCAGAGAGCAATTATCCTGGCTGTTGCCTGTGCTAGTATTGTGATGAACACACAGTGACCTGAAAATGATTGGTCATGCAAAATATGTGTGGAAACTGCTTTTAAATGTGTTTTCCTTTTATAATCAAAGAACCCTCTCACTCCAGATATTCTCTCTTCTCTCCTATCAGGTAGAAAATTCAACAGCTTGAAAACATGCACCTGTAGACTGAAGGGCAACCTTGTCCCATTGTTAAAAGACGATTGAATGGACCACTTGTAGAATAAAGACAATCTCTTGTCTTCACATTCTATCTTGAACCCTATTGATCATGGCACTGCATTTTCTCTGTCACACCACATCCTTATTCTGTTACTGCTTTTTTCTTGTATTACCTTGAGATACTTATGTTTTGAAAGGATCTGTATCAATGGCATACACAACAAAGTTTTTCACTATATCTCGGTACATGTGACAACAGTAAGCCTCTTACCAATTGCATGGCAGGTGTTGCTCATGAGGTTGCCTAACGAGCTAAGAGCCCATGGGATTACAGGAAAGATACAATCATGTATAAAGCATGAGCTGATTGGCAGTAGGCAAAAGGTGGAAATAAAGGGAGCCTTTTCCGTTTGCTGCCAGTAACTAATGGTGTTTCACAGGGGTTTGTGTTCCAGCAGCTTTTTATTATGTTATATGTCAACGATTTGGCTGACAGAATTGATTGCTTTATGGCCAAGTTTGCAGATGACATGAAGATAGGTGGGTAATTTTGAGGAAGCAGCAGGGCTGCAGGAGGACCTAGACAGATTAGGAGAATGGACAAAGAAGCGGCAGATGGGTTGCAGTGTCGGAAAGTGTATGGTCATGCACTCTGATAGAAGAAAAAAAGGGTCAACTATTTTCTAAATGGAGAGAAAATTCAGAAATCTGAGGTGCAAAGGCACTTGTGAGTCCTTGTGCAGGATTCCCTAAGGGTTGATTTGCAGGTTGAGACCATGGTGAGGAAGGCAAATGCAATCTTAGTATTCATTTTGAGAGGACTAGAATATAGAAGTAAGGTTCTGATGTTGAGGCTTTTTAAGACACAGGAGAGGCCTCACTGGGAGTGATGGTGCAGTTTTGGGTCCCTTATCTAAGAAAGGATATGCCAGTGTTGGAGAGGGTTCAGAGGAGGTTCACAAGAATGATTCCAGGATTGAAAGCATTACCGTATGAGGACCAATTGATGGCTCTGGGCCTGTACTCCCTGGAATTCATAAGGATGAGAGAGGATCTCATTGAAACCTATCAAACGTTGAAAGGCTGCGATAGAATGGATGTAGAGAGGACATTTCCAACTGAAACCTCTTTTTACTGGGTGTCTCTGGAAATGCGGCTCATTTGCCCTTTTTTTAACAGCCACTGGACTCTGCAGCAAGAAACCCACCTTTCTCGGGCCCCATACATCTGGGGTGTGCTCTATTCTGGTCCCACCAAACCCATGAGGATGGGATGTCTCGCCCATCCAAATCCTGGTTTATTTGAATGCTGTGTGATTTACTGCCCAGCTGCCATTGCCCGTTGGCAAGAAATAACAGATTATACACTCTATACAATTATAAAAGAACTATATTTATGAATGTTAACTTAACCAAAGAATTATTAAAGTCATTAAATTATTAAAGAAAGAAAAAATGAAAAGGGCCCATTATAATTAAACAGTCAAATATGCACATAAGTTGGAGCTCATCTTGAAGTTGTCTGTAACTCACGTGCTGGAGCCTCAGTCTGTGTGAAAGCACACGCCTCCTTCCAAATGCCATTCGAAATCCATCTTGAGCAAACAGGCTTGTGCAACAGGAACATCATCCTCAGCCATCTTTCCTCCTGTCTTCTCCAAGCTCCGGTCAAAAAAAGAACTTCACCCACACCAGTTCCTCACAAAACCCAGAGTTCTCTAGAACCTTCTCCCAATTCCACCATCCTGATTGTCTGATATGACATTCCTAAACTGAACAACATAGCCCTTTATCTCAGCTCAAACTCAGACAGGCTGAAAGCAGAACAGACTGCTAAAATGAAATACCTACAGCATAGCAGTAAAATTTGTAACCAGGGTATTACACTATAGTGGGGAAATCTTGGACCAGAGGGCACAGTCTGAGAGTAGATGGACATCCATTTAGAATGGAGATAAGGAGGAATTTATTTTGCCAGACAATGGTGAAGCTGTGGAATTTGTTGCCACAAATGGCTGTGGAGGCCAGGTCCTTGGGTATATTTAAGACAGAGGTTCTCGATTAGTCAGGACATGAAGGTTTATGGGGAGAAGGCAGAAGATTTTTAGATTATGAAGACACGCAGTCCTCTTTCATTGTCATTTAGTAATGCATGCATTAAGAAATGATACAATATTTCCTCCGGTGTGATATCACAAAACACAGGACAGACCAAGACTGAAAAAACTGACAAAACCACATAATTATAACATATAGTTACAACAGTGCAACAATACTTGATGAAGAAGTCCATGAGCACAGTAAAAAGTTCAAAGCCTCTCAAATGTCCCACATCTCACGCAGACGGGAGAAGGAAGAAAAACTCTCCCTGCCATGACCGACCACAATCCGACTCTGAGTCATCCGAAAACTTCGAGCCTCCGAATCAGCTCTCCGACACCAAGTACTAAGCACCATCTCTGTCCGAACAATTCGACCTCAATCTCGGTCGCCAACAGCAGGCAAAGCCGGGAATTTTGAGGCCTTCCCTCCGGAAGATTCCTGACTGCACAGGGGCTGTGAGAGAAATGTATGAGCCATGAGGAAATGGCAAAGGGAACTCAATGGACCAAATGGCTTAATTCTGCTCCTATATCTTATGGGTTTTATGGTTCCTTTCATATTCCAGAGGCATAGAGTTAGGTGTAGTGAGTTGTGAGCATGCTTTGTCGGCACCAGACATGTGGCAACAAATGTGGGCTGCCCTCAGCACAATTCTCAGTCTATATTGATCATTAATGCAAAACAACAAATTTCACAGCATGCTTTGATGTTTTGGTGGTAATATGACAAATAAAGCTAATCTTTCTCTTTCTTTCATCTAAAGGGAGAAATCTAATCCTTATCCAATTAGCATGTGTTCTCAATTCAGGATGAGAATTTACTCACAGTTTGAGATAATGTGCCGCCAACATCAAAGTGATGTCAGTTCCAGTCAATACAAAGGGTTTAAGGAAATCAGATGAAAGGAGATCAAACTACAAGAACTTAGCTGAAGTTGCCACTTTGATATGCAAAGCATTTAACTGTGTTCAGTTCTGGTTGCCTATGGAAGCTTTAGAGAGGGTGCAGAGGAGATTTCCCTGGATGCTGCCTGGATTACAAAGTACTGTATGTCTTATGAGGATAGGTTGAGCGAGCTAGGGCTTTTCTCTCTGGAGCAAAGGAGGATGACAGATGACTTGATAGAGGTGCACAAGATGATAAGATCAACAGAGAGTATCCAACGTCACTTTCCCAGGGTGGAACTAGTAAATACAAGTGGGCATAACTTTAAGGTGATTGAAAGAAAGTATCAGGAGGTTAATTTTTTAAATAAAAAGTGGTAGTGCATGGAACATACTACCAGGGCCCTGGTAGATGTAGATACAATGGGGACATTTAAGAGACTCTAGATAGGCATATGGATGAAAATGGAGGGCTACGTGAGAAGGAAGGGTTAGATTGATCTTGGAGTAGGTTAAAAAATCAGCAGAACATTGTGGGCCAAAGGCCCTTCTCTATTTGATGTAAATTCCTTTGCTAATAAAAGAACTGAGGCAGATTTGGAAATTGTAAATGCAAGAGATTCTGCAGATGCTGAAAATCCTGAGTAACATACACAAAATGCTGGAGGAACTCAGCAGGTCAGGCAGCATCTATGGAGAAGGATAAAAAGTCTATGTTCTGGGCCAAGACCCTAATTGAGTTTGCAATAGTAGGAAGTGCACAGCTATTCCTAATATACCAAACACAAGGAAAGCTTCAGATGCTGGAAATCAAAAGAAACACATACAAAATGCTGGAGAAACTCAGCAGGTCAGGCAGCATCAATGGAAAAGAGTAAACAGTCAATGTTTTGAGCTGAGATTCTTCATCAGGACTGGAAAGGAAGGGGGAAGGAGTCAGATGAAGGGGGAGGAAGCAGTACTAGATGGCAGCTGATAGGTGAAACTGGGAGGGGGAGTGGGTGAAGAAAAGAGTTGAGAAGTTGATTGGTGAAAGAGATAAAGGGCTGGAGAAGGGAGAGGACAGGAGCATGGAAGAATGGAAAGAGGGAGGAGCACCTCAGGGAAATGATGGGCTAGTAAGGATTTAAGATGAGAAAGGGAACAGGAATGGGAAGTGGTGAAGCAGAGGCAGTGGGGGGGGGCGCATTTACCAGAATTTCGAGAGATCAATGTTCATGCCATCATGTTGGAGGATACATTAGATGACCCCAACAGATTTGCAGGTGAAGTGTTGCCTCACTTGCAATGATTGCTTGGGGTCCCGAATGGTAGTAAGGGAGAAGGTGTAGGAGCAGGTGTGGCACTTGTTCTGTTTGTGAAGATAAGTACCAGGAGGGAGACCAGTGGGGAGGGACGTGTGGACTTCACTCTCCAACTTTTCCTTTGCCTCATCGATGACTGCATTGGTGCTGCTTCATGCAACCATGCTGAGCTTATCGATTTCATCAACTTTGTCTCCAACTTCCATCCTGCCCTCAAATTTACTTGGCCCATTTCTGACACATCTCTCCCCTCTCTCAGTCTCTCTGTCTCTATCTCTGGAGAGAGTTTATCTACTGATGTCCTTTTGAACCCACTGACTCTCACAGCTAGCTGAACTATACCTCTTCCCACACTGTTGCTCGTAAAAATACCATTCCCTTCTTTCATTTCCTCCGTTCTCACCACATATGCTCTCAGAATGAGGCTTTTCATTCTCAAACAATGGAGATATCTCCTCCTTCAAAGAGAGGAACTTCCTTTCCTCTACCAACGACGCTGCCCTTACCTGCAGATCCTCCATTTTGTGCACTTCTGCTGCCACACTAGGGAGAGGGTTCCTCTTGTCCTCAGCTACCACCTCTCCCCACCAGCCTCCGACTCCAGCACATAATTCTCCCTAACTTCCGCTCTCTCCAACAGGATCCCACCACCAAGCATATCCTACACTTCCCCCCCCCCCCACCACTTTCCCACTTTCTGCAAGGATTGCTCTCTACAAGTCTCCCTTGTCTACTTGTCCCACCACACTAATCTCTCTCCTGGTACTTATCCTTGCAAGCAGAACAAGTGCCACGCCTACCCCTACACCTCCTCCCTCACTACCATCCAGGGCACCAAACAGTCCTTCTAGGTGAGGCGACACTTCATCTGTGAGACTTAAACACAAAATACTCTGCAGATGCTGGGGTCAAAGCAACACTCACAACACGCTGGAGGAACTCAGCAGGTAAGGCAGCATCCGTGGAAACGATCAGTCAATGTTTCGGGCCGGAACCCTTCATCAGGACTGAAGAGAGAAGGGTCAGGGGCCCTAAAACGAAGGTGGGGGGAGGGTGGGAAGGAGAAGGCTGGTAGGTTCCAGGTGAAAAACCAGTAAGGGGAAAAATAAAGGGGTGGGGGAGGGGAAGCAGGGAGGGGATAGGTAGGAAAGGTGAAGAAGGAATACGGGAAAACACAATGGGTAGTAGAAGGAGGTGGAACCATGAGGGAGGTGATAGGCAGCTGGGGGAGGGGGCAGAGTGATAGGGGAAGGGAGGGGGAGGGAATTACTGGAAGTTGGAGAATTCAATGTTCATACCAAGGGGCTGGAGACTACCCAGATGGTATATGAGGTGTTGCTCCTCCAACCTGAGTTTAGCCTCATCATGGCAGTAGAGGAGGCCATGTATGGACATATCCAAATGGGAATGTGAAGCAGAGTTGAAGTGGGTGGCAACCGGGAGATCCTGTCTGTTGTGGCAGATGGGGCGGAGGTGCTCGATGAAGCGGTCCCCCAATCTGCGTTGGGTTTCACCGATGTAGTGGAGGCCGCACCGGGAGCACCGGATGCAATAGATGACCCCAACAGACTCACAAGTGAAGTGTTGCCTCACCTGGAAGGACTGTTTGGGGCCCTGAATGGTGGCAAGACAGGAGGTGTAGGGACAGGTGTAGCACTTGCACTTACAGGGATAAATACCGGGTGGGAGATCTGGGGGGATGGATGTGTGGACCAGGGAGTCACGGAGGGAACGATCCCTGTGCAAAGCAGAGAGGGGTGGAGAGGGAAAGATGTGCTTAGTGGTGGGGTCCTGTTGGAGGAGGCGGAAGTTGCAGAGGATAATGTGCTGGATCCGGAGGCTGGTGGGGTGGTAGGTGAGGACAAGGGGAACGCTGTCCCTGTTGTGGTGATGGGAGGGTGGGGTGAGGGCCGAAGTTTGGGAAATGGAGGAAATGCGGGTGAGAGCATCACTGATGACAGCAGAAAGGAAACCACAATCCTTAAAGAAATAGGTCATTTGAGATGTCCTGGAACAAAAACCCTCATCCTGGGAGCAGATGCGGCGGAGACTGTTGGGGCCATCTACTATATCTGCTGCTTCTGGTGTGGCCTCTGGTAGATCAGTGAGTTCCGAGGTAGATTGAGCACCTTTGCTCCATCGGCCACAAAAAACAGGATTTCTTGGTGACCACCCATTTCAATTCTACTTCCCACTCCCATTCCGCTATTTCAGTCCATGGCCTCCTCTACTGCCATGATGAGGCCATTCTCAGGATGAGGGAGCAACAACTTACATTCTGTCTGTGTAGCCTCCAACCTGATGGCATGAACATTGATTTCTCAAACTTCCATTAATGTCTCACCCCCCCCCGACTCTCTTTCCCCATTCCCCACCCTGTTTCCATCTCTCAACTTATTTCCTTACCTGCCTGTCACCTTCCTCTGGTGCTCCTTCTTCCCTTTCTTCCATGGGCTTCCATCCTCTCCTAATAGATCCCTCTTCTCCAGCCCTTTATCTCTTTCAACAATCAGCTTCCCAGCTCTTTACTTTCCCCTCCCCCTCTGCAGGTTTCACCTATCACCTTCCAACTTGTACTTCTTCCACTCCCCTCCTCCCAGCTTCCTATTCTGACTTCTCATCCCTTTTTCCATCCTGATGAAGGGGCTCGGCACGAAACATTTACTGTTTGCTCTTTTCCATAGATACTGCCTGGCCTGCTGAGTTCCTCCAGCACTTCGTCTGTGTCTCTGTTCCTGATACACTTAATCTAATAGTTTCCCCCTGTCCCCTAAGTTTAAATTATTCCTTTGAATTTGGTTTGTTTCTTTCCTTTTCCCCTTCCTTTGTGCCTCAAATGCTGCATCTCCTACTAGGCTGTGGTGCCACACATTTTGCCTCTGTTTCATTTATGTCTGCACAGTCTAAATGTAGCGATACTACTTGACCTGCAAGACATCTGAGCCAAGATCAACCTTCTTTCCACTTGGCTGGTTTGGATCATCATTATCGAGTCTTACCAAATATTTCTCTTTCCCATAGTGCCAGAAGGTAAAGGCACCTACAGCCGAGCACCTTAGGTGTGGCGTGGTAGCATGGTAGTCAGTGTAAATCTATTACTATACCGGTGACTGGGGTTCAATTCTGCTGTTGTCTCTATTCCCATAGCTTACTAACCCTGACTTGTACACCTTTGGAATGTGGGGGGACACTGGAGCACCCGGAGGAAATCTACATAGCCACGGACAGTGGCCGGATTGTAAAGTGTGTCTCACTACCGTTCCACCCTTGTGCCTCATAGGATGTTTTATTAAAAATCAAGAGCTTAATCTCATGTCACAGGATAGCTGTCCCTGGAGCCACAGCACTTACGTGATGTTTCAGAATGCAGATGGTGAGGGGACTTGTTGATGGTGATCCCACTGAACATCAAGGGTAGCCGCTTAAACTCGCTCTTGGTACATTGGTTTGTGGTGCAGCAGTTAGTGCAACCCGATTACAGCGGCAGCAACCGGGGTTCAATTTTTGCTACTGTTTGTAGGGAATCCTACATTCCCCCATGACTGCATGGGTTTCCTCACAGATATACGGGATTAGTAGGTTTATCAGTAATTGGGCAGTGAGGGCTCGTTTGGCCAGAATTGCCTGTTGCCATCCTGTTTCTCTAAATAAAATAAAACTGTGTCAATTGTCATTTAGTGAAGATGAGTAATTGAGCCAGAGAGGATTTGGCCCACTGATTCCTAGGTTGTAAGGATATGTGGTAATAGCAAAATTTGACAGTGCCAAAATATGATGTGAACAATTAATAGTAAACAGTTTTTACTTCTCCTGGCATGGTACATGACAAACTCACTGGCTTGATATGTCTCCTGGTACAAATAGGCTTACATCCTGAATAGAATCATTTTATTCAAGTTCATGTCATAATCTGGAAGGTGCAGACTACAATGAAGTAGAAGTGATCATTCATTCTCAACTCTGCCAAACGTGTTGCTACCCAGCAGAAACAGGAACATTTATAAATCTCTGAGAAGTGCAAGTAAATATTTCAGAGATGATGAATTGCTTTAAGAAGAGACCAAGAGAGAGAGCAGCACAGTTCAAGCAGCATTATCAGCTGAAAGCAGAGTCTATTTTACGAAGATGAGCTCTGTTGCGGGATTGCTAATTTGCAGTTCGAGTGTGTTCTGTTTTGTAGCTTCAAAACATTGAACTAATTTAAAGGAAGACACGGGAGTCTGAAACGTGAGTCTAACTTCCAGTACTTTAAGTAAACTGCCCATGTATTACATGGTAGCGTGATGACATAATCATTTATTTTTTCATATAACACATAATGAGTTACTTAAACAAACAAGGAATGTTTAATCAACAATATATTTACAATATTATTCAAATGCTACTAAAACATTAAATACACAACATTCCTCCCTACTTATCTATAAACCAACTCAATATAGAATACATCTCAACTATGTACACAGTATACTGTATAATACAATTACTATACAGAAATCTACAGTATAATCAATTTTTAAATTGTCCTATTTAGGCCTAAAGATTTAATCGCTGTGGAGGGTTTCTTACTCTTGTGGGATAACATCTTTCTTGACAAGGGGGATCACTCAGCTGAGACTTGCGGCTGTGAAACAATCACAGGTTCTGGGGTCTCCCCCATTATAGTCATAGTCATAGTCATACTTTATTGATCCGGGGGAAATTGGTTTTCATTACAGTTGCACCATAAATACTAAATAGTAATAGAACCATAAATAGTTAAATAGTAATATGTAAGTTATGCCAGTAAATTATGAAATAAGTCCAGAACCAGCCTATTGGCTCAGGGTGTCTGACCCTCCAAGAGAGGAGTTGTAAAGTTTGATGGCCGCAGGCAGGAATGACTTCCTATGACGCTCTGTGCTGCATCTCGGTGGAATGAGTCTCTGGCTGAATGTACTCCTGTGCCCAACCAGTACATTACGTAGTGGATGGGAGACATTGACCAAGATGGCATGCAACTTAGACAGCATCCTCTTTTCAGACACCACCGTAACAGAGTCCAGTTCCATCCCCACAACATCACTGGCCTTACAAATGAGTTTTTTGATTCTGTTGGTGTCTGCTACCCTCAGCCTGCTGCCCCAGCACAAAACAGCAAACATGATAGCACTGGCCACCACAGACTCGTAGAACATTCTCAGCATCGTCAGGCAGATGTTAAAGGACCTCAGTCTCCTCAGGAAATAGCTGTAGGAGTTGGCTCTGAGACTGCAAGAAGTGGTTCTGACAGCTCTGGACACCTTTCTTCTTCTTCTAGTTTCTGCATCTTGATCTTGGGAAGGTACATTTACTTCACCTGTGTATTCTGTTATTAATCCTTCTGTTGTTCCCTTTACCATCTGATCTCTCCTCTTGATTTCCTCATCCACATCATCTGATAAACCCTCTGTTTTCAGATCTCCATTGACTCCTTTCTTTCTGGCCTTTCTGGCTCAGATTGCTGAGCCTCTGGCTAGGATCTCTATGTCCTCGTTGTCCACGGGAATGGTACCGGAGGATTGGAGGGAGGCGAATGTTGTTCCCTTGTTCAAAAAAGGTAGTAGGGATAGTCCGGGTAATTATAGACCAGTGAGCCTTACGTCTGTGGTGGGAAAGCTGTTGGAATAGATTCTTAGAGATAGGATCTATAGGCATTTAGAGAATCATGGTCTGATCAGGGACAGTCAGCATGGCTTTGTGAAGGGCAGATCGTGTCTAACAAGCCTGATAGAGTTCTTTGAGGAGGTGACCAGGCATATAGATGAGGGTAGTGCAGTGGATGTGATCTATATGGATTTTAGTAAGGCATTTGACAAGGTTCCACACGGTAGGCTTATTCAGAAAGTTAGAAGGCATGGGATCCGGGGAAGTTTGGCCAGGTGGATTCAGAATTGGCTTGCCTGCAGAAGGCAGAGGGTGGTGGTGGAGGGAGTACATTCAGACTGGAGGATTGTGACTAGTGGTGTCCCACAAGGATCTGTTCTGGGACCTCTACTTTTCGTAATTTTTATTATCGACCTGGATGTGGGGTTAGAAGGGTTGGTTGGCAAGTTTGCAGACGACACAAAAGATGGTGGTGTTGTAGATAGTCTAGAGGATTGTCAAAGATTGCAGAGAGACATTGATAGGATGCAGAAGTGGGCTGAGAAGTGGCAGATGGAGTTTAACCCGGAGAAGTGTGAGGTAGTACACTTTGGAAGGACAAACTCCAAGGCAGAGTAGAAAGTAAATGGCAGGATACTTGGTAGTGTGGAGGAGCAGAGGGATCTCAGGGTACATGTCCACAGATCCCTGAAAGTTGCCTCACAGGTGGATAGGGTAGTTAAGAAAGCTTATGGGGTGTTAGCTTTCATAAGTCGAGGGATAGAGTTTAAGAGTCGCGATGTAATGATGCAGCTCTATTAAACTCTGGTTAGGCCACACTTGGAGTATTGTGTCCAGTTCTCGTCACCTCACTATAGGAAGGATGTGGAAGCATTGGAAAGGGTACAGAGGAGATTTACCAGGATGCTGCCTGGTTTAGAAATTATGCATTATGATCAGAGATTAAGGGAGCTAGGGCTTTACTCTTTGGAGAGAAGGAGGATGAGAGGAGACATGATAGAGGTGTACAAGATAATAAGAGGAACAGATAGAGTGGATAGCCAGAGCCTCTTCCCCAGGGCACCACTGCTCAATACAAGAGGACATGGCTTTAAGGTAAGGGGTGGGAAGTTCAAGGGGGATATTAGAGGAAGATTTTTTACTCAGAGAGTGGTTGGTGCGTGGAATGCACTGCCTGAGTCAGTGGTGGAGGCAGATACACTAGTGAAGTTTAAGAGACTACTAGACAGGTATATGGAGGAATCTAAGGTGGGGGCTTATATGGGAGGCAGGGTTTGAGGGTCGACACAACATTGTGGGCCGAAGGGCCTGTACTGTGTTGTACTTTTCTATGTTCCATGTTCCATTCATCCAGTTGGGCTTTGATCACTTCACAAGCAGCTTTTTATCTCCCACTTTGAGGTTCATGTGCATATAACCTTAATGCATACAGAATAGCTTCTGGATCTTTACGCTCACAAAATGTCAAATGCTTCCAAATTTCCTGAAGCTCTCTTCCATATTAAACCCAAGCCACGTTTCACAGATAATTGCCTGATTAACATATCGGAATCTTACTCGGATATACTGCCTACAAAAATTGCTGTAGTCAGACCAGAGCTTTCATCACTTTCATGATGCTGCTGAGCTTCATGATCCTTCCTTGGTCCAATTTTCATTCCAACATGAGGTACAAAGGTTGGCACCAACACCTGTTTGCCCTCTGTTGGCCAATGGTTCATGGTGTACATCATGGAGACAGTTGTGGCATCACCCAGTACATTTCTGAATTTGCTTTCAGTTGACTCTGTTGCAGGGGATGTGGCATGCAAATGGTGGATAGATCTCCAATCAAGTTGTAGTTATTGCAGTCAAACACACCCCACAATGCCTGCCCTCCCGTTTTTACCACATCAAGCCAACCATTGCTTTTAGTTGTTGTATTTCACTGTTATAAATGTTATTCCCTCAAGAGTTATCTTTTCTCCAGTACATTCTTAGTTGGATAGTAGGCTTCAATTTAGTACCTTTGAAATGCCTTTTAAACTAATTTTGTGTAATGACTGAAACAGCTTAGCCACTGATCATTTCCATTTTAATTAATGTGCCATTCACTTCTGGTGTAAGCCATATTGCTAGTTTTCACAATGTAAATCTCAAGGCTACGCAGTTCTGTGTCAAAGGTTCATACTTTATAATCAAAGTATGTATGCAGTATACAACTCTGAGATTTGTCTTCTCCAGATAGCTACGAAACTAAGAAAATCATGGAGTTGTTCAAAGAAAAATGTCAATTCCGCCCCCCCAGCACAAAATAAAATCTTGTAATTACAACAAAAAGAAACAAGGACATCAAACCCCAAACACAAAACCCTTCCCTTGCACAAAAAACAATAAAGTGAGCCAAATGGCAACAAGAACATCAAAAACCAACCCCCAACGCCCTTGTTTGCACAAAAAACCAACAAATTGCATCAAACAGCGACAAGAACATTAAACCCCAAACCTCCAACCCTCTCACACAAAAAAATTATTGATCGAAATGGCAACAAGAACATCAAACCCAAATTCTAACCTCCTCCCTCACACAAAAAAGCTAACAAATCATGCCAAACAGCAACAAAAAGAACAGGTGAAAACGCAGAATGCAAACTAGACAGAGAACTGATAGAGACAAATTTAAACAATTTTACAGTCCACAGTCCGATTCGTAAATTGCAGAGCTTCAGTAACATTCCCTGATAGCATCGAGGGTGAGAGAGAGAGACCACTCGAACGTAGAGGCTTTCTGAGATCCATCAGGCACAGACACCTAATCTGGCAATAGCAAGAGATCCATCGCAACAGGGAGCAAGAGGCAGGTAGTCAGCGCTGAATCCTTGCTTGCTTCTGCATTCACCTCAATGTTTTAATCTACCTCTACGTGCTAATTGGTGAGAAATGGGGTTGGTCATGAGCTTGCACCCAGTGTCTAAGCTTCTTTGCCTCGAGGACGCACCAATTTTCCTGGAATACTTCCTGGAATTTTCTCGGAGATAGCAAAGCACTACATCACGCAGTCAATCTCCAAACTGTAAGTCGCAAGCTCCAACAGTTCCAGGAAGACGCTTAAGATAAAAAGAAGATGTAGAGAAAGTGAAATTAACTATTCTGTGGACTATCTGAAAGATGTCACCTGAGGAAACATTGTTCATTGGCACCATATTAAGCAGATGTATTTCTCCTATCATTATCAGATTTTTCATCAACAGCATACAGATTAGTGCTCGCTTTGAAACTATAACTTGACCTTTGTCTCTTTTCTCTTCTCTATGCTGTCCATTTATTTTTATCTGTTTGAAATGCTCTTTGTATGAGTCCTGCTTTGTTCCATTTTCTGCATGTTTCACATTTAAACTAGCATTGATCTGGTGAATGTGAGCCCCTGCCACAACAGTAACACGATTTGTTTAGCCAGGCTAGGTTTTGTTTACATATTGCAATTCTGTTCATTCCTGACTGTAACTCAATGGTGCCTCTGTCTGCAGTTTCCATTGAAACAGAGATTTCAACTACTCTTTTAAATGTAAGTTGTCCTTCAGTTAGGAGCCATTTTTGAATGCTTTCGTGTAAGGTTCCACAAACTAAGCAGTCACTCAGTGCAACATTAAGCCCATTACTGAACTGAAAGTGCTCAGAAAATCCCTTCAATTCAGGCACATATGGTGAAATGGACTCTTCTTCTTCTTGATCCTGCTTATGAAACATAAATTGTCTGCAATCAACAATTGCTTTTGTTGTAAATGTTCCTGCATTACTTTGACAATATCAGCAAAGCTCACTTCTGCTAGTTTGGTTGGAGCAGTTAAGCTTCAAAGCAAACTGTCTGCCTTTAAACTCAATGCACTAGTAAAATTAGTATTTGTTTCTCACTGGCTATTTCATTAGTTTCAAAATAGTATTGAATGAGCTCAGTATACATGAGCCAGATATCTTTTGTGGCATCAAATGGATCAACTTTTCCAATGTTACCAGCCATACCTGCTCTTTTTTTTCTGATTATCATCACTTGGTAGTCTCTCTATATGAACCCGTGAATTTTTCAGTTTTCTTTTTTAAAAAAATCAGTCATGTCTTTCCTTCCAAAGAACATGTACTGTGCTGCTTTTTATTTAACCTGACTGTCTCTGCATATGCCATGCCACGCTGTTTTTATTTAGTTGCTGTTCCTCCCTGCATCCTTTAGAGTTCGAATGTATTGTTGTGCTTCAGCAGGAGAGTAGTCATCTTAGGTTCATTGTTAAAATACCTTGTTGCCACTGTTACGTTTTGTAACTTCAAAGCATTAAACTAATTCAAAGAAAGACATGGGAGTCCAAAATGTGAGTCTAACTTTGTGTTTACTTTAAGTGAGGCATGCACATATCTCATGATATCTCGTGCATGATGAGGTATGCAATTTACATATAACCTATAATGGATAATTTAAACAAAAAATGCTTAATCAACAATATATTTACAATATTATTCAATTGCTACTGAAATATTAAATACATAGCAGTGTGATTCACACATTTCCATATGTGTCATCACATTGCCATTTCCTTAAGGATGGTATAACCATGGATGATAGTTGGGATGATCTCCCACTGCCTATTAAATGCTTCCAATGGCGAGCACCTCTGCCAACCAAGTTCAACTGGCCTTCATGTCCAGTGGAACCATTTCTACTGACAGGAAAAGGGGCAAATGCAGGTTACTGGTGCCTTCAAACTAGTTGCTTTGGGTAGACGGGTCTTATCAGTGTGGCTGGCAGCTCATCTAGGAGCAGGAAAACTCTAATTCCAAGCCTCCACTGCTGTGTAGTTATACTCACTCAAGGAGAAGTCTTCAGAAGTAAACCCTGAGGAAAAATCTGGAGCTGCAGTCCAAAAGGCAGTCCTATGTTGAGATCAATGCTGACTGGAAACTCCTGCGATTCCAATGGTGCCAGACTATACTGGTTTCTGCCGTTCCTTTGGATTCATCAACTGCATGGAGAGAGGGAGCCTGCTTCGTGGGCAACAGCTTACTCTCCATATCGTACTACCCTGGCATGCAAATCACATCGATAGAAGGGACGTAACATCCATGGTCAACCCCAGCCAATGGAGGCCCTCAATACATTGCCACACTGAAGCAGTATACTTTCAGACACGAGAAAGAGGAAGACACAGTGTGCTGTGCACATGAAAGAGGCGCAAGAGGAAGTATTTGACTGCAGAACTGCTGGACAAGAGTGTGAGAAAGTGGGGCATGGAAAGGGGAAGAGGAGGAGAGGGTGTCTGAAGCCATAAACACCATTTTCAAAGGTACTAACTAGGCTAGGACTGAGCCCATTGGAGGTACTTAACATCTTTGCCAAAATTAAGAGATTGGGATCTCTAATTGGTAATTGTTAATGGGTTTACTAATGACAAATATACTGAAATAAAATGAAAATCTTTGTTTTGCATGCCATCCATTCAGATTTTTTCAACACATAAATACATTGAAGGAGCAGAGAGAGAAAAGCAATAACAGAATGCAGAATATAGTATTGGAGTTACAGAGAAAGTGCAGTGCAGTAGACAATAAAATGCAAGTTGAGATAGATTGTGAGGTTAAGAGCTCAACTAGGGAGGTCCAATACCATTCAGTAGTGTGAAATCAGCAGAACAGAAGCTGTCTTTGATCCTGGTGATGCACGCTTTCAAACTTGGAATATAAAAATAAGGCAGAACTTTTAAAAAATACTTAAAATTAGAAGAGACATAGATCAAGTGAATGGTTACAGTCCTTTCCCCAGGGCAGAGAGAGGTCCAAAATGTGGGCCACAGATTTATAGTGAAAGGGAAGAGACTTCAAGGGAATCTGAGGAGCAACGTTTTCATGCAGAGCTTGATGGGTATCTTGAATGAGCTGCCACAAGAAGTGGTTGAAGCAGATACAAGAAGCACTTGGCTTGGTGGGAGGAGGGAGATTGAAAATCTGGCTGAGTGGTGCTGCAACAGCAAACATTTACGCAATGTCAGCAAGACCAAGGAGCTGATTATTGACTTCAGGAGGAGGACACCAGAGGTCCATGAGCTCCCATGGACACCAGAGTCCTCATCCGGGGATCGGAGATGGAGAGGGTCAGCAACTTTAAATTCCTCAGTGCTATCATTTCAGAGGATCTGTTCTGGGTCCAGTACTTTAGTGCCATTATGAAGAAAGCACAACAGTGCTACTACCTTCTTAGAAATTTGCAAAGATTCAGCATGACATCTAAAAATTTGAAAAACTTCTATAGATGTGTAGTAGACAGTATATTAAATGACTGCATCATGGCCTGGTATGGAAACAGCAATGCCCTGAAATGGAAAATCCTACAAAGAGTAATGGATATAGCCCAGTCCATGACGGGTAAAGCCCTCCCCACCATTGGGCACATCTACACAAAGCACTGTTGCAGGAAAGCACATGCATCATCAAGGACCCCCACCACCCTGGTCATATTCTCTTCCCACTGTTGCCATCAAAAAGAAGGTATAAATGCTTCAGGGCTCACACTACCAGGTTCAGGAACAGTGATTACCCCTCAGCCATCAGGCTCTTAAACAAAAGGGGATAACTTCACTTGCCCCATCACTGAAATGTTCCCACAACTGTGTACTCACTTTCAAGGACACATCTCATGTTCTCGAACTTTATTTCTTATTTATTTATTATTATTATTTTCTCAGGTCAAGCTGGTAAAGCATGAGGTACAGGCATAGCCAAGCACACTCATTTCTCAATGGCTAGGAACTTTTGGATTATTCTAGTGGTGTTTAGTATTGTGGCTTTCTGGAGATTTACATAAATATTGCTGTGCAGCCCTAATTATTTAATGCTATTGTATAGTGACTTTGGAATGAATCCAGTTGTAGAAATTACTATTGGGACAATGTATACCCTATTCATGCTCCATAGTCTTTCAATTTCCTATTTTAATTCAGCATATTTCTGGTTTTCACTTGTTGATTCCTGTATGTTACGTGTGGCAGGAATGGCTGTACAGTATCTATTAAGTAAGTTGTTTTGCTTGTTTATTCTGTAATAATATATTTGACTGATCATGATGGATTGCCTTATCTGTGATAATGGAACATAGAACATAGAAACCTACAGCACATTACAGGCCCTTTGGCTCGCAATGTTGTGCCGACCATGTAACCTACTCTAGAAACTGCCTGGAATTACCCTACTGCATAGCCCTCTAGTTTTCTAAGCTCCATGTACCTATGTAAGAATCACTTAAATGACCCTATCGTATCCACCTCCACCACCATCGCCAGCAGTATATTCCACGCACTCACCACTCTCTGTATGAAAAACCTAACCCTGAATGGATAGGTTATAATATAGTTTGTCGGACTGTGACTCTAAAACTGGATCAGGCTTCTATTTATAATAAAGTGAAGTGTCTTTTATGAGTTTGTATTTTAAAGCAAGATTTTGGTGAATGATGTTTGCCTGTGTAAGTAAACAGGATTGAGTTAAACTGCTTCAGGATCCTGAAATGTGTTAGATTTTTTCTGGGTTCTTGCGGCATTTTCTGCATTTATCTTCTTAAATTTGTGAGTCCTATGTATTTTTGATATTTTTTGTGTTAATCAGTTAGTCCTGTATTGCACAAGGAGCTCCTCTGTTTCTGCGAGGTGGTCTCCAGCTCTAAGCCAAGTGTTCGACATTTAGTCTGCTTAGATCATGGGGATGAATTCCATTGAAGGTCATACTCTTCCACTGGTTAACTTTTTCTTCTATAGTGATAATAGCGATAATTTCTTTATTTTTCTGGATTGTGTTTTCATTTAAATTTAGTGGTGTGTCCTTCTTATCCAAATTGCATTTCTTCACATGGAATGTTGAATGCTGTTTTTAGTTGATGAAAATACATCCTTAGAACTTTTATCTGACTGTTGTGAAAACTTTTTATATCTGTTATTCCTCTTCTTCCTTCTGTTCTAGGTCATGTTAATTTAAGTGCATTCGAGTGTACATAGTGTTTTCTAAAATTTGTCATTTTATTTCTTATTTTTTCTTTGTAAATTTTCCAGATTGGTTGCAGATCAAGATATTATGGCAAAAGAGCCGAAAAATATGTTAATATGGGTATAGCAAAAGTGTTTCAAGCCATTGGTATAATTTTACTATCTGTTTGGCAGGATTTTCTTAAGCCTTGAAGTAAATTCTGTCAAGCCTCATGACCCAGACCACCAGGTTTCAGGAATAGTTATTACCTTTGGAACCAGAGGGGATAGCTTCACCAAACTTCACTCACCACATCACGTAGTGTTCCCGCAATCTATGGACTCACTTTCGAAGTCTCTTCATCTCACGTTCTCTATTAATTGTTTGCTTATATATTTAACTATCTATTTATTATATATATTTTTTATTATTTCATTTTTTGTATTTACACAGTTTGTTTCTTAGTTGTTTGTTCTGTGCCATCTCATATGATCATGAATGATCTTGGTCTTTCCATGACAGCGATTATTCTTGGCAATTTTTTCTACAGAAGAGGTTTGCATTGCCTTCTTCTGGGGAGTGTCTTTACAAGACGAGTGACTCCAGTCATTAACAATACTCTTTAGTGATTGTATGCCTAGCATCAGTGGTCGTAAAATCAGGAATTATGTTATGCACCACCTGCTCATACGACCATCCACGACCTGCTCCCATGGCTTCACAAGACCCTGATCGTGGAGGGCAGGGCGGAGGATTAGGTAGGTGCTACACCTCACCCAAGGATAACCTGCAGTCTAGTGAAGAGGAGGAGAGCCTTACACCTCCTTTGGTAAAGACATATCTCTACCAGGTAGCTCTGTGCCTGTACTCGCTGAAGTTTAGAAGCATGAGGGGTGGATTTCATTGAAGCCTAACAAATATTGAAAGGCCTAGATAGAGCAGATGTGGAGTGGATGTTTCCGATATTGGGGGAGTCTAGGACTAAAGGGCACAGTTTCAGAATTGAGGGATGTTCCCTTAGAAAAGAGATGAGAGGAATTCCTTGAGCCAGAGGTTGGTGAATCTATGTAATTCAATGGTACGTGGAGGCCAAGTAACTGGGTATATCTAAGGCAGAGTTTACAGGGAGAAGACAGGAGAATAATGTTGAGAGAGAGAGAGAAAGAGAGAGAGAGATAATAAATCAGCCATGTTTGAATGGAGGAGAAGACTTAATGGACCAAATGGCCTAATTCTATTCCTATGTCTTATGGACATAAAATTTTGCCTCCAATTCTTGGCCCAGCTCCTTGATAACTGCCCACTGATGGACTGTGGTGCATGAACAACCCTATTCCAATGAAATTCAGGATCAATAAATGAGCCTTGAATCTTAATAGTCAGGTTCAGGGTTCAGATCTCTAAGCAACAGTTCCTAAATATTAACCAAAGCTAAAGAACTCTCATATTATTGCTTTGTTCAGTCTTGCTTCTCTCTTCCATGAATGAAATATGGAAATATCTTCTGTCAATATACTAGGATTGTAGTATTTGAACTACGAAACGATTAGACTAAGCCCCATCTGGCAGTAAACCTCTTGTGTAAAACCTATCACAGTTTGTTTCACAGTTAATTATAAGATCAATATAAAGTGATTTTCACGTAAGAAGACTGGACTTATTTAGAATCAGTGGGTCACAGGGAATGATGAGTGTACAAGAACGACTTGGTATCAGAGTGGTGAGCACAGTGCTTCACTATGCTAGCACTGGGGTTCTGCTCTGGTTGCTGTCTGTAAGGCATCTGTATGTTCTCCTCATGACCATGTGGGTTTCCGGCAGGTGTCCCAGTTTCCTTCCACATTCCAAAGATGTATGCTGGAAATCCAAAGGCACAAAATGCTGTGGGATCTCAGCAGGTCAGGAAACATCTATAGAAATGGATAGACGGTCAATGATTTGAGCTGAGACTCTTCATCAAGATAGGGCACTGGCTAATATTTCATTTTTATGTGAACTTTAGATGGCTTATCAACCTGCTGTCTCAAAACAAATATATGTGAAAAAACCAATGAAAATTAGGGCGAATTAGATTAGATTATGAAGACACGCAGTCCCCTTTTATTGTCATTTAGTAATGCATTCATCAAAAAATGATACAATATTTCCTCCGCTCTGTTATCACAAAACACAGGACAGACCAAGACTGAAAAAAACTAACAAAACCACATAACTATAACATTGTAGCGGTGTGCTACACACAGCGCTAGAATAACCACACGGAGTCGGTGAGTTAGAGTTGCGATGAAAGAGATTTATTCAGACTTCACGGCCTGCTTTAAAACCTTCCCGTTCCCGCCCTCCCTGGGGCGGGACTGCTGTGGGGAATGCATATTCCCAGACCCTTTCCGTGCGCGGGATTTTCCCTCTGCTGGTGAAGATGGCCTGGCGCCCTTTTTGGGGCCGGCCCTCTGCCTGCGCGCGCTGTTGTGAGCCGGTTCGTGGGTGCCAGAAAGTGAGTCGCCACATAACCCCCCCCACAGAACCGGCGATACCTCCCCCAATGTCCACAGTCTGGATCGGCCTCTGTTTGGGAGGTCTGCTCCTGCGCCGCGGTGCCTGAGCCTGGACTGGCTGCGCCAAGTCCACATGGGCCAGTTTGAGTCAGTCCACCATGCAAACCTCCTCTCTCCCCCCAATGTCCAGCACGAACGTGGACCCGTTGTTCCTGATCGCCTTAAACGACCCCTTGTAGGGCCGCTGTAGCGGTGCCCGGTGTCTGCCCTGTCGTACAAAAAGAAACTTACAGTTCTGCAGGTCTTTGGGTACGCAGGTCAGGCTCTGTCCGTGCTGTGCAGTGGGGATGGGGGCCAGGTTACCAAGCCTCTCCCGTAGTCTGTCCAGGACTGCTGTGGGTTCTTCCTCTTGCCCCCTTGGGGCTGGTATGAACTCTCCTGGGACTACCAGGGGTGCGCCGTACACCAACTCGGCCGACGAGGTGTGCAGATCCTCTTTGGGCACCGTGCGGATTCCGAGCAGGACCCAGGGAAGCTCGTCCACCCAGTTAGGCCCCTCCAGGCGGGCCATGAGAGCCGATTTCAGGTGACGGTGGAAGTGCTCCACTAGTCCGTTTGACTGTGGGTGGTAGGCAGTTGTGTGGTGTAGCTGAGATCCTAAAAGGTTGGCCATACCTGATCACAGACTGGAGGTGAACTGGGCGCCCCTGTCGGAGGTAATGTGGGCCGGTACCCCGAAGTGGGCTACCCAGGTTGCGATCAGTGCTCGGGCGCAGGATTCGGAGGTGGTGTCGGTGAGCGGGACTGCCTCTGGCCATCTGATGAACCGGTCTATCATAGTTAGGAGGTACCGCGCTCCTCGTGACACTGGCAGGGGCCCCACGATATCCACATGGATGTGGTCGAACCTCCGGCGGGTGGGTTCGAACCGCTGTGGCGGAGCCTTGGTGTGCCGCTGCACCTTGGCCGTTTGGCACTGCATGCACGTTTTGGCCCATTCACTGACCTGTTTACGCAGTCCATGCCACACGAACCTGTTGGCGACCAGCCGGATGGTTGTCTTGATGGAGGGGTGCGCTAGGTTGTGAATGGACTCAAAAACCTGCCGGCGCCAGGCTGCTGGGACGACGGGGCGGGGTTGGCCAGTAGCTACGTCACATAGTAGGGTCCTCTCACCTGGGTCTACGGGGAGGTCTTGAAGCTGTAAACCGGAGACTGCAGTCCTGTAACTGGGGATCTCAGCGTCTGCCTGCTGTGCCTCTGCCAGCGCTGCATAGTCCACCCCCTGGGACAGGGCCTGAATGGTAGGTCTGGAAAGTGCGTCCGCCACGACGTTGTCCTTTCCCGAGACATGCCGGATGTCCGTCGTGTACTCGGAGATGTAGGACAGATGTCGCTGCTGGCGGGACGACCAGGGGTCGGACACCTTATTGAACACAAAGGTAAGCGGTTTGTGGTCTGTGAACGCGGTGAAGGGCCTACCTTCTAAGAAGTACCTGAAATGCCGGATTGCCAGGTATAGTGCCAATAGCTCCCGGTCGAAAGCACTGTATTTGAGTTCGGGTGGTCGTAGGTGTTTGCTAAAGAACGCCAGGGGTTGCCAGCGGCCCTCGATGAGTTGTTCCAGCACTCCACCAACTGCTGTGTTGGATGCGTCCACCGTGAGGGCAGTAGGAACATCCGTTCTGGGGTGCACTAGCATCGCGGCGTTGGCCAAGGCCTCTTTGGTTTTAACGAAAGCGGTTGCGGCCTCTTCGTCCCAGGTAATGTCCTTGCCCTTACCCGACATTAGAGTGAACAGGGGTCGCATGGTTCGGGCTGCTGAGGGGAGGAAATGGTGGTAGAAATTCACCATACCCACGAATTCCTGCAGGCCTTTGATTGTGTTGGGTCAGAGGAAGTTGCGGACCGCGTCTACCTTGGCAGGCAGCGGGGTTGCCCCGTCTTTAGTAATCCTGTGGCCCAGGAAGTCAATGGTGTTGAGTCTGAACTGACATTTGGCCGGGTTGATTGCGAGGCCGAATTCGCTCAGGCGGGAGTAGAGCTGGCAGAGGTGGGACAGATGGTCCTGCCGACTACTGCTGGCTATGAGAATGTCGTCCAAATAGATGAATGCAAAGTCTAGGTCGCATCCCACCACGTCCATTAGCCGCTGGAAAGTCTGTGCGGCATTCTTTAGACCAAACGGCATTCGGAGGAATTCGAAAAGTCCGAATGGGGTGATAAGTGCTGTTTTGGGGATGTTGTCCGGATGTACAGGGATTTGATGGTATCCCCGGAAGAGGTCTACCTTGGAAAAGATCCTTGCGCCGTGTAGGTTTGCTGTGAAGTCTTGAATGTGCGGCACAGGGTAGCGGTCTGGCGTTGTGGCCTCGTTCAGTCTGCAGTAGTCACCGCATGGTCTCCAGCCCCCCGTTGCCTTGGGCACCATGTGAAGGGGGTAGGCCCATGGGCTGTCGGACCGTTGTATGATCCCCAATTCCTCCATCTTCTTGAACTCCTCCTTTGCCAGTCGGAGCTTGTCCGGGGGAAGCCTTCGAGCATGGGCGTGGAGGGGTGGTCCCTGGGTCGGGATGTGGTGCTGTACTCCGTGTCTGGGCATGGCTGCCGTGAACTGTGGTGTCAGTACTGATGGGAAATCCGCCAGGACCCTGGTGAACTCGTCGTCGGACAGCGTGATGGAGTCCAGGTGTGGGGCTGGCAACTGTGCTTCACCCAGGGAAAACGTTTGAAAAGTCTTGGCGTGGACTAATTGCTTCCCTTGCAGGTCGACCAGCAGGCTGTGGGCTCGCAGAAAATCCACCCCCAGGAGTGGTTGGGCCACGGCGGCCAGTGTGAAGTCCCACATGAACCGGCTGGAGTTGAACTGTAGCTGCACCGTGCGGGTGCCGTAGGTTCATATTGTGCTGCCATTTGCGGCCCTCACGGTGGGTCCCGGTTCTCTGTTGCGGGTGTCGTAACTCGTTGGAGGTAAGACGCTGATCTCCGCTCCGGTGTCGACCAAAAAGCCACGTCCCGACTGCTTGTCCCAGACGTACAGGAGGCTGTCCTGATGGCCAGCCGCCGTAGCCATCAGCGGCGGCTGGCCCTGGCGTTTCCCGGGAATTTGCAGGGTGGTCTGCAGTGGCGGGCCTCTGTGCCCCACCGCTGGTGGTAGAAACACCATTGTTCGTTGGGCTCCTCACTCCCGTTGCCGGGTTTTGTAGGCTCTGCTGCCGGGCCTGGTCTGGTCTGTCGTTGGGCATACGACTTGGTGATCTGTGGGATGGATGCCCCTCTCTCTTTCCTGGCATTCCACAGCACATCTGCTCGGGCAGCCACCTCCCGGGGGTTGCTGAAATCTGCGTCGCACAGCAGCAGGCATATGTCCTCGGGCAGTTGCTCTAGGAACGCCTGCTCAAACATGAGGCAGGGTTTGTGTCCTTCAGCCAGGGCCAGCATCTCATTCATTAATGCTGATGGCGGCCTGTCTCCCAAACCATCCAGGTGCATTAAGCGGCGTGCTCGTTCGAGCCGTGAGAGTCCGAAAGTCCTTATGAGCAGGGCTTTGAATGCTGTGTATTTGCCGTCCTCCGGGGGCGACTGTATAAACTCCTCAACTTGTGCAGCTGTCTCCTGGTCGAGTGAGCTCAGCACGTAGTAGTAGCGAGTGGACTCCGAGGTTATCTGCCGAATGTAGAATTGTGCTTCTGCTTGTTCGAACCATAATTGGGGTCGCAGCGTCCAGAAGCTTGGCAGTTTTAACGAAACTGTGTGAGCAGATGCAGCGTCGGTCATCTCTGGTCAAAATATCGTTTGGGCTGTCGGGGTCACCAATTGTAGCGATGTGCTACACACAGCGCTAGAATAATCACACGGAGTTGGTGAGTTAGAGTTGCGATGAAAGAGATTTATTCAGACTTCGTGGCCTGCTTTAAAGCCTTCCCGTTCCCGCCCTCCCTGTGGCGGGACTGCTGTGGGGAATGCATATTCCCAGACCCTTTCCGCACGCGGGATTTTCCCCCTGCTGGTGAAGATGGCCTGGCGCCCTTTTTGGGGCCGGCCCTCTGCCTGCGCGTGCTGTTGTGAGCCGGTTCGTGGGTGCCAGAAAGTGGGTCGCCACAACATATAGTTACAACAGTGCAACAATACCATAACTTGATGAAGAAGTCCATGAGCACAGTAAAAGTTCAAACTCTCTCCAATGTCCCACATCTCACGCAGACAGGAGAAGGAAGAAAAACTCCCCCTGGCATACCCGACCACGGTCCGACTCTGAGTTATCCGAGAACTTCGAGCTCTGATCAGCTCTCCGACACCGAGTACTGAGCGCCATCTCTATCCCAACGATTCGACCTCCATCTCGGTCGCCAACAGCAGGCAAAGCCGGGGATCTTGAGGCCTTCCCTCCGAATTAGTGTAGTGGTTCGCATGATGCTACTACAGCTCAGGGTGTTCTGGAGTTCAGAGTTCAATTCCAGCGTCATTCTGTAAGAAGTCTCTGTACATCCTCCCCATGGAATATGTGGATTTACCCCAGGTGCTCTGGTTTCCTCTCACAGTTCAAAGACATACCAGGTAAATTAATTGGTCATTGAAAATTGTCCTGTGATTAGGTTAGGCTTAATCAGGTTTGTCAGGGGTTGCTGGGGCAACATGGCCTGAAGGGTCGAAAGGCTTACTCTGCACTGTATTCCTGAATAAATAAGTAATATGAAAGATGGAGTTCTTTTCCTTCAAGTCTCTGAAACTCTAAGCAAAAGCGCCTTTTTCAGGATTTGCAGTCATTTTAGTGACTGTTGGCATTCTATGTTTAAATGTCGATGTCCTCTTCTTTCTATGTTCTGTAATAATTGTAATTCTCAATTCAAATTACCGAAAAAACTATTAACAAACACAATGGATTAATATCATAGACTTATGCTTGGCATACAAACTAAGTAAAAAGATCAATGTGCTTGCTACTGAACAATAGATATCGTCAGGAGTACCATGGATCTAGCACTGAAACAAATTAAACAAGAAACCCTGTGTTGCTGGAATAATGCCTTCAAGCAATAATTTAGAGGATGAGAGGAAGTATTACATATTGTTAAAGGAGAGTTGAATGGAATGAGAGATGACCTGTAATGAAAAGAGAGGATTGAAATGAAGTGGTGGGAATGTTGGGATTCAGAGCTGTATAGTAACACTCGAACAATCTAATCAAGCTCAGTGCCATCCTGGTGCCGGACTAGTAGCTTTTCCAGGCAAATGGATGTTATGGTCATTAAAACCACTTCAACCTTTTAATAAAAGTATTCTCCATTGAACCCTGCAGGTTTTAATGGTGTTCTGACAAAGGATCTTTAACCTGAAGCATTAACGCTTTCTCTTCATACAGACGTGACCTAACATAGAACATAGAAAAATACAAAGATTCGAAGTATGTTTACTATCAAAGTATGTTTGTATGCAATATACAATCCTGAGCTTACTCATCCCACAGACAACCATGAAACGAAGAAATTCATGGAGCCCATTAAAAAAAATCAAACCCCCAATGCGCAAAAAAAAACAAGTTGTGCAAACAACAAAAAAAGAGCAAAAAACACAGAACACAAAACAATAATCACAAAGACATCAAAAGTGTCCAAACACATCCAGTTCAGCTCATTTTGGTTCAATCCAGCGCCCTGTCTCTCGCTGTTGGCAGGCTGCAGTGCCAATCTGCCCTGATCAAACTTCTACAAAACCAGCAACACAGAAAGGAGCAATCAGAAACCAGAAATACATTATAACGTGAACGCCAGAGTCCAATCCACAAGTAGCATCGATTACGCCTTGCCCAAGACCTGTGAACTCTGGCACCATCTCCAGCAGCATGGTGAGAGAGAGAGAAATCGTTTGTACATGGGCACCTTCCTCCAGGAGCAGTGCGCGAGAGACCATTCTCATGCCGGCAGACAGTGTTAACCATCCGCCTGCCTTCTACTGTTGTCCTCGTTGGTTTCAATCTTCCTCAACACTTTCGTCAGTGAGAAGTGGAGTCGATCATGGGCTCCCACCCTGTCTCCAGGCTTCTTGGCTCCCAGGCTGCATGCTGTGCTTGAAACTTCACCAAATTCTCCTGGAGATAGCAAAGCACCGGATCACTTAATCTGCCCAAAAACACACCATCAAAATGTGGATCACAGGCTCCAAGAGTAGCAGAACTGCATCTGAAAGCAAAAGATGAAGTGACTGAAGTGAAAGAAGTAGTTTCGTGACCCGCCTGAAGGATGTCACCCTTGGCCACATTGTTTGCTGGAGCCATTTTCTTCCAGAATAGAGCACAGTACAGGCCTTTCAACAAGTCATGTGCTGCCGACCTATTAACTTAGTCTAAGATCAATTTAATGCTTTCCTCCTACAGCCCTCCATTTTTCCTTCATTCATTGCCTACCTAAGAGTCTTTTAAATGTCCCTAATGCATCTGCCTCTACCACAACCCCTGGCGGCGAGTTACACATGCTCACCACTCTGTGTGAAAAACCTACCTGTCATCTCCCCAAAACTTTAATCCAATCACATTAAAAAAATCCCCCTCATATTAGCTCTTTCTACGCTGGATGTCCAATCTATCTATGCCTTTTACAGTATATTTTATACAAATTTACCAAATCACCTCTCATCCTCCTTCGCCCCAAAGAGAAAAACCAACATTAGTTCAAGAACTGCGACATTACCTCATGGCTCTTGAACCCAATCTCCTGAGTAACAAAGGCCAATGCACCAAAGACCTTCCTAACTACCCTACCAAATGTATGCCAACTTTGAGGGATCTATGGATGTGGACCCCAAGATTCCTCTGTCCCTACACACTGCTAAGAATCCTGCTGTTAACCCTATATTCTGCCTTCAAATTCAACCTTCCACTTCATACTTTTTAGATTGAATGTCATCTGTAACTTCTCAGCCTATCTCTGCATCCTCTCAATGTCCCATTGTAACCTCCTATACCTTCTATACTATCCACATCTTCATTGCGACAATCATCCATGTCATCAAGGATGATCTATCCCCAGGAATCGAAATTGTCTACAGAACAGATGGCAGACTTTTCAATCTTGCCCGTCTCAAGTCTAAAAACAAGACATCCACGAATTTCCTCATCGAGTTCCAATACGCAGATGACAACAGTGTTGCAGCTCTCTCAGAAAACCACCTACAACAGATTCTGACTGCCTTCACCATGCACACATGAAACTTGGAGTTACCATCAATTCCAAGAAGACTCAGATCATCTACCAACTGTCACCAACTGAGACAAATTGGATAGAAGCATCAATTGAACTTGTTGAAACAACCCTGGAAAACGAGGACCACTTTCCATATCTTGGAAGTCACCTCTCCTCCAATATCGACCTTAATGATGAGATCCAACATCGTCTTAAGTGCGCTGGAACAGCTTTTGGACATCTCTGAACAAGAGTCTTATGCTCGTGACATCCAAACAGACACTAAAATGTTAGTGTACAAGCAGTGGTGATCCCAACGCTCTTGTATGCATCAGAAACCTGGACAACATACCGACGACATCTGAAGGCACTTGAAAAGTTCCATCAACGCTGTCTTCAAAACATCTTAGATATCAGCTGGGAAGATAGAAGAACCAATGTCAGTGTGCTAAATGAAGCAAAAAGAACAAGCATTGAAGCCTACATCATCAAGAACCAACTAAGATGGAGCAGTCATGTTGTTCGGATAAAAGACGAATGTTTGCCAAAATAAATCTTCTACTTCCAGCTTAAAGAAGGCAAATGTAAAAGAGGTAGACAACAGAAGAGATTCAAAGACGTCTTAAAAGCCAACATGAAGAAATGTAACATCGACATTGACATCAACAATTAGGAAACCAATGCCAAGGAAAAGAAACTCTGGCAAGCCATCATCCGAGAAGGAACAGCAACTTTTGAAACCAACAGATGTGCAGAATTAGAAGAAAAGAGAAGAAAATGGAAAGAGAGGCAGCAACAACCAAAGCCCGATCTGCTTTCAAAGCCAAGATTGGACTCATAAGCCACTTGAGAGCCCATGAGTAGATCAACGGAATGAAGACCATCATCCTCGACCTCGAGGGATCGCCACGACAACAACTTTCCACAGCCTGAACCAGCCTTCGTATTCTCCTCAGATTGACAAACCCACCAGGTAATAGCATGTCAGTGATACCAGATCAACCATGCACTTTAATTAGGAGAAGCTCTTCCAGGTACCTTGTCTGGAATGGCAAAGAACATGATACAATGCTCCTCCAATACCTTCTTTGGTAAGTGATTGAATTTTGCAAACCTGCATGATGTAATAAAGTACACTCTCAGCTCAGTTGTCCACATTCAGTGTGGAATGGAGGCTTCCATTTACATTAGAATTGCTTAAGACAATTACTGTATATCCAACACCAGTATTCTGTACATAGAATTAGGTATTTCCTGTGGCCCCTGAGTGTATATTCATGGTCTTCTGCTGCTATAGCCCACTTCAAGGCTTGATGTGTTGTGTATTCAGACATGCACTTCTGCACATCACTGTTGTGACACTTGGTTATATGAGTTATTGTCACTTTCCTGTCAGCTTGAACCAGTCTGGCCATTCCCCTCTGATCTCTCTCATTAACAAAGTGTTTTTGCCCACAGAACTGCAGCTCACTGGATTTTTTTAGTTTTTCATACCATTCTCTGTATATGCTAGAGACAGTTGTGCTTGAAAATCCCAGCAAATCAGCAGATTCTGAGATACTCCAACCACCCTGTCTGGCACCAACTATAATTCCACAGTCAAAGTCAGTTAGATCATATTTCTTCCCCATTCTGAAGTTTGGTTTGAACAACAATGAAACCACCTGACCACGTTTGCATGCTTTTATGCACTGAGTTGCTGCCATATGATTGACTATTTGGATATTTGGTTTAACGAGCAGGTGTACAGGTTTACCTAACAAAGTGGCCACTGATTGCATGTTTTAAGACCAAACAGCGTTAATGTAAATAGAGCAAAAACGTTTCAAATGAAAGACTGTACTCACCGTTATATGATGTCACATCCCTTAACTAGGAAGTTGCTGCTAATCAGCCCAAACCACAGTGCCCTTATGTATAAGCATCAACAAACTAAAAAATGTGTTTTTATGCTTATTTTGCAAAACTCCTGAAATAAAATTCACTTAATATTTTTAGACAATGTTGCCAGTAGCATGAGGATTCTTGATGCAAAAATGCTGGGTAATGTCATGGTCCGGTCCGTGAAGTCCGCATTCCGGTTCACGGTCTGGTCTGTGGACTCAGGACTCCAGGTCTTCCAGCTGTCCCTTGTTTTGGTTGAGTTAATCATAGGCACCTGATTCCCATCTTGGGGCTTGGAATATAAGTGACCTTGGGGTCGTGTGTGGGTGGCTGGTTTGTCTTGTCAAGATTTTCTGGGAGCAACCTGCCGGTGGAAGACTTGAGTGGCCACTTGCTATCTTTAGGCTGCATTGGTGAACCATTGCCTCATGGAACCTTTCTGTCAGTAGTTGGAGCTGTCTTTGCAGTATGGATTTGGCCGTTTCCCAGGCCAGCTGAGTGGCCGTCAGCCACTCCAAGCTAGGTAGGGATCCGGTTGTTTCCATAGCCAGCCGAGGTTGCTGGCCGTAACTGCGAAGTGGAGCAACCCCGATGCAGAGATGGAACTGTCTGTCATTCTTCGGTGTTTGTCTTGTCTTGTCCTCGCCTCCGTGGGGTAAGTCAGGCCGATCTGCCGTTGCCCTGCAGGGGGATCTGTCTTGTCTTGTCCTCGCCTCCATGGGGTAAATCAAGCCATTCTGCCGTTGCCCATTTTGGGGGACCTGTCTTGTCTTGTCCTTGCCTCTGTTGGGCAGTCTGGCCATTCTGCCGTTATCCGACGGATGGACCTGTCCCACCTTGGTGTGGAAATAAAGTTGAGTCCTTGTCCAAGTATAAGTCCCGGCTCTATGTCTATGTTCTGTCCAGTCTCGTGTTAGTATCATGTTAAAGCTAAGTCCTGGCTTTTCAAAGGATAAGTCCTGGCTCTATGTTGATATACAGTTCCTAGTCTGTCTCTGAGCTCCAGCCTCAGAGTTATCAGCGTCGCATTCCAAGACTCAAGGCCCCAGCCCATCTCCAAGCTCGTCTCAAGACCCCAGCCTGTCTCCAAGCTCAAGTCTCAAGACCCCAGCCTGTCTCCAAGCTCAAGCCCCAAGCCTCTAGCCCCAGCCACGTCCTGTCCTGTAGTCATGTCATGTCTTTGCCTGGTTCTGGGGCCTAAGCCCGAGGCAAGACCCAGGTTCTGGGTTGCTGTCCAGTCTCTGGCTCTTAGCCCAAGCCCAGGCTCCTAGTGCATATTTCCTTGTCCGGGTTCCCTGTCTTGTCCATGTCCTAGCCCAAGTCTGCGTTCTTGTCCCTGCTCCTTGTCTGTATCCTGACACGTCCCTACTCTAGTCAAGTCCTGTTCCTAGTACTTCAGTGTCTGTGTCTTGCATTTGTGTTTGCAATCAACGTCCCCCATTGTGACAGGTAAACAAATGTTTTAGTTATCCACATGAATCTTTTAATTCATAAACTTTGTCTTAAATAGGCTGGGGTTTTAATTTTATTTTACACTGTGTAGACATGTAGTATGTCTAGGTAGCCAGTGTTTCTCACATTTTACATGCTCCAAATTAGAAGAGTGACCCACTGTGCTGATGTTTTCTATGGCAATGGGACCCTAATGTACAAAACTTGTATTTTTGGGAAGTTTGATTATGGTTGTGTTCCCATACTTCAGTTTGAATTGTTTGATTGAAGGATTGGACTGTTCTGAAATATAGCATTCAGCAATTGATTGAGGTTATAACATTTAATCTCACTAGAGTTTAGAAGAATGAGGACAAATCTCTTTGAAACTCGTTGAACACTGAAAGGCTTCGATAGAGTGGATGTGGAGAGGGTGTTTCCTATTGTGGGGGACCAGAGGCACAGCCTCAGAACTTCCCTATAGAACAGAGATGATGGGGAAATTTCTTTAGCCAGAGGGTGGCGAATCTGTGGAATTTATTGCCACAGATGCTGTGCAGGCCAAATCATTGGGTATATTTAAAGTGGAGGTTGATAAGTTCTTGATTAGTAAGGGCATCAAAGGTTATGGGGAGAAGGCAGGGGAATGGGTCTGAGAGGGATAATAAATCAGCCATGATGGAATGGCAGAGAAGACTCAATGATCTAAATGGCCTAATTCTTCTCCTGTATCGATTGTGTGGGAGGTTGGCTTATTTGCCAGTGTAAAGCCCCTTCCATCATGCCGGTCATCGCTTGGCCCTTTTGCAATCTGTAGCAGCTCTTTCCAATTGGTTGCGTTGTGTGTCAGAGCTCTGGTGTCTGGTTTCAGGCATCTCTGGGGTATAAGGATAGTGCGCGGAATGTGGGAGGCTCAGAATCTTTCCTTTGTCTCCTGGGACTAGTGCAAAGAACCATTGGGAAGGTATGCAGCAGACTTAGAAGGCACATGCCCTCTTAGCTAAGTAGCTGTTTGTCGAATATTTGGTTTTGCAGTTTGTAGTTTGTGTAACTTAGGGGATCTTAGATGGTTGGTTGAATCTCTCAGTCCCCATCCCACACACAAGCAGCAGCAAAGCATCAACCCTCCCCCTCCCTGTCTTCCCACTTGTTCCAGTAGGAAACATCAATACGCACCACCCACCATATAAGCTATAACCAAGCCCCCAAAGAGCCTTTAATTTAGAACATAGAACGTAGAACATAGAATAGTGCAGCACAGTACAGCCCCTTCGGCCCACAATGTTGTGCCGACCCTCAAACCCTGCCTCCCATATAAGCCCTCACCTTAAATTCCTCCATATACTTGTCTGATAGTCTCTTAAACTTCACTAGTGTATCTGCCTCCACCACTGACTCAGGCAGTGCATTCCATGCACCAACCACTCTCTGAGTAAAAAACCTTCCTCTAATATCCCCCTTCTACTTCCCACCCCTTACCTTAAAGCCATGTCCTCTTGTATTGAGCAGTGGTGCCCTGGGGAAGAGGCGCTGGCTATCCACTCTATCTATTCCTCTTATTTTTCTTTTCTTTATTTTCTTTATTCCTCATAATTTGCAGACAATACCCCAGCACTTCAACATGCCACAGGCTCTCTCTCTCTCTCTCTCATTAATATAGAGGTGTCGCCTTTTCCACAGATCAATATATCACTCTTTCGATGTTACACTCTCAAGTGACACTTATTCAAACTCACCTGACACGAGAACCGGCAGACTTTCCCCTCCACCCCTGTCAGGAGGGAGAGAGGGAGATCCCTTGAGTGCAGGGGGCTCTGACATCCGCACCTGCTGCCCCGAAGTTCTGATCTCCACGACGTTCCAATTAGCGACCAGCAAGGAATCGAGTTGTCCACAGAGCCCACCGGTGGCTGCAGCCCAAAAGTTGTCATTGTGTAAGGCAATCTATTGCCTCATTGAAATTATCACCTAGTGAATCTAATTAGCAAATCTGTAAGTGCAGGACAGGTTGACACATAAATCTCAATACTCATTTTTCAGAGTAACAGCTGGTGTAATGAATCAATGTTCTTTTCTTTTACTTCAAATGATTTTCCGTCTGAGCAGCTATTAATTAGTTCAATTCCAGTTTGAATCATTTTCATCAAAGCCCTGATTCTACTTAATTATATAACCACACAACATGGTAAAATCCATTCAGTGCACATTAGCCAGGTTGCCATCAATAACCTGTCTATACTAATCTCAGACTTAGGCACTCAGTTTGCAACTGCCTGTGCCACACACATTTCATTTGACTAATTCTTCATGTTGTTCAAGTCCCTGCTGTTATGTTTTGTAACTCCAAAACATTAAACTAATTCAAATGAACAACAAGGAGAGATGAGAGTCTTATTTCTCCTTTACTTAAAGTGAGGCACGTGTGTTTCATGTTGGAGTGTGATGACATATGCAATTCGCTTATTTTTACATATAATCTGTAATTAATTATCTAAACAAAGAATGCATAATCAACAACATATTTACAAGATTACAGACATATTACTGCAATATTAAATACACAGTCGCTGCTTAGCCAGAAGCTCCAACTCAATAACAAATACTTAATCAACAACATATTTACAAGATTACTCAAATGTTACTGAAATATTAAATACACAACACCTAACTTTACCACTTCCTCAGGCAGTGCGTTCTACAATTCATGCCCTCTCTGGTTGAAAGAAAAAATACTTCTTGAAATCTGCACTAAATCTCCTTTCCCCTTATCCAGAGCCCTCTGATTATAGGCATCTCTCATCAGGGAATAACGCCGCTACTTATTTTTTATACCTCAAATGATCTTCTCTGCTCCAAGGCAAATAAACCCAGTCTATCCAATCTCTCCTTACTTCTGCAGCACTCCTTCCTCGGCAACAGTGGATCTGCACTCAATACCCAGTAGTGGCCTAACTAATGTTTCATAAGACCATAAGACTGTAAGATTTAGATTCAGAATTAGGCAATTTGGCCCATTGAGTCCGCTCTGTCATTTCATCATGGCTGATGCAATATCCCTCTAGCCTCAAGTGCCTGCCTTCTTCCTGTATCCCTTCATGCCCTGACAAATCAAGCATCTATCAACCTCTGCTTTAAATATACATAAAGTCTAGGCCTCCACAGTCCCCTGTGGCAAAGATTTTGCACAGATTCACCACTCTCTGGCTAAAGAAATTCCTCCACGTTTCCGTTCTAAAAGTACGTCCCTCTATGTCCCCTGGTCCTAGACTCTCTCACCATAGGAAACATCTCCATATCCACTCTATCAAGACCTTTTACCGTTTGATAGGATTCGATTAGGTCATCCCTCATTTTTCTGAATTCGAGTGAGTACAGGACCAAAGCTATCAAATGCTCTTCAGACAAGCCGTTCAGTTCTGAAATCATTTTTGTGAACCTCCTTTGAACCCTCTCCAATGTCAGCACTTCCGTTTTAAGATAAAGGGCCCAAAACTGCTCACAATATTCCAAGTGAGGCCTCATTTCTATGAAGTCTCAACATTACATCCTTGATTTTATATTTTGGTCCTCTCAAAGTGAATGTTAACATCGCATTTGCCTTTCTCACCACTGACTCAAGCTGCAAATTAATCATCAGGGAATCCTAAACAAGGTCTTCCAAATACATTAACGCCTCAGATTTTAAATTTTCTCTCCATTTAGAAATAGTCTATACTTTTGTTTCTTCTACCAAAGTGCATGACCATACACTTCCAGACACCGTATTCCATCTGCCACTTCTTTGCCCATTCTCCTAATCTGTCTAAGTCCTTCTGTAGCTTTTCTGCTTTCACAAAGCAACCTGCTCCTTTATCTATCTTAATAAATGTTGCAACAAATCCTTCAATTCCATTTTCTAAGTCATTGACCTGTAATGTAAAAAGAAGCAGTCCCATCACAGACCCCTGTGGAACACCACTATTCACCAGCGGCTAACTAGAAAAGGCTCCCTTATTCGAGCTCTTTGCCTCCTGGCAATCAGCCATTGCTTTATCCATACTAGTGTCTTTCCTGTAATAGCATGGGTTCTCAACTCGTTATGTAGCATCATGTGTGGCACCTTGTCAAAGACCTTCTTAAAATCCAAGTATACAACATCAACCGATTGTCATGGCCCCGACCATTAATTCCCTATTTTCTCCTAATTCGCTTTGATTGTGCCACAGTTCCGACTGTTAATTCCCCATTTGCTCCTAATTCTCTTTGATGATGGCATACCTGGTTTCCACCAAGACCTGCAGCATAAGAACCCCGGCTTCATAACCACTAGTTGCCAGATTGTTGGCTTTGCCTGTGTGGTAATTAACGTTTTCCAGCCGCTTAGGATTGTGTGTTCTAAGTTTTGCTCCAGTACTGAGAATTACCTGTGAAACTCAGTCTCTTCGTATCAAGGTCAGTTTTCTAAGTTCTACCCCAGTTCCGAGGTTTATCCGTGAAACCCAGCCTCTCCGCATCAAGGTAAGTCTTCTAAAGTTTTACTTTAGCACCGAAGTTTGGCTGCGTACCTCCGTCTCTCCGTGCTAAGAAGAGTTTTGTCTGCCGTTTCCCTTTCTACGCTCCGTGTCAAGATAATTCTGCCTGTCTGCTGCCTTACTGCTCTCCCTCCTGTTTGCCGTTCTCGTCTGCATCCTAACTAAAACTTCGTGCCTGTGTCCTGCACTTGGGTTCGCCTCATTCGTTGCAACACCGATTCTCTTTTGTCTATACTGCTTGCTATTTCTTCAAAGAATTCCAACAGATTTGTCAGGTAAGATTCTTCTTTGAGGGAAAGATGCTGACTATGGCCTATTTTATCATGTCCCTTCAAGTACCCTGAAACCTCTAATCACAAACAAGGGAAAATCTGCAGATGCGATAATAATAAAAAACTACAACATCTTCCAAACCTCTAAGGCCAGACTACTGGCTTATAGTTTCCTTTCTTTTGCCTCTCTCCCTCCTTGAAGAGTAGAGTGACATTTGCAATTTTTCAGTCTTCTGGAACCATTCCAGAATCCAGTGATTCTTGAAATACCATTACTAATGCTTCCACAATCTCTTCAGCCACCTCTTACAGAACCCTGGGGTGTACACTAAATGGTCCAGGTGGCTTATTTACCTTCAGGTCTTTCAGTTTCTCAAGAACCTTCTCTAGTAATGGTAATTTCACAAACCTCTGACTCCTGATACTCTGGAACTTCCACCATACTGCTAGTGTCTTCCACAGCAAAGTTATTCAGTTCATCAGCCATTTCCTTGTCCCCCATTAGCATCCCTCCAGCATCATTTTCCAGTGGTCCGACTCAATGCCCCTCGAATCTGTAATGAGCAGTGCGCACAAAAACCTTGTGCTGTGCAATGTTTTGCTCAGTGACAACATGTGCATACTGAATTTCACGTATAGAGGCATTCATTTTTAACAGCTAGCAAAACACTCTCAGTAAGAACTTCGCTCCCCTCCGGGTTTGATTGATTTTTCTCTCGTTCATCTACACTCTCACAAAATATGAAGTCTGGGCTAAAGTTTGCCAGAAGGCATGTGGAAGAATCTGAAGTCAGCTGGAAGAAGATTCTATGGTCTGATGAAACTAAAATTGAGCTTTTTGGCTGTCAGACTAAATGCTATGTTTGGTGTAAGCCAAACACCGCACATCGTCAACAACATACCGTCCCTACTGTGAAGCACAGTGGTGGCTGCACCATGCTGTGGAGATGCTTCACTGCAGCAGACCCTGGAAGGCTTGTGAATGCAGAGGGTAAAATGAATGAAACAAAATACAAGGGGATCCTGGAGGAAAACCTAATGTGGTCTGGAAGAGAACTGCAACTTAGCAGGGAGTTAAAAGGCCAAAGTTTAGGGATAACATGAGGGGAACTACTTTACTCAGAGTGTGGTAGCTGTGTGGAATGAGCTTCCAGCAGAAGTGGTTGAGGCAGGTTCGATGTTGTCATTTAAAGTTAAATTGGATAGCTATATGGACAGGAAAGGAATGGAGAATTAGGGGCTGAGTGCAGGTCATTGGGACTAGGTGAGAGTAAGAGTTCAGCATGGACTAGAATGGCCGAGATGGCCTGTTTCCGTGCCGTAATTGTTATATGGTTATATATGGTTAAAATTTGTTTCCAGCAACACAATGACCCCAATCATAAAGCCAAAGCTACTGAGGAGTGGCTTAAAAACATCAAAGTTAATGTCTTGGAGTGGCCAAGTCAGAGTCCAGACCTCAATCCAATTGCGGATTTGTAGCTGGATTTGAAAAGGGCTGTTCACTCATGATTCCCATGCAATCTTACAGAGTTTGAGCAGTTTTGTAAAGAAGAATGGGGAAAAATTGCAATGTCCAGATGTGCAAAGCTGAGACAGAACCATTTAAACAGACTTAAGACTGTAATTGCTGCCCACCCACCCACCTTCCCCTCATCTGGTCTCACCTATCAGCTTGTACTGATTCCCCTCCCCAATCTTCTTATTCTTGCTTTTACACCTTTCCTTCCCGATTCAATGAAGGGCTTCAGCACAAAATATTGGACATGACGTAGGAGCACATTTTGGCCATTCAGCCCATCAACACCACTCTGCTATTTCATCCTGGCTGATCCCTGCTCTCATTCAATTCATACAACTGCCATCTCACCATATCCCTTGATATCCCAACTGATCAGGAATCTATCAACTTCCACTTTAAATATACCCATGAACTTGGCCTCCATTCCACAGAATTACCACTCTTTGGGTAAAAAAATCCCTTCGTACTTCTTTTCTAAATGGTCACCCCTCACTTTTGAGGCTGTGCGTTCTCGTTCTGGATACCCCCACCAGAGGAAACATCTTCTCCACATCCATCTTATCTAGTTCTTCCAACATTTGGTCAGATTCAACGATAGCTCCTCACATTCTTCTAGTGAGTACTGACCCAAAGGTGCCAAATGCACCTCATATGTTAACCCCATAATTCCTGGAATCATCCCCATCATAGATGCTGTCTAACTTGCTGAGTACCTCCAGCATTTTTGAGTGTGTCGCTCCAGATTCCCAGCATCTGCAGAAACTCTTGTGCCTACTCTCTTTCCTCATAGTGTTTTCAACTACTGGACCAGTCCTTCTTTTAGAGTGATTTAGAGTTAATATAATTAATAGACCAGGAACAGAACAGTGACGGGGATCTTTCTGCTTGAAGAAGAGAGGATCTAAAGAAAAGTGAACGATGGCGCCTTGCACAAAACAGTTATTTTTATACCATGAGATAAGAAAAATTCCATTCTTATCTACAAATAATAATGATCAAATTAGACAATACTTATTCAATACTGCAGTAAAAAGATAGGTAATGAGAAAATACTAGTTACTTAATGAATGGCAAAGCAGCTTTAGAATTATATTTTGTATAAATGTATAGAGGCCTCTGGATTCATATCACCAGTTTCAGGAATAGTTATTACCCTAACCATCAGGCTTTTGAACACAAATCTCTAAGGAGTAGATTTTAAAGGTCGGGGGGAGGGGAGAGAGGAATGCCAAGTGATAAGTGCAACTTGGAGGAGGAGGGATGAAGTAAAGAGCTGGGAAGTTGATTGGTGAAGGAGACAGAAGGCCATGGAAGAAAGAAAAAGGGGGATAGGGAGAAGTACCAGAAAAAGCTGATGGGCGGGCAAGGGGATAAGATGTGGTAGGGACCAGGAGATGGAAAATGGTGAAGGAGGGGAAAGACCATAAGACAAAGGAGCAGAAGTTGGCCATTTGGCCCATCAAGTCTGCTCCGCCATTCTATCATGAGCTGATCCATTCTCCCACTTAGTCCCACTCCACCACCTTCTCACGATAACCTTTGATGTCCTGGCTACTCAGATACCTATCAATCTCTGCCTTAAATACACCCAATGACTTGACCTCCATTGCCGCCCGTGGCAACAAATTCCACAGATTCACCACCCTCTGACTAAAAAAATTTCTTCGCATCTCTGTTCTGAATGGGTGCCCTTCAATCCTTAAGTCATGCCCTCTCATACTAGACTCCCCCACCATGGGAAACAACTTTGCCAAATCCACTCTGTCCATGCTTTTCAACATTTCAAATGTCTCTTTGAAGTCCCATCTCATTCTTCTAAACTCCAAGGAGTACAGTCCAAGAGCTGTCAAACGTTCCTCATATGTTAACCCTCTCATTTCCAGAATCATTCTAGTGAATCTTCTCTGTACCCTCTCCAACGTCAGCACATCCTTTCTTAAATAAGGAGACCAAAACTGCCCACAGTACTCCAAGTGAGGTCTCACCAGCGCCTTATAGAGCCTCAACATCACATCCCTGCTCCTATACTCTATTCCCCTAGAAATGAATGCCAGCATTGAATTCGCCTTCTTCACCACCGACTCAACCTGGAGGCTAACCTTAAGGGTATCCTGCACGAGGACTCCCAAGTCCCATTGCATCTCAGAACTTTGAATTCTCTCCCCATTTAAATAATGGTCTGCCCGTTTATTTCTTCTATCAAAGTGCATAATCATACACTTTCCAGCATTGTATTTTATTTGCCACTTCTTTGCCCATTCTCCCTATCTATCCACATCACTCTGCAGACTCTCTGCTTCCTCAGCACTAGCGGCCCCTCCACCTATCTTTGTGTCATCAACAAACTTATCCACAAAGCCATTTATTCCATAATCCAAATCGTTGATATACGACGTAAAAAGAAGCGGCCCCAACACGGACCCCTGATGAACACCACTGGTAACCGGCAGCCAACCAGAATGGGATCCCTTTATTCCCACTCTCTGTTTCCTGCCAATCAGCCAACACTCTATCCACGTATGTAACTTTCCCGTAATTCCATGGGCTCTTATCTTGTTAATTAGCCTCATGTGCGGCACCTTGTCAAAGGCCTTCTGAAAATCCAAATACACAACAACCAATGCATCTCCCTTATCTAGTCTACTTGTAATTTCCTCAAAAAATTGCAATAGGTGTGTCAGGCAGGATTTTCCTTTAAGGAAACCATGCTGAGTTCTGCCTATCTTGTCATATGCCTCCAGGTACTCCGTAACCTCATCCTTGACAATTGACTCCAACAACTTCCCAACCACTGATGTCAAGCTAACAGGTCTATAATTTCCTTTTTGCTTCCTTGCCCCCTTCTTAAATAGCGGAGTGACATTTGCAATCTTTCAGTCCTCCGGAACCATGCCAGTATTTTTTGACTTTTGAAAGATCATTGTTAATGCCTCTGCAATCTCCACAGCTACTTCCTTCAGAACACGAGGGTGCTTTCCATATGGACCGGGAGATTTTTCTACACTTAGACTATTCAGCTTCCTGAGTACTTTCTCCGTCATAATTGTGGCTGTGCACACTTCTCTTCCCTGATACCCTTGGGTGTCCAGTATACTGCTGATATCTTCCTCAGTGATGACTGATGCAAAATTACTCATTTAGTTCCTCTGCCATCTCCTTATCCCCTATTTCAATTTCTCCGGCGTCATTTTCTATCAGTCCTTTCCAACAAAAGGCGAGAGGAGAAGATGGCGACGTGACACAGCACGCGCGGCCTCTCCGGTGAATGATATCTGTTATCTGTCGAGTAGGAGGCTGTGCACAATTCTAATTTGATGGAGGAAGACGTGAGAGCACGGAGGAACATCTGGTGAAACTTCTGAAATGCCTGTTTCGCTGCCGCCGCTACTGTGTGATTCAAAATCTCCGGAGGGGAAGGCCCCAAATCTTTGGCTTTGCCTTTTGCTTGGTGGCTGGGGCCGGGGTCGAAGTGCTCGGCAGAGATGGTGCTCGGTGATCGGTGTCGGGGGGCTGGTTGGAGGCTCAAAGTTTTCGGATAGACTCAGAGCCGGACTGTGGTCGGGTGCTTCCCGGCAAGTTTGCGGCACTGGAAGCTCATGGCAGGGAGAGATTTTCCCTTCTACTGTCTGCGTGAGATGTTGGGGCTATCGGGACTTTGAGACTTTTTTTTATGGTGCCCATGGTCTGCTCTTATCAAATTACAGTATTGTTTTGCACTGTTGTAACTATATGTTATAATTATGTGGTTTTTGTTAGTTTTAGTCTTGGTCTGTCTTGTGTTTCTGTGATATCATACTGGAGGAACATTGTATCATTTTTTAATGCATGCATTTCTAAATGACAACCAACGAGGACTGAGTGTCCTCATAATCTAATCTAATCTTGTCTAATCCATATCTACCCTCACCTGTCTTTTACTCTTTATATACTTGCAAAAGCTTTTAGTATCCTCTTTGAGATTACTTGCTAGCTTCCTTTCATAGTTCATCTTTTCCCTCTTAATGACCTTCTTAGTTTCCTTTTGTAAGGTTTTAAAAGCTTCCCAATCCTCTGTCTTTCCACTAATTGGTGCTTCCTTGTATGCCCTCTCCTTTGCTTTAACTTTGGCTTTGACTTCTCTTCTCAGCCACGGTTGCATCCTTTTTCCATTTGAAAATTTCTTCTTTTTTGGAATATACCTGTCTTGCACCTTCCTCACTTCTCGCATAAACTCCAGCCACTGCTGTTCTGCCGTCCTTCCTGCTCCTGTTCCATCCCAGTCAACTTTGGCCAGTTCTTCTCTCATGCCACTGTAATTTCCTTCACTCCACTGAAATACTGACACATCGGATTTTGGCTGCTCATTTTCAAATTTCACAGTGAACAACAATCATGTTATGATCACTGCCTCCTAAGGGTTCCTTCAACTCAATCTCTCTAATCACCTCTGGTTCATTACACAATACCCAGTCCAGTACAGCCAATCCCCTAGTGGGCTCATCAACGAGCTGTTCTAAAAAGCCATCTCGCAGACATTCTACAAATTCTCTCTCTTGAGGTCCAGTGCCGACCTAATTTTGCCAATCCAGTCGTATGTTAAAATCCCCCACAATTATCATACACTGCCTTTCTGACAAGCCTTTTCTATTTCCTGTTGTAATTTGTAGTCCACATCATGGCAGCTGTTAGGAGGCCTGTATATAACTGCCATCAGGGTCCTTTTACCTCTGAGATTTCTTAGCTCAACCCATAAAGATTGTGCACCTTCTGATCCGATGTCATCTCTTTCTAATGATTTAATATCGTTTCTTACCAAGCCCCCCCCCCCCCGCCTCCCGGCCTATTCTTCCGATACACTGTGTATCCTTGGACATTCAGCTCCCAGAGACATGCATCCTTTAGCCAGGTCTCAGT
Organism: Mobula hypostoma; assembly: GCF_963921235.1. NCBI lineage: Eukaryota > Metazoa > Chordata > Chondrichthyes > Myliobatiformes > Myliobatidae > Mobula > Mobula hypostoma. The sequence continues at coordinate 16,336,116 of NC_086099.1, read as the reverse complement.
GATGGCCACATTATCATACCTGCCAATCTGTAGCTGTACGACAAGATCATCCACCTTATTCCTTATGCTGCGTGCATTTAAGTATAACACCTTTTAGTTTGATTGCACTGCAACTTTATTGCATTGCAACTCATCAGATGGCTGCAAATTTGCCTCATCCCCTGCCTGCCCTTCCTGAGATCTTTACTGCTCGCTATCTGAGATTTATTTCTGTTTTCCCCCTCCTCCACTCTATCATTCCGGTTCCCATGCCCCTGCCAAATTAGTTTAAACCCTCCCTAACAGTTCTATTAAACCTTCCCGCCGGGATATTGGTCCCCTTCGGGTTCAGGTGTAACCCTTCCATTTTGAACAGGCCATACTTCCCCCAGAAGAGATCCCAATTATCCAAGAATCTGAAGCCCTTCCCCCTGCACCAGTCTCTCAGCCACGCATTCATCTGCCTGATCCTACTATTCTTGCCCTCGCTAGCACGTGGCACAGGTAGAAATCCCGAGATTACTACCCTGGAGGTCCTGCTTCTCAGCTTCCTTCCTAACTCCCGGAAATCTCTCTTCAGGACCTTCTCCCTTTCCTATCTATGTCATTGGTACAAACATGTACCAAGACAGCTGGCTGCTCGCCCTCTCCCTTCAGAATATTCTGGATCAAATCCGAAACATCCCATACCCTGGCAGCTGGGAGGCAACACACCATGCAGGTATCTCTATCAGGCTCACAGAATCTCCTGTCTGTTCCGCTGACTATGGAATCCCCTATGACTACCACGTTCCTCTTCTCCCTCCTTCCCTCCTGCACAACAGCACCAGGCTCAATGCCAGAGACCCGGTCATTGTGGCCATCGCCTGTCAGGTCATTCCCCTCAGCAGCATCCAAAATGAGATACTTGTTGCTGAGGGGGGCAGCCACAGGGGTGCTCTCCACTATCCGGGCATTTCCTTCCCTCTCCTGACAGTCATCCAGTTTTCTGACCCCTGTACCCAAGGGATGACTACCTCCCTGTAGCTCCTGTGTATCACCTCCTCACTCTCCCTAACAAGCTGAATGTCATCCCTAAAATGGTCTCTGAGGAGCTGCATCTTGGTGCACTTGGCACAGATGTGGCCATCAGGGAGGCTGGAGGTCTCCCGGGATTCCCACATCTGGCACCCTGAACAAAGCACTAACCCTGCAGACATGCTACCTAATTCTACAGGAATGAATCAAGGAAAAATAAGTCTACTTACCCACTTAGCTCGCCAAACCCACAAACTTTTTAAACCATTAGCTTGTACCATTAGCTGTGTGACCCTTGCTTTTCCTCCGTCTGTCCAGGCCGATTCGCCAAGGGGAAAAAAAAGAGTTGGACCCTCACTCTTGCCTCTTCCTGTCACTGCCTAAGCCTGTTGAGCCAAAGTCCTACACTCTGCTGCCACTCACTCCGCTGCCTGCTGTATAGGGTGGTCTCCTTTTTAAACTCTCCCCGCTGTCCTGTCTAAGCCACGTGCTTGCGCAGTCTTGTCCTTCTTGTACTCGAAGAAATTTTTTTTTAAACTGCCTTCCTTCAGAATTTAGCTCTAACGCCGCTCTTCTTGTTGGGAAGCATTACTGGAAGTTCAAAGAAATCTGTGCTCACGCCATCAGGTTAGAGGTTACCCAAATAGAATATAAGGTGTTGTTCCTCCAACCTAAGTGTGGCCTCATCACAGTGGAGGAGACCACGGATGGACATCTTGGAATGGGAATGGGAAGTGGAATTAAAATGGATGGCCACTGGGAATTCCTGCTTTTTCTGGCAGATGGATCGTAGATGCATGGTGAAACCAATCTATGACGGGAGAAGGTGCATGAGCCTCAGGACTCACACCACCAGGTTCAGGACCAGGTACTACCCCTCAACTATCAGACTCTTGAACCAAAGCGGGTATTTTCACTCAACTTCTCTTGCCCCATCATTGAAATGTTCCCACAACCAATGGTCTCACTTCCAAGAACATTTCATCTCATGTTCTCAATACTTATCATGTGTTATGTGTGTTGTGTGTACTACTGTGCTTTACATCTGGTTTGAAGAAGCATTGTCTTGTTCCTCTATACATTATATAGTTAGATACATTATATACATGTATATAGTGAGATGACAATAAACTTGACTTATCTATTTATTTATTTATTTATTTATTTATTTATTTATTTCATATTCTTTTTGTATTTGCACAGTTTGTTGTCTTTTGCACACTGGTTGAACACCCAAGTTGGTGCGGTCTTTGATTGATTCTGTTATGGATTTATTAAGTATAGCCAGAAGAAAATGAATCTCAGGGTTGTATATGCTGACATATATGTAACTTTGATAATAAATTTGCGTTGAACTTTGAACTTTGTAAAGCCACTAGAAACATATTAAACTCTTATGTATATAAAGTCCTCATAAAATACAAGCAGATAATTAATTGTTGAACTGCAAAGAAAATGGTAATTAAAATTAAATAGTCCGATCCAATAGATCTGAACCTAAAATGTTCTATTGCAGAAACATCAATATCTCCAACTAAGGCGGAGCTGATAAATAGCAGGCAGAACTGAGCAATACACTGCCAGCATCACCGGTACCCTGAGAATAAAGAATAAAACAGCCTGTGTAAAACTGCTGTAAGTTTGTTAGTTACTAACAAATATTTTCAAGTGACTCTGGGCTTGTACTCACTGGGGTTTACAAGAATGAAGGAGGGACCTCATTGAATATTAAAAAGCCTCGAGGGAATTGATGTGGAGAGGATATTTCCTATAATGCGGGAATCTAGGACCAGGGACACAGCCTGAGAATAGAACAGTGATGAAGAGAAATTTCTTCAGCCAGAGGAGAGTGAATCTGTCTAACTCATTGCCAGAGACCACTGTAGAGGACAAGTGTATTTAAAGTGGAGGTTCTTGATTAATAAGAGTATCAAAGGTTTTGGGAGAATGGGGTTGAGCAGGATAAAAAAAATCAGCCATGATGGACTGCTGGAGCAGACTCAATGGGCTGAGTAGTCTGATTCTGCTCCTGTGTAGTGTTGTCTTAAAGCTTTGTGACATCTAAAGAGTGGTACATCAGAGCCAGGTGCTGTTACACTGCTGTGTTTATACATCTATATATTTTTCACGTCTTTAGTTACTTCCTCCTTAGTTTTCAAAGTTGAAAGAAACTTATTATGTACAAGATAATAAGAGGAATAGATAGAGTGGATAGCCAGCGCCTCTTCCCCAGGGCACCACTGCTCAATACAAGAGGACATGGCTTTAAGGTAAGGGGTGGGAAGTTCAAGGGGGATATTAGAGGAAGGTTTTTTACTCAGAGAGTGGTTGGTGCGTGGAATGCACTGCCTGAGTCAGTGGTGGAGGCAGATACACTAGTGAAGTTTAAGAGACTACTAGAAAGGTATATGGAGGAATCTAAGGTGGGGGCTTATATGGGAGGCAGGGTTTGAGGGTCGGCACAACATTGTGGGCCAAAGGGCCTGTACTGTGTTGTACTATTCTATGTTCTATGCTCTATGTTAAGTGCATATATGTCACCATATAATCCCTGGGATTCATTCTCTTGCGGGCATACTCAATATATTTACAGAATAATAGCCATAATGATAGACCAGCCAACTTGGGCGTTCAACCAGACTGCAGAAGGCAACAAACTGTGCAATTACAAAAAGAAAGATATAATAATGATAATAATAAATTAATAAGCAGTACATATTGAGGACATGAGATGAAGAGTCCTCGAAAGTGAGTCCACTGGTGTGGGGGCATTTCAATGATGGGGCAAGTGAAGTTGAGTGAAGATACCTCCTTTGTTCAAGAGCCAAAAAGTTGTGGGGCAATAACTGCTTCTAAATCTGATGATGTGAGTCCTGAGACACTTGTACCTCCTTCCTGAAGGCAGCAACGAGAAGCGAGCATGTCCTGGGATGTGGGAGTCACTGGTGATGGATGCTGCTTTCCTGTAACAGCGTTCTTTGTTGATATTCTGAATGGTGGGGAGGGTTTTACCCATAATGGACTGGACTGTATCCATTACTTTTTGAAGGATTTTCCTTTCAAGGGCATTGGTTTTTCCATACCAGTCTGCAGTGCAGCCAATCAATACACTCTCCACCACACCGCTATAGAATTATTTTTCCTTGCTCTCAATGTTTCTGTTGTGTGCTTTAGGCAATTGATATTTTCCATTTGAGCAACCCTGTTCCTATTCAGATCTGTACTGTGCTGTCTAACCCAGAGCAGGAGATTTGATACCTTTTATCATATTCTATGAATTTTCTCACCTCCGAATTCAGGAACATTATCCATTCAGGAATTAACTCTTAACTGGAGGAAATTTGGGCACAGGGAAAAGAAAGGAATTTATTAAAGAATGCCTTTGCTGTAACAATCAGTAATCTGCTTGTCAGCAATGACTTATACAAAACAAAACTCTTGCTGTTACATAAAGTGTATTCCTTGCATGGAGCCAGTTATCATTCAGAATTGTAGCACAGATTCTCCGGCTGTGTTGAAAGAGCTGTGCAGAAACAAAAGAATTTTCAATCTACTCTGCTTGCTGTGGAGACGATGAAATTGGAGGAGCTGCCAAGTTATCCGTAGGGTCTTGGCCAACATTTAGACCTCACACAGAATCACAGAAACTTGTTATCTGGCCAGCATCACATTGGCATTTGAGGGTGCGTGCTCTGTGCAAATTGGCTCTTGCATTCGCAATGGAATGGCTTTGTCAAATATCCTGGCATTTCTTTGTGTATAAAGTGCTTTGGAGCACTCTGGTTGTTTCAATTCATTGCTGTACTTTTCTCATAATTCTGCAAATAAATAAATAATTTTCATGGCATATGTGAGTGATGATACAAGGGGTGATTGATAAGTTTGTGGCCTAAGGTAGAAGGAGTCAATTTTAGAAAACCTAGCACATTTATTTTTCAACACAGTCCCCTCCTACATTTACACACTTAGTCCAGCAGTGGTGGAGCATACGGATCTTGGACCTCCAGAAAGTGTCCACAGCAGGAGTGATTGATAAGTTCGTGACTTAAGGTAGAAGGAGATGAGTTATCAGCTTCAAATTTCCTGCATTATCACTCAAAGAGTTGAACTGCATGTGCATGTAACGAGAGCCGTATAACTCATCTCCTTCTACCGTAGGTCACAAACTTATCAATCACCCCTGCTGTGGACACTTTCTGGAGGTCCAAGATCCGTATGCTCCACGACGGCTGGACTAAGTGTGTACATGTAGGAGGGGACTGTGTTGAAAAATAAATGTGCTAGGTTTTCTAAAATTGACTCCTACCTTAGGCCACGAAGTTATCAATCACCCCTCGTAAACCTGATTCTGCTAAGGATCTATTGTGGACTGAGAGTAGGAAGGGACAGGGAGAGGGGAATCATGGTTGGGAAAAGGGGAAGGGAGAGGGGAGGGAGCCTGAAGCACCAGAGGGACATTGTATAATGATTGATAAGCCAATTGTGTGGAATCAAGTGTCTTTGCCTGGTGTCAGACCCTGCCCCAGCAGTCCTTCTCTACCACCTGTCCTGCACCCCTCCTGTGGTGCTCCACCCTCGCCATTCTCAACATTCTTTACTCCTGCCAGATTTACAAACCTGCTGTCCGCTCCACACTGACAAATACAGTACTGTGCAAATGCCTTAGGCACCCTAGCTATATATATATATATATATATATATATACACCTTAAATTCCTTGCACAGTACTGCATGTTCTATTTTACATCATGGGGCTCTTACACTTTACAGTGTACCTGCACTGCTCTTTCTCTGGGATAACTGTAACATTATATTCTACATTCCGTTATTGCCTTTCCATTGTGTTATATTTTGTAACTTCAAAACATTAAACTAATTCAAAGGACGACATGGGAGTTCGAAATGTGAGACTAGCTTCATGTTTACTTTAAGCGAAATGCACACGTGTCATGTGGTAGTGTGATGATGTATGCAGTTCACATATTATACAATGTATAAATATATTTTTATAAATTTACAAGTTTACTCAGATATTACTGAAATATTAAATACACCACACTTTGTATAACCTCTACCTACTGAAGTTTTGAAATGACCTGTAAGGGATAACATGACAAACCAATACCAACATTCTAGGTTTATTGTTGTTAAAATGGTGCATTTCAAATCAGAAGCATGTTTATTGTTACTGACACTTGTCATGAAATTTGTTGGTTTGTGGCAGCAAGACATAAACATTACTCTGAGTTACAAAAATAAATAAATAAATAAATAAATAGTGCCAAAGAGGAATAGTGAGGTAGTGTTCCTAGATTTGTGGGTCATTCAGAAATCTGATGGCGAAGGAAAAGAGGTTGCTCCTAAAATGTTGCGTGTGGGTCTTCAGGCTCCTGTGCCTCCTCCCTGGTGGTAGTGATGAAAAGAGGGCAAGTGCCGGGTCATGATGGACATCTCCTTCCTTGTGTGAATCATCAACTCGGTCTCATGTCTACTTCTCAACTGCTTTTAAAGTAAGACGAGAAATGTAAAACTTGTATTGTCATTCTGTCAAGTGCATATATGGATGCAGTTTTGAAGCAATTCTTAGTTCATTGGAAATGAACAGATATACAGGAAGGCGTGTACCGAAAATCGGCCATTGAATGAGATCAGGGCTGAAATGAATCTCATCTTCATCCATTTGCTCTTTTTCTGTCCTTCACAACTTTTCTAACGTGATAAATTTCTGCTCATGTAGTGCCAGTAATATCTTCAATTTTAGCCTGCAGCTTTCTCAAAATGTGCTTATTGGTATCTCAAATGAATTGATATGGGAATCAAAATAACTGCAGATTTTAGATTATTTTGGATGGTGCAGGTAATAATGTGTAAATCATGAATTCATCTTGCCATATGTGCAAAAAAGATTTTTTTTGATTTGCTGTCTATCCTCATTGATATAGATAAAAATGAAATGATGGTTAGAACTAATCATAGGTTGAATGCATTCCAACTGGAATGTGCTTGAGTGTAATCTGTGCCAACAAGCTAATGGATACCAAGACCACAGTACCACTATGTTCAGCAGAAGAATGACCTCTCTATAAATTGTTGATTGAACAAAAAAAAAAGTATCTTCAGTATTTTTAATTCAAGTAATACTGGTTGACTTTCAATATCAGAACTTTATCCATTTGTAAAGTTAATATTATAAAGTAAAATCCTTTGCTATGTTATGATGTCGTAATGTACCAGCAGCAAGAGATGACAAATTGAGTCGGGTTCTAATATAAAAACCATTATATTTATTTACATCTACTCAAAAATATAGAAAGTTAAATAAACTACTTTCTTAAACAGAAGTTAACAGTGTTATGGTCTATAGCTCCATTACAGTCAAACTTAGAACCTATTCTTAACAAATCTTACTCAAGCACAGTCTTAAAGTGGCAGTTCAGAGAGCCCCAGCAATTCACAAAATAAGTGACAGGAGAGACTTGTGGATTCACAGTGCAGCAACGAGGGAATCACAACGAATTCCAAAGATTCCACAGCTAGCGAATGAAGAAACGTTTACCGAAGATCCCAGCCGAGGAATACTGCTCCAAAGTCCACAAAGAGCAATTTCACAAAGTGACTGTGACAAAATCCACACCCATGGATCATATGAAGGACAGAGACGTCTCCACAATGCATAATGTGCTGCTCATTAACCCAATCCTTTGGGTTTGGGTAAGCATTAGACTTTACTTTTCTCAATCGTGAGCTGTTCCCAGGTAGCTCAAAGCTTGCGATCTTCACTCTCTCTCTCTTTCCTTCAACTCCTTCCCAGCACAATGTCTATGTTTCTTTTATGCTGTCAGCAACAGAAACGAAACTGTGGACTCCCAGTAAAACGAAACTGGGGACACATGATGCCCACAGTAAACGAAACTATGGACTCCCAGGCAAACAAAACTGTGGACACGTAACAGCTGATGGAAAACAATTCATCAGCTCTTTACCAAATTAATGCATCTCTGCGGAAAAATCCTATGAGTTTAGGGAAAAAGAAAAATAAAATCCCAGCAGGATTGCAATCTTCAATTGAGCTTAATAGATCAGCTGAGTTAATTGTCCAGAAGTTACAAAGGCTCCAACAGAGAAAAATTGAACTGAATTGAATTGACTTTATTTCTTACACCCTTCACATACACAGGGAGTAAAAATCTTTACATTATGTCTCCATCTAAATGTGCAATGTGCAATCATAGTAATTTATAATAATTTATAATAAATAGAACAGTCAATGTAATATAGCGTACACTGAAATCAGTGTGAGTTCATCAGTCTGATGGCCTGGTGGAAGAAGCTGTCCCGGAGCTTGATGGTCCTGGCTTTTATGCTTCGGTACCATTTCCCAGATGGTAGCAGCTGGAATAGATTGTGGTTGGGATCGTTTGGGCCCTTTTTACACACCTGTCCTTGTAAACGTCCTGAATCATGGGAAGTTCACAACTACAGATGCGCTGGGCTGTCTGTACCACTCTCTGCAGAGTCCTGCGATTAAGGGAGGTACAGTTCCCATACCAGGCAGTGATGCAGCCAGTCAGAATGCTCTCAATTGTGCCCCTGTAGAAAATTCTTAGGATTTGGTGGCCCATACCAAACTTCCTCAACTGTCTGAGGTGAAAGAGGACCTTGGTGATGTGGATGCCGAGGAACCTGAAGCTGTTTACCCTCTCAACCCCAGATCCATTGATATCGATAGGGGTTAGCCCATCTCCATTCGTCCTGTAATCCACAACCAGCTCCTTTGTTCTTGCGACATTGAGGGAGAGGTTGTTTTCTTGACACCACTGTGTCAGAGAGATGGCTTCCTGCCTGTAGACCACTTCATTTTTGTCCATTGTAAGAGGCAAATTACTAGTGTATTTATAGTTATACAATCAATATCTTCATACCGTTAAAGAATTGTGAAATATGAATAACAAAGAAGAACTTTTGGTCTATTATATCTGAAGAATTACTCTCCAGACTAATCATATTTTCTAGCAGCCAGTCAAAAGTACTGCAGGTGATCTTCCAGAGAGCTTTCTATTGTACTCCTTTTTCATGTAAGGAGATCCAAACTCCCACTACATTTTATGTGAAAATATTCAATATTCTTATGTCTTTTTTAATCTTGCTACTAACTAAAACACTCAAAAACATCTGAAAATATACGATGTAGAACATTCTGACTGGCTGCATCATCACCGTCTGGTAAAGGTGGTGGGGGGAGGTACTGCACAAATTTGAAGTAAGTTGCAAAATCGTAAGATTAGTCAGCTCCATCATGGGTACTAGTCTCCATAGCATCCAAGACATTTTCAGGGAGTGCTGCCTTCGGAAGGTGGTGTCCATCTTTCAGGACCCCTACCACCCAGGACATGCTCTCTTCTCATTGTTACCATCAGGAAGGAGATGCAGAAGTCTAAAGGACTGAGTCATTCAGCTTCTTCCCCTCTGCAATCCAAATTCTAAATTGACATTGAACCATGAACACTACTTCACTTCTGTTATTCCTGGTTTTTATTTGCTCAACTTATTTTAACTTAACTACTTAATAGACATATTTCTACATGCTATAATTCAGTTTTTTCTTTATATTTATTTATCATGCATTTCATTGTACTGCTGCCGTAAAGTTACAAAGTTCATGACATATGCTGCTGATATTAAACTTGATTCTGATTCTGATTCTTTACATGAATGATCATTTCATTCTTCTTAACACTCATGTCATGAACATTGACAATAAACAATATTGAATCCTGAATGGAGTCCAAACATTTGTTTGTATAAATAGGGCTTCTTTCCAATTTCTGGTGAGTAGATTCCTCGTAAAATGACACAACTGGGTTAATGCTCCCCTCAGCAGCCCGAGAAAGAACAACCCCAATTTCTCCAATTTTTTCTCGTTCCTGATGTTTTTCAGCCCAGCAACATGACTATAATTCTGTTCTGCAGCCTTTCTTATCACAGTCCGGTCCATGAAGTCCGCATTTAGGTTTATGGTTCGGTCCGTGGATTCCGTATTCCGGTATTCCTTTTTTTCCTTGTTCCATTGGGCGCCTTAATTGAGGCAACTGATTCTCGTTTTGAGCTGGCAACATAAATAGCTCTGGGGTTCAGTGATTCCTTGCTGGACTGTCCTTGTCAGTAACCTCGTCAGAATCTTTGCCAGAGCGGGTCTGTCAAGTTCACCTGCCAGAGTGAGTCAAGAACTGCTGTCTGTAGTTCTAGGGCCTAATCGAGATCTCGCCACTTCATGCCAAGATAAAATAACTGTCTATCGTTATGTGGTTTTGCCTCATCGTGTCCTCATCTCCGCTAGGTGGGTCTGGCTGTTTGCCGCTACCTTGAGTTGGGAACTGTCTCTTTGTGTCCTCGCCTCCACTGGGTAGGTCCGGCCATTTTCTGCTACCCTGAGGGGGGAGCAGTCTCAGTATTTTGTGACCTGTGTCTAAGAAGAGTCCCAGCGCTATGTCCTGTGTCCAAGGAGGAGCCCTGGCTCAGTGTTCCGTGTCCTGTGTCTAAGTCAAGTCTGAGTCTAGTCCAAGTCAAGAGTCAAGTTCAAAGTCCAAGTCAAGAGTCAAGTTCCAAGTCCAAGTCGAGGGTCAAGTTCCAAGTCCAAGCCCAGCCCGAATCAAGTCCATGCCAAGTCCTAGTTCCAGTCAAGAGCCAAGTCTAGGCCCAGGTATCAAATCCCTGCCAAGACCCGAGTTCCCTGTAGAGTTCCAGTCCCAAGTCCAAGTCCAGGTTTTCCGGTTTGTCAATCTACGTCTACATTCCATAGAAACTACAGCACAGAAACAGGCCTTTTGGCCCTTCTTGGCTGTGCCGAACCATTTTCTGCCTAGTCCCACTGACCTGCACACAGACTATCTCCCTCCATACACCTCCCATCCATGTATCTGTCCAATTTATTCTTAAATGTTAAAAAAGAACCCGCATTTACCACCTCCTCTGGCAGCTCATTCCATACTCCCACCATTCTCTGTGTGAAGAAGCCCCCCCTAATGTTCCCTTTAACCTTTTCTCCCCTCACCCTTAACCCATGTCCTCTGGTTTTTTTCTCCCCTTGCCTCAGTGGAAAAAGCCTGCTTGCATTCACTCTATCTATACCCATCATAATTTTATATACCTCTATCAAATCTCCCCTCATTCTTCTACGCTTCAGGGAATAAAGTCCTAACCTATTCAATCTTCCTCTGTAACTGAGTTTCTCAAGTCCTGGCAACATCCTTGTAAACCTTCTCTGCACTCTTTCAACCTTATTTATATCCTTCCTGTAATTTGGTGACCAAAACTGAACACAATACTCCAGATTCGGCCTCATCAATGCCTTATACAACCTCATCATAACATTCCAGCTCTTATACTCAATACTTTGATTAATAAAGGCCAATGTACCAAAAGCTCTCTTTACGACCCTATCTACTTGTGACGCCACTTTTAGGGAACTTTGTATCTGTATTCCCAGATCCCTCTGTTCTACTGCACTCCTCAGTGACATACCATTAACCCTGTATGTTCTACCTTGGTTTGTCCTTCCAACATGCAATACCTCACACTTGCCTATATTAAACTCCATCTGCCATTTTTCAGCCCATTTTTCCAGCTGATCCAAGTCCCTCTGCAGGCTCTGAAAACCTTCCTCACTGTCTACTCACCTCCAATCTTTGTATCATCAGCAAATTTGCTGATCCAATTTACCACATTATCATCCAGATCATTGACATAGATGACAAATAACAATGGACCCAGCACTGATCCCTGTGGCACACCACTAGTCACAGGCCTCCACTCAGAGAAGCAATTCTCTACCACCACTCTCTGGCTTCTTCCATTGAGCCAATGTCTAATCCAATTTACCACCTCTCCATGTATACCTAGCGACTGAATTTTCCTAACTGACCTCCCATGCGGGACCTTGTCAAAGGCGTTCCTGAAATCCATGTAGACAATATCCACTGCCTTCCCTTCATCCACTTTCCTGGTACCCTCCTCGAAAAACTCCAATAGATTGGTCAAACATGAACTACCATGCACAAAGCCATGTTGACTCTCCCTAATAAGTCCCTGTCTATCCAAATGCTTGTAGATTCTGTCTCTTAGTACTCCCTCCAATAACTTACCTACTACCGACGTTAAACTCACCGGCCTATAATTTCCTGGATTACTTTTCGATCCTTTTTTAAACAACAGAACAACATGAGCCACTCTCCAATCCTCCGGCACCTCACCCGTAGACAGCGACATTTTAAATATTTCTGCCAGGGCCCCCGCAATTTCAACACTAGTCTCCTTCAAGGTCCGAGGGAACACTCTGTCAGGTCCCGGGGATTTATCCACTTTAATATTCCTCAAGACAGCAAGTACCTCCTCCTTTTCAATCTGTACAACTTCCATGATCTCACTACTTGATTCCCTCAATTCCAAAGACTTCATGCCAGTTTCCTTAGTAAATACAGACGCAAAAAACCTATTTAAGATCTTCCCCATTTCCTTTGGTTCCGCACATAACCGACCACTCTGATCTTCAAGAGGACCAATTTTATCCCTTACAATCCTTTTGCTCTTAATATACCTGTAAAAGTTCTTTGGATTATCCTTCACTTTGACTGCCAAGGCAACCTCATGTCTTCTTTTAGCCCTCCTGATTACTTTCTTAAGTATTTTCTTGCACTTCTTATACTCCTCAAGCACCTGATTTACTCCCTGTTTCCTATACATTTCATACAACTCCCTCTTCTTCTTTATCAGAGTTGCAATATCCCTTGAGAACCAAGGTTCCTTATTCCTATTCAATTTGCCTTTAATCCTGACAGGAACATACAAACTCTGCACTCTCAAAATTTCCCCTTTCATGTTATCTTTTTGTCCTTGCTCCTTGGCTTCCCTAGCATTTTTAATAAACATACTCCAGCTCCTAGTACTTCAGTGTCTGTGTCTTGCATTTGGGTCCACTTCCGTTGCCCCCTTATGACATTTCTAGTGGAATCATATCACAAGGATTATTTATGTTACCTTTGCTCTGAAAATCTCTGCTGTGTGTTTTCTTTTACTGCACCTAATGGCATTGAAGAAAATTTCCTCTAAGTTCCATTCCAGTTTTTAATCTTGTACTTTCTTGCTGAGGAGTTTACTAGAGAATATTTTTGCTTTGTACTTTTCTTCTTTACTGTTTGTAGTGACCTCACAACCAAGAATCACTTGAAATTGTAAGTTAGAAGATAAATTTTAAAAAATGCAGAGTAAAACAATACTGTTGTTATGAAATCCTGATGATTCAGCATCTGGCTCACTGGCTGTTTTCCAGAAGTCATATCAACTTACCAGGGACTATCCCCACTGTTGGATTCTGATGTTTTAATCCAAGGTGTTTTCAGAAGTCATAAAAGAGGCACAAGACCTGTTGTTTCATGATTGTTTTACTAAGCCTTAATAGAACAATGAGGGAGTTGAAAATGGACAAACAGAGGTCTACTAATTGAAGAGAGGGACAGTCAAAAGATACTTAGATCTTAGACCTCACGTGTAGCTCATTATACCCATAGATAAGGAAAATTACAAGCAGATAATTAATTGTTAAACACAAAATAACAATTAAACAGTCTAATCTAAGAGTTAAACAGATTCAAAACCACACTCAATTAAGCTCACTGAGGCTCATTTCTATACTCCTTATAAAATCACTGAATCCAACATCCTACATTCCTTGTAAAGAGGGTTCGTGGTAAAAGTTGACGACATTTTACCAACATGTCCTCATCACCTTCTCATACCTAGCACCACCACTTCTTGTCTAATTCTCTGTCTTTTTGTCTCCACCCTATCACAGCTATTTTGTTTTGCTCCATTTGTCCCCCTCCCTTCTCTGCAATTTAAAAACAATGCTTGATTTCTGATTTTTCATAGCCTGAATGAAGGATCAGAAACCTAGAGTGTTTATTTCATTTTTCTCTTCACAGATCCTGCCTGAATTGCTGCATATTTTCTGTTTTTTTAAAAATTTACTGTATACCTCTGTGAATTGAAGGGGTATTGACTTCTGGAAGAGGGCAATCTGGTAGAAACTGGGCACCCTTACAAGAGGTAGGTTAAGAAGAAATGTAGACACAAGAGATTCTGCCAATGCTGGAAATCTGGAGCGACACACATACAAATGCTGGAGACATCATCAGGTCAGGCAGCATCTATGGAAAGGACAATAGACCATAAATAAAGGGAAGGATTGCTTCGAAAAAAGGTTTTCTTTCCTAGTTCTCACCTACCACTTCCAGCATTTCGTGTATGTTGGGGAGTTGTATAGTTGTGGATATCAATGAATTTATCATAAATATCCATTGATAATTTATTTCCTGTGATGGAGAATGAAAAGGGAAAGAAGGCGGCCCAGTAAGGTAGCAGTTAGCGCAAGAATTTTACAGCTCAGTGTGTCAGTAAACAGGTTTTGCCTTCCTTCTCAACATATTTGTGTGGGTTTCCTCCTCCAGTCCAAAGATATGCCAATTAGTAGATTAACTGGTCATTATAAATTGTCCTGCGGTGATGCTAAGGTTAAATCGACGGGTTGCTGGGCGCACAGCTGAGTAGACCGCTTCACACTGTGTCTCTAAATGAAATGAAGTGTTAGAAATGTACAAAATGTTGGAGGAACACAGCAGGTCCAGCTGCATCAATGGAGAGGAACAAACTGTCGATGTTTATTTCTTTCCGTAGTCGCAGCCTGACCTGCTGAGGCCCCCTGGCACTCCATGGGTGCTACTCTGGATTTCCAACATCTGCAGGAGCTTTTGTGGTAGCGTCAGAAATGTTACAGATGGATCTGAGAGCAGGACAGAAGTTAGTAGCAATAAAGGTCAAATTGACACATTCCACGCTAGTGCAGGAAGCAGCACCAATGAGGTAATGAATATAAAGGAGAAAAAATTCAGGGGGATGACAGAGCGGCTTTGGAACGAGGATCACTGCATGTAGTCGAGGAAAAGAAACTCAAATGCTGTTCTTGCCACTGGCAGTAAAATTGTTTGATTTTACTGAAGACTTTTCAGCAACATACAAAATATTCTCTGAAAATATCAATTATTAATGAAACAAAACTACAAACCTAAGCAAAAACAGAAAGCTCTGGAAATGCTCAGGCAGTATTATAGTGATGTTTAACATCGATCACCTTTCATCAGATCTTCTGCTTACGTACGCTAGGGGGCCACTTTATTAGGTACAGGAATTGTAACACAACTCCTGTAACATTTTGTTATTTGAGTTGCCTTCCTGCCAGCTTGAACCAATTTGGCTATTCTCCTCTGACTTCTCTCATTAACAAGGTGTTTCTACCCACAGAACTACTGCTCACTGGATTTTTTTTTGTTTTTCACACCATTCTCAGCAAACCATAGATACTCAAACCACCCCATCTGGCACCATGGTCAAAGTCACTTTCTTCACTGACTCTGATGGTTGGTCTCAACAACATGTCTTGAACATGTTTGCATACGTTTATGTGATGAGTTGCTGTCACATGATAGGCTGATCAGATATTTGCATTAATGAGCAAATGTACCTAATAAAGCACCCAAGTGTACCTAATAAAACATCCTCTGAGTGTATTTACAGCATTTTATGGTTCTAATTCAGGTATTACCCCATCTGCATTGATTTTGTGATACCACATAAAAGAAAAAAATCAACTGCAGCTAACATTTAGGATGCAGGAAGTCTGAGTAATTTGTTAGTACCCTTAATTTTACAAATGATCCCAAATCTGTTCACTGGGAGCATTATCAAATAAACATTTATTCAGATTCATTTATTTATCACACGTACATTGAATCATACAGTGAAATGCCCTGTTCGGGCACCACAGTAGTGTAGCAGTTAGTGTGATGCCATTACTGCTTGGGGCGTTTCGGAGTTCAGTTCTGGCACCATCTGTAAGGAGTTTGTCCGTTTCCTTGTAAATTGTACGAGTGTTCTCTGGGTGCTCTGGTTTCCTCCTACAGTCCAAATTTGTACCTCTTAGTAGGTTCATTGGTCATTATAAATTGTTCTGTGATTAGGCTTGGTTTAAATAGATAGATTGCTGAGTGAAGTGGATCATTGGGCCAGAAGAATCTGTTCTTTGCTGTGTCCCTGAATATTTTTTTAAATAGGAAAAAATAAATGAAAATGAATAACTGCAACTTTTATTTAGGTCATGAAAGTCAAACAACTGCAGATGCAGGAAATCTGAGCATTTTGTTAATGCCCTTAAAATAGCAAAACATTTCAGATCCCTTCAATTGGGGCATTATCAAATAAACATTCATGAAGAATCAGATTCAGATTCGTTTATTTATCACATGTACATCAAAACATACAGTGAATTGCGCCTTTTGTGCTAACAGACAGCACAACCTAATGATTTGCTGGGGGCAGCTTGCAAGTGTCACCACACATTCTGGGGCCCACATAGCATGCCCATATTACTGAGCAGAACAACTCAGAACACAACAACAACAACAAAACAAAACCATGAGCGATTCTGCAGATTCTGGAAATCCAGAGCTGCACAGACTGAACGCTGGAGGAACTCAGCAGCTCAGCATCGATGAAAATCAATGAACTGTCGACATTTCAGGCCGAGACACCTCTTCAGGACCCTTCTTCAGCAAAACAAACCTCTTTCCTCTCTCTCTTCAACCCAAGCACACACGCACGCGGGCAGTCCTCCAACTCCAGAGGCTGACCCTCATTATCAGGGCAGATGACAAAAAGCTTCAAAGAAGTACATTTGAAGGAACAGCTAAAAATCTAAAACAGAGGCAAAGAGATGGAGTGGTAGGGAGACAGAATTGTAGAGAGATGGAAAGGTTGAGAGACAGAGAGGTAAAGAAGTGGAGAGGTAGAGAGACAAAGAGGTAGAGAGAAGATGCTTCAGGGTTTAAGTGCTTGTCAACAAGAATTCTTCTATTAGAGCAAGAAGGATATGACCAAATATTAAATACCTTCTACAAGAAAATGGCTAGCCACTCAATTCAAGGACAAGTTCAAGATTCAAGTTTAAATCTCAACATAACGTTATTATCAAGTACTTATAGAATAGGTCACCATATACTACTGTGAGATTCATTTTCTAGTGGGCATTCACACTAGATACAAAAAAACAATATAATCAATGAAAAAAAGTACACAAAACAAAAATGACCAAACAAACAATTTGCAGAAGGCAAGCTAATTCAGATACTGAGAAAAAAATATTCTTTTGAAAAAATGGAAATTCACAACATTTGTCAATGAAACAAATGTTTTTATTACCCTAATCCAATACAAGGGATTAATACACTGTACATCAAACTAGACATCAAGCACATCCATTCCAATGCACCAAAAAATTAACTGCAGTGACACGTACAGTAAAGTCAATTTATTGCTCCTGGTTCACCATTATAGAGAGAAGTAGACAGAGCTGCAGAATGGAATCTCAAAACACACTACAATGGTTCAGTCAAACAGAAGCAAAAGATAAAGCAAAAACACAAACGCTAGAAGTTCCCAGTAGGTGCCTTGTACTTTCACTTGATTTTCAGAAATGAAAGAAAAATTTAATGAAGGAGTTACCTGCAAATCGTGCAAAAGGAAAATGAATAGTTTGATCACTAAATTAATGCATATTTAGATTAAGATTAACAGATTGCAAATTAAAATTGAGATAAACAAAGGACTGTTAAATTTAGTCACTACATACAATATTCTGTAACAAAATGCTTTGTAATGTGACTTGCTATTGAACAGCAGCCTGGATCATCATTGATCCATTTTTTCATGAACAACATACAGTACTTGAAATGCTAATTGTACTGCCTCGTTACCGGCAGGGTGCCTTACTGAAGCTTCAGATCACACTGTTACACGTGTTATCGAAAGATGAGAAGTGAGTCGGCTGAAATGAAAAGGAAAGCAAAATGGAGCAACCTGCAAGATACTCTCAAAAATGAGATACAATATCGAACATAACACGGCATAGAAATAGACTATTCAGCCCACAATATATGTGCCCACCATGAGACTAATCAAAATTAATCTATAATCTAGATAATAATCATGCACTTGTGATGCATAAGAACATAAGAAATAGGAACAGAAGTAGGCCATGGACTTATCTCCACCTACCTGCCTTTTCCCCATAACCCTTAATTCCCCTACTATGCAAAAATCTATCCAACCTTGTCTTAAATATATTTACTCAGGTTGCCTCCATGATTCATTGGGCAAAGGATTCCACAGATTCACTACTCTCTGGGAAAAGCGGTTCCTCCTAATCTACGTCCTAAATCTACTCCCCCAAATCTTGAGACTATGTCCCCTAGTTCTAGCCTCACCTACCAGTGGAAACAACTTCCCTGCCCCTATCTTATCTATCCCTTTCATAATTTTATATGTTTCTATAAGATCTCCGCTCATTCTTCTGAATTCCAGCGAGTACAGTCCCAGGCGACTCAATGTCTCCTCATAGTCTAACCCCCTCATCTCTGGATTCAACCCGGTGATCCTCCTCTGCACCACCTCCAAAGCCAGTATATCCATCCGCAAGTAAGGAGACCAGAACTACATGGAGTACTCCAGGTGCAGACTCACCAATACCCATGCATGATGCCATCTCCAGACAAGAAACAGTCCATCTCAATGCACTTCAGATCATAGTCAGTCACTTCAGCTGGGTTTGTTTGAAGAAAACCCTGCCTAATTATAACCTGTAGCACCAGAGGTCACAACAAACTAAACCACTGTTATACTGAGAAAAGGAATGCCTACCCTTCCATGCCCAGACCACTTTTCGGTAAATACGATCACGTGACTGTCCTTCTCATGCCTGCATTCATTAAGAAGCTGAAGAGCAAGGCTATGGAGATTAGGACAACCAAGAGGTGGCTGTGGGAGGTAGAGGAGTGGCTACAGGACTGTTTTGAGTCAGAGAATTTGGACTCATCTGTAGATCTGAATCAATACACTATGGTTGTCACTGACTTCTCTAAAACAGTTGTAGACAAGTTTTTTTCCACAAAATCACTGACAGTCTTCCCCAGTCAGAAGCTCTGGATGAATCACAGGATCCGCAGTCTAGTGAAGGCCAGATCAGAGGCATTAAAGTCTGGTGATCAAGAAGATTACAAGAAGCTTCTCCAGAAAGCCATCTCATGGATGAAGAGGCAATTCCAGACCAAACTTGAATCAAAAAAGGATGCTCTACAATTGTGGCAGGGTTTGAATACGATCACCTCTTATAAAGTTAAATCAAGTGACACAGGCAACAACTGTGCTTCGCTTCCAGAAGAGCTCAATGGTTTGACGATAAAAACATGGAGAAAACATCACAAATTCCCACAGCCCTGGAAGATCCTGTGATTTCAGTCTCTAAGGTCGACGTGCGAGCAGCCTTCAGCAGGGTGACCCCATGAGAAGTATTCAGCCCAGACGGGCTACCAGGCCAAGTACTAAAGACTAAGGTTGATCAACTGGCTGGAGTGTTCAATGAGACCTTTAATGTCTCACTTTGGCATTCAGAGGTACACAGCTGCTTCAAACCTAGTAATCTGCCTCAATAACTATCATCCAGTAGCATGTACATCCACAGTGAGGACGTGCTTTGAGAGATTGGTGATGAAACATAGTAAATCCTGCCTGAGATGCAACCTGGATCTACTCCTATTTGCCTACCGGAACATTAGGCCCACAGCAGCTGCAGTCTTTTTGGCTATTCACTCAGCCCTGGAATATCTGGGCAGCAAAGATGCATCCATCAGGATGCTTTTTGTCGACTACAGCTCAACATTCAATACAATCCGTCCCCTCAAAACTAATCAATAAGCTTCAAGACCCTGACAATACCTCCTTGTGCAATTGGATCCTTGATTTCCTCATTTGCAGACCCCAGTCAGTACAGATTGACAACATCTCCTCCACAATCTCCATCAGCACCGGTGCAGCACAAAGCTTTGTGCTTAGCCCCCTGCTCTACTCACTTTACACTGATGATTGTGTCGCTAAGTACAGCTCCAATGCCACATTTAAGTTTGCTGATGACATCACTGTCGTTGGCTGAATTAAAGAAGGTGGTGAACCAGCATATAGGAGGGAGATTGAAAATCTGGCTGAGCAGTGCCATTACAACAACCTCTTACTCAATGTCAGCAAGACCAAGGAGCTGACTGTTGATCTTAGGAGGAGGAAGTCAATCCTCATCAGAGGAGGAAAGGTGGAGAAGGTCAGCAATCTTAAATTCCTCAGTGTTGTTATTTCAGAGGACCTGCCTGAGCCCAGCAAGTAAGAGCAGTTACGAAGAAAGCACGGCAGCTTCCTTAGGAGTTTGTGAAGATTCGGCATGACATCTAAAACTTAGAAAAACTTCTATGGATGTGTGGTGGAGAGTATATTGACTGGCTGTATCATAGCCTGGTATGGAACAGAACAGAAAATCCTACAAAAAGTAGTGGATGTGGCCCACTTTATTACGGATAAAGCTCTCCCCACCATTGAGCACTTCTACACGAAGTGTTGTCGCAGGAAAGCAGCATCCACCATCAAGGATCCCCCACCCTGGACATACTCTCTTCTCTCTGCTGCCACAAGGAAGGAGGTACAGGAGCTTCAGGACTCACAACATCGGATTCAGAAACAGTTACACCCCCTCGACGATCAGGCTGTTGTACTAAAGGGGATAACTTCACTCAACTTCACTTGCCCCATTATAGAAATGTTCCCACAACATATGGACTCACTTTCATCTCGTATTCTCAATATTTATTTCTTATTTATTTATTATTATTCTTTCTTTCTTCTTGTATTTGCACAGTTTGTTGCCTTTTGCACTTTGATTGAACACCTCAGTTGTTGCGGTCTTTCTTGGACTCTGTTTTGGTTATTGTTCAATTATGTATTTATTAAACATACGTGCAAGAAATTGAATCTTGGATTTGTATATAGTGACATATATGTACTTCGATAATAAATTTACTTTGATCTTTGAACTTTTGATCCCATCTTTTCCCTGCCTGTTCATTTGTCTGTCTAAATGCCTCTTAAATGTTGCTGTTGTATCTGCCTTATCATCTACCCTGGTAGCATGTTCCAGACACCAACAGTTTTTGGTGTAAACATTATACCTCACAAAGTCCAGTTAAGCTTGCGCCAATGAACAACGGTTCCTCTGGTGACATCTTCTAGATAGTCAATTATTTCTACACCCTTTACTTATTCTTTTATCTTGATTGTGCTTCAGAAACTGTTGGAGACTGTGCCTTACAGCTTAGAGTTCAATCAAGTGATTCAGTGCTCTGCTGTCCCCAAGAAAATTCCAGGAGAGGACCATGAGCACGAATTGTCCCGATCAGAAGACCAGAGATGGGGCACAAGGCCATGATTGCCTTGCTGATTGAAGAGTCGAGGAAGATTGAAACCATTGAGGCTAATGTGGAGGGGGCTGGGTCAGTGGTCGTTCTTCACCGATCCAATCAGATGTCAAGAGGTCACGTACGGCCGGTCGGAGGTTGAAGCGGTGAGATCGAAGGGCCACATCGGGCTGGAGATCAGGAGGCCATGCCAGGTTGGCAATCGCTCTCTTCACAGGTAGGGCCAAAGGTTGAGAGGCCATAGGTTGGTGGATGAAGGCCATGGTTGGTGGTTGTTCCCCACGGAAAGTCCAAGTTTGAGCTGTCACACTCCTCGATGCTGATGGAGGATGTTTAAGAAATCCGAGATATGGACGGTAATTTATATTGGTCTCCTTCAGTTTTATTGTTTTTCTTTTGCTTGTTGGGCAATGTGTTACTTTTTTGGGTGAGGGAGGGGTTGGGGATTTGAACCTTGTTGGTGTTTTTCAATGTGAGCATTCTGCTAGATATTTGTGTGTGAGAGAGTTTGGGGTTTGATGTATTGTTGCTGTTTTTATCATGGGAGGGGCTTGGGGGGTTAGGGATTTAATGTTTTAGCTGCTGT
Source organism: Mobula hypostoma (assembly GCF_963921235.1). Taxonomy (NCBI): domain Eukaryota; kingdom Metazoa; phylum Chordata; class Chondrichthyes; order Myliobatiformes; family Myliobatidae; genus Mobula; species Mobula hypostoma. The sequence continues at coordinate 16,314,138 of NC_086099.1, read as the reverse complement.
GTCTGAGTGGGCAATCTGTTAGTTTTTGTGCAAGGGAGAGGGTGGGGGGGGGTGCTTGTGGTTTGTGAGATCTGTTTATTTTTCTTTTTCATGCAGGAGGGTTGACATCTTTTCTTTCAACAACTTTCATCGTTTTTCTGTATTTCATGGAATCTCAGAGTTGCATTCTGCATACATACTTTGATAATAAAATGAACTTTTGAACCTTTTGAACCTCCTTTACTCTTTTCCCCTCTCACCTAGAGTACTGTGAGCAGTTTTGGGCCCCTTATCTAAGAAAAAATGTGCTGACATCGGAGAGGGTTCAGAGAAGGTTCACGAGAATTTTTTCTGGGAACAAAAGGGTTAACGTATGAGGAGTGTTTAATGGCTCTGGGCCTGTACTCACTGGAGTTTAGAAGAATGAGGGGAAAACCTACTGAATGCTGTAGGGCTAGGTAGCGTGCAGGTGGAGGGTATGGTGGGGGAGTCCTGGACCAGATAGCACTCTCTCAGAATAGAAGAATGTCCCGTCTGAACGTACAGTAGATGAGGAAGAATTTCTTTAGGCAGAGAGCAGTGATTCTGTGGAATTCATTTCTACAGACGTCTGTGGAGGCCAAGCCATTGGGTATTTTTAAAGCAGAGGTTAATAGATCCTTGATTAGCAAGAACGTCAAAGATTATGGAGAGAAGACAGGAGAATGGGGTTCAGAGGGATAATAATTCTGCCATGATGAAATGGTGGAGTATTAAGCATTTGAATTTATTTAAATCTTACATCCATCCCACAATGTGAGGGAGCAAAAATCTTTGCGTTATGACTCCGTTGCAATGTACAGACATGAGAATTTGTAAGTCTAATGGCTTGTAGAAAGAAGCTGTCCCACCGTCTGTTGGTCCTGGTATTTATGCTGCTGCACCATTTGCCAGCTGGAAGCAGCCGAAACAGTTTATGGTTGGAGTGACTGGTGACCCCCGATGATCTTCCAGGCCTTCTTTACGCACCTGCTGCTGTAAATATCCTCAGTGGAGGGAAGTTCACATCTCCAGATGCACTGGGCTGCTCATACCACTCTCTGCAGTGCCCAGCGATCAAAGTTGGCGCAGTTCCTGTACCAGGTGGTGATATAGCCAGTCAGGATGCTCTCAATGGTGCCCCTGTAAGAAGGGGGCACATGTCAAACTTCTTTGGTTATTTGAGGTGGAGAGACACTGTTGTGCTTTTTTTGCCACCCAGCTGGTGTTTACAGTCCAGGTGAGACTCTGCCTATGACTATGTGCTCTTTCAAATTTAAAACTAAATTTATTATCAAAGTACTTATACAATATGTCACTATCTACTACTTTGAGATTCATTTTCTTGCAGGCATTTACAAGAAATACAAAGTAATTTATGAAGACCTACAGTATCCATAAATAAAGACTGATAAATAATGAATATGCAAAAAAGACAAATTGTGCAAATAATAAGCGCAAATAAATAATACTGAGAACGAGTTGTAAAGTCCTTGAAAGTGAGTCTGTAGGTTCTGGAATCAGTCGAGCATTGAGGTGCGTGACGTTATCCACACTGGTTCAGGAACCTGATGGTGGAAGGGTAATGACTGTTCCTGAACCTGATGGTAGTAGTGATTGGAGAACATGGGGTTCTTTGATGATGGATGTTGCTCTCTTGTGGCAGTGCTCCTTGTAAATGTGCTGGTGGGGAGGGCTTTGTCTGTGATGAACTGGGCTGCATCAACCACCTTTTGTAGACTTTTCCATTCCTGGGCATTGGCGTTTCCGTACCAGGCCATGAGGCAACTAGTCAGGATTATACTGTGCATTTATAGAAGCTTGTCGAAGTTTAGATGACATGCCATATCTACACAAAGAAAATGGGTGCCTGTCTGTGACTTTCATAATTTTACACATTTCTATCAGGTTACCTTTCAGCCTTTGACCTTGTGGAGAACTCTCTCTATTCAAGGCAGCAGCTTGGTGAACGTCAACCCCACCCTCTCCAAACCCGTTTCCTTCCTGTAGTAGGAGGACCAGGACTACACTCAAAACTTCAAATGCCATCTAACCTAAGTGTTATACAGCTGCAATCTGTGATGATTTCCCAACTTTAATACTTAATGTAAGTATAAAACGGTAGCAGGCAGGAGATACTTCTCAACCAAAGGAGGTGTAGGGCATTCCTTCCATCCACTAGCAGGTCCCCCTTGGGCAAGGTGTAGCATCTTCCTCACCCCCGATCAAGGTCAAGTGAAGCCATGGGAGCAGATGATGTATGGCCATATGAGCAGCTGGTGCATATCACGAGTCCTGGTTGTGCGACCACTGACGCCAGGCAGACCGTCTCTGAAGAGTATTGATAATGGCTGCGATCACCCATCTTGTAAAGACACTGCCCAGAAGAAGGCAATGGATGGGTTGCACCTGAACTCGAGGGGGAGCAATATCCTTGCAGGTAGGTTTGCTAGCATGGTTCGGGAGGGTTTAAACTAATTTGCAAGGGGGATGGGACCCAGAGCGATAGAGCAGTGAAAGAAGTGCATGGAGTAAAGCCAGATCTAACATAGGCTTTGAGGAAAGAGAAGCAGAATAAACAGTGTAGAGACAGTAAGGTAGAAGGGCTGAAATGTGTGTACCTCAATGCAAGAAGCATCAGGAACAAAGGTGATGAACTGAGAGCTTGGGTACATACATGGAATTATGATGTAGTGGCCATTACAGAGACTTGGCTGGCACCAGGGCAGGAATGGATTCTCAATATTCCTGGATTTCAGTGCTTTAAAAGGGATAGAGAGGGCGGAAAAAGGGGAGGAGGGGTGGCATTACTGGTCAGGGATACTATTACAGCTACAGAAAGGGTGGGTAATGTAGCAGGATCCTCTTTTGAGTCAATATGGGTGGAAGTCAGGTGTTAATTCCAAGTGTTTAGATGGGGCAGAATTTGTTAAGTGTGTCCAGGATGGATTCCTGTCACAGTATGTGGACAGGCTGACCAGGTGAATGCCATACTATATCTAGTATTAGGTAATGAACTGGGTCAGAGTCACAGATATCTCAGTGGGTGAGCATCTGGGGGACAGTGACCACCGCTCCCTGGCCTTTATAATTATCGTGGAAAAGGATAGAATCAAAGAGGACAGGAAAATTTTTAATTGGGGAAAGGCAAATTATGAGGCTATAAGGCTAGAACTTGTGGGTGTGAATTGGGATGATGTTTTTGCAGGGAAATGTACTATGGACATGTGGTCGATGTTTAGAGATCTCTTGCAGGATGTTAGGGATAAATTTGTCCCGGTGAGGAAGATAAAGAATGGTAGGGTGAAGGAACCATGGGTGACAAGTGAGGTGGAAAATCTAGTCAGGAGGAAGAAGGCAGCATACATGAGGTTTAGGAAGCAAGGATCAGCTGGGTCTATTGAGGAATATAGGGAAGCAAGAAAGGAGCTTAAGAAGGGGCTGAGAAGAGCAAGAAGGGGGCATGAGAAGGCCTTGGCGAGTAGGGTAAAGGAAAACCCCAAGGCATTCTTCAATTATGTGAAGAAAAAAAGGATGACAGGAGTGAAGGTAGGACCGATTAGAGATAAAGGTGGGAAGATGTGCTTGGAGGCTGTGGAAGTGAGCGAGGTCCTCAATGAATACTTCTATTCAGTAGTCACCAATCAGAGGGAACTTGATGATGGTGAGGACAATAGGAGTGAGATTGATGTTCTGCAGCATGTTGATATTAAGGGAGAGGAGGTGTTGGAGTTGTTAAAATACATTAGGACAGATAAGTCCCCGGGGCCTGACGGTATATTCCCCAGGCTGCTCCACGAGGCGAGAGAAGAGATTGCTGAGCCTCTGACTAGGATCTTTATGTCCTCGTTGTCCACGGGAATGGTACCGGAGGATTGGAGGGAGGCGAATGTTGTTCCCTTGTTCAAAAAAGGTAGTAGGGATAGTCCGGGTAATTATAGACCAGTGAGCCTTACGTCTGTGGTGGGAAAGCTGTTGGAAAAGATTCTTAGAGGTAGGATCTATAGGCATTTAGAGAATCATGGTCTGATCAGGGACAGTCAGCATGGCTTTGTGAAGGGCAGATCGTGTCTAACAAGCCTGATAGAGTTCTTTGAGGAGGTGACCAGGCATATAGATGAGGGTAGTGCAGTGGATGTGATCTATATGGATTTTAGTAAGGCATTTGACAAGGTTCCACACAGTAGGCTTATTCAGAAAGTTAGAAGGCATGGGATCCGGGGAAGTTTGGCCAGGTGGATTCAGAATTGGCTTGCCTGCAGAAGGCAGAGGGTGGTGGTGGAGGGAGTACATTCAGATTGGAGGATTGTGACTAGTGGTGTCCCACAAGGATCTGTTCTGGGACCTCTACTTTTTGTGATTTTTATTAACGACCTAGATGTGGGGGTAGAAGGGTGGGTTGACAAGTTTGCAGACGACACAAAGGTTGGTGGTGTTGTAGATAGTGTAGAGGATTTTCAAAGATTGCAGAGAGACATTGATAGGATGCAGAAGTGGGCTGAGAAGTGGCAGATGGAGTTCAACCCGGGGAAGTGTGAGGTGGTACACTTTGGAAGGACAAACTCCAAGGCAGAGTAGAAAGTAAATGGCAGGATACTTGGTAGTGTGGAGGAGCAGAGGGATCTCGGGGTACATGTCCACAGATACCTGAAAGCTGCCTCACAGGTGGATAGAGTAGTTAAGAAAGCTTATGGGGTGTTAGCTTTCATAAGTCGAGGGATAGAGTTTAAGAGTCGCGATGTAATGATGCGGCTCTATAAAACTCTGGTTAGGCCACACTTGGAGTACTGTGTCCAGTTCTGGTCACCTCACTATAAGAAGGATGTGGAAGCATTGGAAAGGGTACATTGGAGATTTACCAGGGTGCTGCCTGGTTTAGAAATTATGCATTATGATCAGAGATTAAGGGAGCTAGGGCTTTACTCTTTGGAGAGAAGGAGGATGAGAGGAGACATGATAGAGGTGTACAAGATAATAATAGGAATAGATAGAGTGGATAGCCAGCGCCTCTTCCCCAGGGCACCACTGCTCAATACAAGAGGACATGGCTTTAAGGTAAGGGGTGGGAAGTTCAACGGGGGATATTAGAGGAAGGTTTTTTACTCAGAGAGTGGTTGGTGCGTGGAATGCACTGCCTGAGTCAGTGGTGGAGGCAGATACACTAGTGAAGTTTAAAAGACTACTAGACAGGTATATGGAGGAATCTAAGGTGGGGGCTTATATGGGAGGCAGGGTTTGAGGGGCGGCATAACATTGTGGGCCGAAGGGCCTGTACTGTGCTGTACTATTCTATGTTCTATGTTCTAAACCACTTCTTTAAAAAAATTTCAAGAACAATCATGGTCATGGATAGCGAGAGCAAGACATGATTATCCACGTCATACAACATGGCACTTAATGATGATGTGAATTCCAATAATGGGGCTGGTAGGCAAGGAATACTAATTGAAAAGCAGCATAAAGGTTAAGGTTAAAGAAACTGAAAGAAGCAATGTGAGGAGGCCATTATGCACCTACTGTTAAGTTGTGGCCACTAGTAGGTGAATGTAAGCCGTGGTGCTCCTGGAGGTTGTTTGTTGTCTGGGGAGTCATTTGCTGCTGATACTTGCACCACTAGAGCCAAACCCTCAAATAGCAATGTCTCTTAATGTCTTATACGGTCACCTTTCATCCTCCTCCTCATCCAGATCATTTACAAAAATCACAAAGTGCATGGTCCAAGAATAGATCCTGTGGAACTCAGCTGGTCACTAAAAGGGAAGCAGACAATGAGGTAAAGGATGGAAAAAGATGAAAAAGACCCATCACTAAATACTCCACTCTCTCACCAATTGTGAGGAAAGGCTGAAATTGGGTTCGAACTTCTCCTCATATTTTGCTCAATTATCATTTACAGTTATTTTCAGGAGTTTTTCAGTTATAATAGTATTTTCTAAAATAATGTTAAGTTCCACATTTGTGTCAGTCCCACAGTTACTGTTTTTGCTTTAAAACACACAGCCTCAAATATTAGCCTGTTGTGAGAAAGTTAAAGTTTGATTTAGTTTACAAAGTTATTTTTCATTGTGAAAGTTAAAGCCAAAATTACTGGGCGAACAAGACAGAGTATTTGTAACACTTGATAGACTGCACAGTATAGTACAGCAATTTGTTTTACTAAAGCAGCACTGAATGACCTTTACAGTTTTAATACTTGCATGGCTGTTCATTTACACAATATCCTGAAAATTGATTTTCTGCACACGGAAGGAATAGAGAATTGCTCAGTCACAGGTGTTGAGTTGTGGGCATGGCTCAGCACATCACCAGAAATAGCCTCCCATCTATGAACTTTGTCCAGAATTCTCACTGCCTCAGAAAGCAACTAGCATAATCAAAAATCCCAGCCATTCTCTCTTCTCCCCTCTTTAACTAGGCAGAAGATACAAAAGTCTGAAAGCCCATACCACCAGGCTCAAGGACAGCTTCTATGTCATTGTTATCAGACTCTTCAATGTAATTGTTATATGATAAAATGGAATACGGGCCTTACAATCCTCCTCATTGTGACTGTGCATTTTATCATTTACCTGCACTCCAGTTTCTTCGGGTGGGCTTAATTCGCAGGCATATGTCGCAAAACCTGTTGCCTTTGTGGCATCAGAACAATGCAATACATTTAAATTTTAAAAAGTGAATTACAGTATTGATACATTTAGACTAAATAAGTAGAACAAAAATAGAAATTTGAAAATAGTGAGATCATGTTCATTCAGAAATCGGATGGCAGAGGGTAAGAAGCTGTTCCTGAATCATTGAGTGTGTGCCTTCAGGCTTCTGTACCTCCTCCCTGATGATAGCAATGAGAACCATCAGGAGAGAGGTACAGAAACCATCATTTTACACTTTATTCTATATTGTTATTGCTTTATCTTATGTATTATGTATTGATTTGATCTGTATGACAGTATGGAAAACAAGCTTTTCACTGTATCTTAGTAAAAGTAAGTAAAGGCATCTGTTAGTCTTGCGAGACCATGGATCTGCACCTGGAAAGTCTTCACTCTCCAGGGCTCAGGCCTGGGCAAGGTTGTATGGAAGACCAACAGTTGCCCATGCTGCAAGTCTCCCATCTCCATGACACCAATGTTGTCTAAGGGAAGGGCATTAGGACCCATACAGCTTGGCACTAGTGTCATCGCAGAGCAATGTGTGATTAAGTGCCTTGCTCAAGGACACAACACGTTCCCTTGACTGGGGCTCGAACTCACACCCTTCAGGTCACTAGTCCGATGCCTTAACCACTTGGCCACGTGCCCACACATATCTTACTACATGTGCCAATAATAAGCCCACACCATTAACCATGCAGATTCAACAATGAGGGAGATCATGGGTGTTCTGGTTTTCCTCCAAATCTCCAGACTTCTTGGAGCCATTGCATTTCTTCCACTTTACAGGAACCTTATATTTTAAATAATATTAATTATTTAGCTCCAAAGCAAAGTTTTTCCTTTTGCTGGTGAGGAAATGCCATTGAACCAAGCAGATTTTAGAATTAGTCCTTAGCCTGCACAGTTAAGTAATATGCTGTTGAATCATTGCAATTGACCCAGTGACTTTGACTAAACACCGAAATTTCAGCTGAGTTTACAGGTTTGTTCATTTTCTGTGCCACCAGATAGAGATATAAACAGACTTGCCTGTTATTCTCATTCAATTAATAGGCTCCTGTGTGTGCCCTGCATAAGTTATTAGAGATTGTCCATGTACTTGTAATGCATTCCAGAAAGAGTCAACGCCGTTAGGTAAGGAAGAAATAGAGGTTTGAAGAGCATGGGTAATTAATACAATACATCAGTTGCCAACTTTGTATCCCTGAATGTATTTATTAAGTCCAGCAGTCCTGTCAACTCCAACAATAATAAATGTTCAAATTTCAAAGATTCACAGTGCATTTATTATCAAAATACGTAAGCTGTATACAACCTTGAGATTCCTCTTCCGACAGACTGATAGGAAACAAATGGAACCCATTTAAAGAAGACATCAAATACACAACATATAAAAAAAGAATAAATCATAAAAAACAGCAAAAATGAGCAAAAAACACAGACTATAAAACGTCAAACTCCAGAGTCATAGAAACAGTCTAGGAAAGTTATTTAGGTTTCTTTGATAGAATCTAACAAATTCTATTTATGGAGTTCCTCAAAATACATTTATTATCAAAATATGTATGCAGTATACAACCCTGAGATTCATCTTCCTAGAGACAGACACAAAACAAAGAAACAGTTAAAAAAAACTCACAGAAGTTTGAACAGACAAAATTTGACAAAACACTATTAAAATATTAGAACAGGCAGACAAAAACTTTGTACTGCAGTAAAAGCTTATGGCTGAAGAAGATCGACAAATCCGGACTTCCGGGTAAATTCAAGACCTGGCTGTACCAATACGGCATTCTGCCCAGGCTTCTCTGGCTCTTCACACTTTATGAGTTCCCCATGACTGCCGTAGAGGGCATCGAGAGGAAAACCAACAAGCACCTGTGGAGATGGTTTGGAGTTCCCCCAAGCTTCTCTTCAGTGGGCCTCTATATTCGATCTGGGCAGCTGCAGCTTCCCCTGTCATCTGTTGTGGAGGAATTCAAGGTGGCAAAATGCAGAGCCTTATTGAGCTTGAGAGATTCTAATGACGTCTTGGTAAAGCAAGCAGGCGTTACAACCAGATCTGGGCGTAAGTGGGCAGCCAACGTAGCTGTGGAGGAGGCAGTGTGTTCTCTGAAGTTGCGAGATATCATCGGCAACTCCTGCGTCGGGCGGCAAGGCCTCGGCTCAGTTCAGTTTCAGCAGTGGGGAAGCGCAAGCATAAGGAACAGGCGAGACATGATACAGACAGAAGTACGGATCCGTGAGGAAGAGAAGCGGATTTCAAAGGCAGTGGAACAAGGGTCCCAGGGTGCCTGGACAAAATGGGATCTGCCTAAGCGTAAGATCTCATGGGCAGAGTTCTGGAGACTGGAGTATTTCCTTCCGTATTTCCTTCCTCTTGCGATCCGTGTATGACACCCTTCCTTCACCATTACATCTGTACACATGGGGGATGAGAGAAGACCCGAACTGTAAGCTCTGTGGTCAAAAGGGGACACTGGCTCATATACTGTCCGGGTGTAAAACAGCTCTAACTCAAGGACGGTATAGGTGGTGCCATGATAAGGTGCTTCTGGCTCTTGCTGACACAGTAGAGCAGGAGAGATGCAAGAAGAGGACGGCTGGCACAGATTTGAGGAAAGCCATCACCTTCATCAAAGAGGGAGCTAGGCGTTTCGTAACCAAAAAAACAAAGCCCAATCTGCTGCTAACGGCCAGGTCCTGGGAGATGTGGGTCAATGTGGGAAGGTTGCAGTTCCCGGATGTGGTGCACACAACCCTACGCCCGGACATTGTACTGTGGTCAACGGAAGATAAGAAAATAATTCTGGTTGAACTGACTGTGTTGTGGGAGGAGGGATGGGAAGAGGCCCATGAGAGAAAGGCCTTGAAGTACCAGCCCTTAGTGCAGGAGTGTAAAGACAAGGGATGGCAGGCATGGCTGTTCCCTGTGGAGATCAGCTGCAGCGGTTTTCCAGCCAAATCAGCATGGCGGTTGTTGTCAGATCTGGGCCTGGACGAAAGGAGCAAAAAACAAGTAGCTCGTAGGATGGAGGAAGAGGCAGAACAAGCCTCTTGTTGGATTTGGAGTAGGTGAGAAGACAGGAGCAGATGGGCAGTGATTTGGCCACCACTGCTGGTCCACCATCTGGAGAGTGTCGTGGATAAGGGTTGAAACACTCGGTGAAGGTTGGGAACCACCTGATGACATCTGCTCCTGGCTGAAGGCTACGGTTACCTTATAAGGTAACTGGAGAATGCATCCTAACAGATGTATGTAACAAGTAACAAACAAGATAGATCTAACAAATTCTATTGATGGAGCTCCTCAAAATACATTTATTATCAAAATATGTATGCAGTATACATCCCTGAGATTTATCTTCCTAGAGACAGACACAAAACAAAGAAGAACCATGGAACCCCTTCAAAGAAAAACAATTTAAAAAAAAGCTCACAGAAGTTTGAACAGACAATATTTGACAAAACACTATTAAAATATTAGAACAGGCAGACAAAAACTTTGTACTGCAGTAAAATCTTATGTATTCACTTTTTCCAATTTATTTATTTAGACATACAAGATGATAGCAATGATTCCACGCCACCCAATTATACACATGTGACCAATTAACCTACTAACCCGTAAATCTTTGGAATGTGGGAGGAAACCCACATGGTCGCAGGGAGCACGTATAAACTCCTTACAAGCAGCAGCAGGGGAATCAAACCCCAATCTTAGAGATGGTGCTGTAAAGCAACTGTGCTAACCACTACACTACTGTGTAACCCATATTTTGTGTATATCAATCAAGATTTCTAGCAGATGTGGAATTTTTTATATCTACCTTTCCATATGTTCTTTCTTTGTATATTTATATTTCTTACAAAGTTTTGAAGATGTAGCTACATTGCTTTGTCTTTGTTTTTTTTTATCAGATGGAAATTGGTCGACAAAATAACATTCAATCTAAAAGTAATCCATTGGGAAAGGTAACCCATGTCAGCTCTTTCTACCAGACTTCAAATATCTACGTGCTCTCGTTGATAATTTTTTTTTACAGATGAACAGTGGAATAATGTAAAATAAAATGGCATTGTGCCCCAGTGAATCTGTGTTTTATAGCTCCTGAGGAATGAAAGAGAAACAAGTCTCAGTATTCTATGAATGTAATCTTCCTGAGGAAGGCAAGTGACCTGCATTTGAATAGGATCATTTCATCTATTCAGAGTACACCATGAATGTCTGACACCCGGGCCCCATTACCTTCAAATTAAATTCTAACTTCAAAGTTCAAAGTGAATGTATTATCAAACTACATACAATATGGCACCATGTACGACCCCGAGATTCATTTTCTTCTTGGCATTCATAGTAGAACTGAGAAATACAATAGAATCTATGTAGAAACAAAAGCTGACAAATAACCGATGTGCAAAAGAAGACAAACTGCGCAAATATAAAAAAACAATTCAAATAATAATGATAAATAGTAAGCATCTAAGAAAGTAGAGGGATTGCCGTGCTTCCTTTGTTATGGACTAACGTGCTGGTCCCAGGACAGATCTGATGACTGATGTTTTCTGCTGCTTCCTGTTTTCCTGAGAAACTTTCATCTGACTTAAACACTTTATCCCCTAGAACATTCAGGTTGGATTGGAAGTATATGTATTACCATTCCAAATCCAGTGGCAACTTGTCAATTTCTGCGATGATTTTGAAACATCTTCGCGATATATGAAACCTTTCCTATAGTCTACATTAATTACAGGTAAGCCCCTGGCTACGTACTGATGCAAGGGAGACTGCAGCAATATATAGCTTATTTTTGCAAAAAACTTGGGCAATAACAGACCAGGCAAAGATTTGTTGTCCATAATTCCAGTAATTTCTTCCCCCCTCCCTCCTCTCCTCTTTTTCTATTGTTCATTCTGGTTACCTGCTCTTTCTCTACTCCTCACCTAGCCTTCTCCTCCTTCTGGTTCTTCTCTTCCTTCCCTTTCTTCCATGGTCCACTGTCCTCAGATTCCTTCTTCTTCAGCTCTTTATCTCTCCCACATATCCCCTCCCGGGTTGTTTAAAAATTAAAGATTAACTTTATTTTCCTCAGGTACATTGAAGCATAGAGTGAAGTGTGTCAGTTACGTCATTGTTTGCAGTGTGCTGGGAGCAGCCCACAAGTACTGCCATGCTTCTGGCACTAACACAGCATACTCACAACTCACTAACCCTCGCCGTGTATCTTTGGAATATGGCAGGAAACTGGAGCACGTCATCTTGGGGAGAACATACCAACTCCTTACAGACAGCAGCTGGGGAATTGAACCCAGACTTTACAGTTGGCGCTATAAAGCATCTGCACTAACTGCTACACTACCATACAACCCATATTTTTTGTATATTGTTCAAGGTTGCCAGCATCTGCGGAGCCTCTTGTGTCTACATACTGTGCAAAAGTCTCAACTACAAATAAGTAGCCAGGGAATTGTGAAATTATGAAGCACAGAAGGAGAGTACAGTAGTTGTTCCATTATTTCTACACTGCTTGAAAAATTGCCACTGAGACTAATCCCACTGTTTTAGTTAAAACCCTTTATGTTGTCAGATATTACACAGTAACTGCACAACATGGTACTATTATGGTAATGTGATGAGCATTTCTTCCTCCACCAAACTTTTAGGCAATGTCCCAAATCCCCAACATACTTTTTGAATATTCTTCAACTCCAGTCTCAGTAATCCTCCTTGTTAAATCACTGCTAAAACTTCTTATTATTTTACACACCCTGAATTAAAGTAGATACTTCTTCAGCTGTCTCTGTTGCAAAAACAATTTGAATGAACCACATTTTCCTCATACCTAAGCTCCTGCAGCTCCAGCAACTCCCTTGTAAATCCCCTCTGTATCTTCTCAAAGTGCTGTCACATTCTTCAAAGCTCAAAGGTCAAAGTAAATTTATTACGAAAGTATGTATATAGTACTGTGCAAAAGTCTTAGGCACATAGAAGCATATAGCTAGGATGCCTGAGAGCTCTGCACGGCACTGCATTTGTCAACATGGAGCAGAAAGCGAGTTTGTAAATTTGGCGGGAACAATGGACGTTGCGAATGGTGAGGGTGGAGCGCCGTGGGAAGGTTGAGGGAAAGGTGGAAGAGAAGGAGTGCCAGGGTTAGGGGGTTAGGCAGGGACAGACTCACCCACCCCGAGTCATCAGGAAAGATCATTTGATTCCAAACAATTGGTCTATTAATCACTACAGAATGTCTGTCCGGTGCTTCCCACCCCATCCCCCTCCCTTCTTCTTTTCCCAACCATAATCATCCTCATCCTGACCCCTTTCCACTCTCAGTCTATAACAGAGACCCCGATCAGAATCAGGTTTATCATCGGTCACATCTGTCATGAAATTTGTTGGGTTTTTTTGTGGCAGCAGTACAGTGCAATACAGTATTGTACAAAAGTCTTAGGCACCCTCACTATGTATATGTACCTGACTTTTGCACAGCACTGTACATTTCCATATGTTCTTTGTACATTTATGTTTCTTTCAGAGATTTTAAGATACAGTTACATTGCTTTGCCTTTATTTTTTTTCAGATCCCAATTGGTCTATAAAATAACTTTCAATACAGAAGTAATACATTAGGGAAGGTAACCCATGTCAGCTCCTTCTACTGGCCTTCAAATATCTATGATCTCTTCTTGGAATCTTTTTAACAGATGAACAGTGGAATATCCTAGAATGACATTGCATTGTTCCCCAGTGGAGCTGAGGAATGAAAGAGATGTTGAAACAATGTCTCTGTATTCCATGGATGTAATCTTCCTGAGGAAGGCAAGAGACCTGCATTTGAATGGGGTCATTTCATCAGTATTTTTTGGCAAGCCACCATGAATTCTGGCATCTGGGCCCTATTCAAATTATTGATGTCTTCTATTGCTTTCGCCTTTCCTTTAAGCTCTTTCATTAGAACTTTCATCCTAATTAAACACTCTATCCCCAGGACGTTTACTGTGGATTGGAAATATAGGCATTGCCATCCCAATTCCAGTGGCAATTTGCCGAATTCTGTGATTATGAAGCATCTTTGTGACTTTTCCTAATGACTGCGCTAATTACAAGTAGGCCCCTGGATACACATTGATGCAAGGGAAACTGCAGAAATAAATATCTCCTGTTTGCATAAAGCCTGGGCAATAACAGACCAGTACAAAATTTGCTTGTCGTTAATTCCGCTAATGTCTTCCTCCCTCTCTTTTTCTCTCTTCTTCCATTTTCCATTCTGGTTACCAGCTCATCCCCTCTCTTCTCCTTCCATGAACGTCACCTCCCTTCATTTCCCTTCTTCCTTCCAGGAGTATTATGAACAAAGTGGATCAGCTTAGAGCATGGGTCAGCACTTGGAACTTGATGTTGTAACCATTACAGAGACTTGGATGATGCAGGGACAGGAATGGCTACTTCAAGTGCCAGGCTTTAGATGTTTCAGAAAGGACAGGGAGGGAGGCAAAAGAGGTGGGGTGGGGCACTGTTGATCAGGGATAGTTTCACGGGTGCAGAAAAGGAGGAAGTCATGGAGGAGTTGTCAACGGAGTCTCTGTGGGTGGAAGTTAGGAATAGGAAGGGGTCAATAACTCTACTGGGTGTTTTTTATAGACCACCCAATAGTAACAGAGACATCGAGGAGCAGATAGGGAGACAGATTCTGCGAAGGTGTAATAATAACTGGGTAGTTGTGGTGGGAGATTTTAATTTCCCAAATATTGATTGGCAACTGCCTAGAGTGAAAGGTGTAGATGGGGTTGAGTTTGTTAAGTGTGTTCAGGAAAGTTTCTTGACACAATATGTAGATAAGCCTACAAGAGGAGAGGCTGTACTTAATCTAGTATTGGGAAATGAACCAGTGGGAGAGCATTTTGGAGATAGTGATCACATCTCCTTTGCCATAGCATTGGAGAGGGATAGGAACAGAAAAGTCAGGGAAACATTTAATTGGAGTAAGGAGAAATATAAGGCTATCAGGCAGGAACTTGAAAGCATAAATTGGAAACAGATGTTCTCAGGGAAATGTACGAAAGAAATGTGACAAATGTTCAGGGGATATTTGTGAGGAGTTCTGCATAGGTACGTTCCAATGAGACAGGGAAAGGGTGGTAGGGTACAGGAACCGTGGTATACAAAAGGCTGTTGAAAATCTAGTTAAGAAGAAAAGCTTACGAAAGGTTCAAAAAAACTAGGTAATGATAGAGATCTAGAAGATTATAAGGCTAGCAGGAAGGAGCTTAAGAATGAAATTAGGAGAGCCAGAAGGGGCCATGTGAAGGCCTTGATGGGCAATATTAAGGAAAACTCCAAGGTGTTCTACAAGTATGTGAAGAACAAAAGGATAACATGTGAGAGAATAAGATCAATCAAGTGTGACAGTGGAAAAGTGTGTGTGGAACTGGAGGAGATAGTAGAGGTACTTAATGAATACTTTAATTCAGTATTTAGTACGGAAAAGGATCTTAGTAATTGTAGGGATGACTTGCAGCATGTAGATATTAAGGAAGAGGATGTACTGGAGCTTTTTGAAAGCATCAAGTTGGATAAGTCACCGAGAGTGGACGGGATATACCCAAGGATAATGTGGGAAGCAACGGAGTAGATTGCTGAACCTCTGGCGATGATCTTTGCATCATCAATGAGGACAGGAGAGGTTCTGGAGGGTTGAAGGGTTGCGGATGTTGTTCCCTTATTCAAGAAAGGAAGTAGAGATAGCCCAGGAAATTGTAGACCATTGAGTCTTACCTCACTGGTTGGTAAGTTGATGGAGAAGATCCTGAGAGGCAGGATTTATGAACATTTGGAGAGGCATAATATGATTAGGAATATTCAGCATGGCTTTGTCAAAGGCAGGTCGTGCCTTGCGAGCCTAATTGAATTTTTTGAGGATGTGACTAAGCACATTGATGAAGGTAGAGTAGTAGATGTATGGATTTCAGCAAGGCATTTGATAAGGTATCCCACGCAAGACTTACTGAGAAAGCAAGGAGGCGTGGGGACCTTGCTTTGTGGATGCAGAATTGGCTTGCTCACAGAAGTGTGGTTGCTGATGGGTCATTCTACATGGAGGCCGGTGACCAGTGGTGTGCCTCAGGGATTTGTTCTGGGACCCCTTCTGTTCATGATTTTTATAAATGATCTGGATGAGGAAGTGGAGGGGTGGGTTAATAAATTTGCTGATGTCACAAAGGTTGGGGGTGTTGTGGATAGTGTGGATGGCTGTCAGAGATTACAGCGGGGCATTGATAGGATGCAAAACTGGGTTGAGGAGTGGCGGATGGAGTCCAACCCAGATAAGTTTAAGGTGGTTCATTTTGGTAGGTCAAATATGATAGCAGAATATATCATTAATGGTAAGTCTCTTGGCAGTGTGGAAGATTGGAGGGATCTTGGGGTCTAAGTCCACAGGACACTCAAAGCTGCTATGCAGGTTGACTCTGTGGTTAAGAAGGCAAAAGGTGCATTGGCCTTCATCAACTGTGGGATTGAGTTTAAGAGCTGAGAGGTAATGTTGCAGCTATATAGGACCCTGGTCAGACCCCACATGGAGTACTGTGCACAATTCTGGTCACTTCACTACAGGAAAGATGTGGATACCATAGAAAGGGTGCAGAGGAGATTTACAAGGATGTTGCCTGGATTGGGGAGCATGCCTTATGAGAATAGGTTGAGTGAACTCAGCCTTTTCTCCTTGGACTGACGGAGGATGAGAGGTAACCTGATAGAGGTGTATAAGACAATGAGAGGCATTGATTGTGTGGATAGTCAGAGGTTTTTTCCCAGGGCTGAAATGGCTAGCACGAGAGGACATAGTTTTAAGGTGCCTGGAAGTAGGTACAGAGGAGATGTCGGGGTAAGTTTTGTTAGGCAGAGAGTGGTGAGTGCGTGGAATGGGCTGCTGGTAGCAGTGGTGGAGGTGGAAACGATAGGGTCTTTTAAGAGACTCCTGGATAGGTACATGGAGCTTTGAAAGATAGAGGGCTATGGGTAAGCCTAGGTAGTTCTAAGGTAAGGATATGTTTGGCACAGCTTTGTGGGCCGAAGGGCCTGTATTGTGCTGTAGGTTTTCTTAGGTCTCTATTTCTTCCATTGAAAGGATGTGGATGTGGTGAGGACCTGGGGTACACCTTGACAACAGACTTGAGTGGAGCTGCAGCACAGAGGCTGGGTACAAGAAGGGCCAGAGCTACCTCCACTTTCTGAGGAGACTGAGGGGCTTTGGAGTATGCAGGCCTCTCCTTCACATGTTCTACCAATCTGTTGCTGCCAATACAATCTTCTATGTGGTGGTGTGCTGAGGCAACGGAAAAGTTGTTTTCTGTATTACTTCTATCACATTTATCATCAGAATTTTCTGTATTACATGTTTTCTATAATGTTAATAAAGTGGTTTCTTGTGGCTTTCAGCACGTGTGCAGTGCCTTCTTTGCTTGTGCCCTTTGCTGAATCAGAAAATTTCAAATTAAATTTATTATTGAAGTACATATATGCAGGAACATATACTACACTAAGATTCATTTTCTTGTTAACACGAAAGGTCTCGGCCTGAAACGTTGACTGTACCTCTTCCTAGAGATGCTGCCTGGCCTGCTGCTTTCACCAGCAACTTAGATGTGTGTTGCTTCATTTTCTTGTGAGAATTAACCATAGATACAAAGAATTACAATAGAATCAATGAAAACATACAATAGAAATAAAAGAAATATAGAATCAACAAAGACAGAAAAACATCTAATGTGCAAAAGAAGACAAACTGTGCAAATAAAAAGAAAAATAATAATAAATAAGTAAGTAACAAATAATATTGAGAACATGAGTTGCAAAGTCATTGAAAATGAGTTCATATGTTATGGAACACACACAAAATGCTGGTGGAACACAGCAGGCCAGGCAGCATCTCTAGGAAGGGGTACAGTCGACGTTTCAGGTCGAGACCCTTTATCAGGACTAACTGAAAGAAGAGCTAATAAGAGATTTGAAAGTGGAAGGGGGAGGCAGAGATCCAAAATGATAGGAGGGGGAGGGAAGTACTACTTATTTAATTTAACTTTTTAAAGTATATGCTGCATATATACTTCATACTGAAATTTACCACTTTTATTATTATGTATTGTGATGTGCTATTGCCACATAGCAATAAATTTCACAACATACGCTAATGATATTAAACCTGATGCTGGTAAGTATTTTCTCTAAGAATCTCTAATGTCTATAGTTAACAGGATTACCTCAATTTCTCTTCTTAAACAGCAGAGCATCATTAGCTAACCACCTATACTCTAGGACTTTGGCCGTAGACAAAGATCTTGGTCAAGTCGCCACCAATCTTATCTCTTGCCTCTCTAAATAACCTGAGGTAAATCCCATCAAGTCCTGGGGACGTCTACTTTAATGTTCATCAAGAGACCCAACATTACATCTTCCTAAATATCTAAATACCCCAGCAGATAAACACACTCCTCTTCTATATCGTATTCTGGCATCAGCAAGAATCTAAAGCCTGGTAGGACTCGATTGATAGTTCTTTGATGCCTGCTGTTGTTTATTCATGCTGCCAATTGAATGTAATTTTGTACTGCTCTGCAGTTATTGTCCTATGGAGCTTGTCTCACATTGAAATGTTGGCAGTGTTCCCAAAATAGTGGCAGGAAAATGAATTCAGGTTAACCATTTAGCAGCTTTAAAGGATTTGGAATATACAGTGTACCCAAATCAACATCCAAAGGAGAATCTGGACCCAACATATTCATGCAATCATATAGGAGCAGAATTAGTCAATTTGGCCCATCACATCTACTCCATCATTTCACCTTGGCTGATTTATTATCTTTCTTAACCCCATTCTCCATCCTTCTCCCCGTAACCTTTAATGCCCTTACAAATCAAGATCCTATCAACCTCCACTTTAACTATACCAATGACTTGGTCTCTACACCCATCTATGGCAATTAATTCCACTGATTCACCACTGTCTGGCTAAAGAAATTCCTTTTCATCTCTATTCTAGAGAAACATCATTCTATTCTGAGGCTGTGCCCTCTGGTCCTAGACTCAATTACTATAGAAAACATCCTCTCCACCTTCACTCTATCTAGGCCTTTCAATATTCAGTAGGTTTCAATACGATCTTCTTTCATTCTTCTAAACTCCAGCAAGTACAGGCTCAGAGCTATCAAAAGCTCCTCGTACGTTAACTCTTTCATACCTGAAATCAGGTTCTCATGACCCTCCTCTGCACCCTCTCCAATGCCAGCACATCTTTTCTTGGTTAAAGATCCAAAACTGTTCACAATACTCCAAGTGCAGCCTGATTGATGCCTTATAATGTCTCAGCATTATATCCTTGCTTTTATATTCTACCCTGCTTGAATGATAGCTAACATTGCATTTGCCTTCCTTACCATCAACCAAACCTGGAAATCAACCTTTTGGGAATCCTGCACGAGGACTCCCAAGTCCTGTTGCACCTCTGATTTCTGCATCTTATCCCCATTTAGAAAATAGTCTATGCCTTAATTCTTCCATTCAACTCAGCAAGCCGGCTGCACCATTCAATATGATTAGAGCTGATACCCTATACTCCTCTTCCCACCATTATTGCTGATGTTATTTGAGATGAGATATCTCCCTCTTAAAAATATTTAGCAAATTGGCCTCCAATGCAATCTGAATCCGAAGGGTTCACTGCCCTCTGGGTGATGAAAGTGCTCCTGATATCAATCTTAAAAGTCTGATATCCTGAAACTTGTTCAATATGCCTGTTGAAGCAGCCCCATCCCCTCTGTCATGTGTTTCATGAACTTAACCTTTCTTAATATTCATTTTATTCTTCTAAACTCTAGTTGGATAGTAAATATGGGCCTAAGCAACGCAGCTTCTCCTCAGGACAACCCTGCCATTCCATGAAACAGTCTGGTGAACTTTCACTACGCTCAGTCTATGGAAAGAATATCCATTCTTAAGTCCAGAGATCAATACTGCATGTGGTACGTGTACATTAAATGTGGTCTCACCGAGGATTTTTATAATTGCAGTTAGACTTCCTTGTTCCTCTGTTAAGATCCTACCACAATAAAGGCACCACACTTTACAATTTAGATTAGATTAGATAAATTTAATTGTTACATTACATTGAATCAATGGACTCACTTTCAAGTACTCTTCATCTCACGTTCTCAATAGTTATTGCTATTTATTTATATTTGCCTTTGTACAGTTTGTTGTTTTCTGCATTCTGGTTGAACACCCTAGTTGGATCGTCTTCATTGATCGTGTTATAGTTACTATTCCATAGATTTGTATGTCCACAAGAAAATGAATCTCGGGGTTGTATCTGGTAACATATATGTACTTTGATGAGAAAATTTACTTTGAAATTTTGAACTTTGAAACATACAGTAAAATGTGTCATTTGTGTTAACAACCAACAATGTTTGAGGACGTTCTGGGGGCAGCCTGCATGTGTTGCCAAACTTGCAGTGACAACTTAGCATGCCCACAACTTTCAGCAGAATAAAGAGCAGCCAACATGCAACAAGACAGATACAATAACATCAAAACAAACCTCTTCCACCCCCTTAACCCCCTTCCCACCATTTGGGATCACCAGCCCTTGTCCTTGAGACTAGGATTTGCCATCTTAAATGCTGTTGAACTCACATGTTCACCTTCAGTAACTGGTGTACAAGGAGACCCAGATCCCTTTGTACATCAGCACTGAATTAGTCACGATTAGGCTTCTGTTTCAACAACATAGCAAATTTATGCAGTGGCAACAAATGAACACTAGGCCTTTGCCCTGTGTCCTCAATATACAGTGGATAAGTCACGTAGTTGATAATAAGTGCAGCAGTAGCATGCTGGATATCTTGGTGCTCCTTTTTGTATCTGAATTTCAGGAATTGTGGCATGAAACTTCCATGTGCCAATTAAATTTGTGCGGTGAGCAAGAAGAATGACTTCTTTCAGCTAGCCTTCATCTTGACTGTTGTTTAGAATTAGATTTCCCACTGGCCAGCCATCTTAATTCCACTCCCAATTTCCATTCTGACATGCTGCCCCCTCTTCTGCCATAATGAGGCCACTCTCAGGTTGATGGAGCAACACCTCATATTCCATCTGGTTAGCATCCAACTGGTTGGCATGAATGTTGATTTCTCTAACTTCTGGGAATTTCTTCCCCCTCCCCTTCTCTCTTTTTCCATTCCCCTCTCTGGCTCCTCCCTTACCTTTTGTCCTCCTCTCAGCTGCCCACCACCACACACTCTATCTCCTCTGTCTCTCACGCTTCACATAATCAGATTTATTATCACTAACGTGGAGTTTGTTTTGCAACAGCAGTACAGTGCAAAATGGAAAGAAAAAGGACTGTAAGTTACAAAAAGAATACATAAAAGTAAATAAATAATGCAAAAAGAGCTAAATAGGGAGGTGGTCTCCATGGATTCATGGACCATTCAGAAATCTGATGGCAGAGGAGAAGAAACTATCCTTAAATCGCTAAGTGTGGTTCTTTATGCTTCAATTCCCGCACCCTTCCCAAATATAGTTATAAAAGGAGGGCATGTCCTGGGGGTGATAGGCTCATGAAGGATTCAGCCTCCTAGAGGCATTGCTTTTTGAAGATGTCCTCGAAAGTGGAAGAAGTTAGTGTTTATGCTGAGTCTAGAACCCCCTGCAGCCTCTTTCAATCCCATGCACTGGCGCCTCCATACCAGACGGTAATCCAACTAGCTAGAATGGTATATTTTTAGAAATTTGCTGGGCACAATGACATATCAAATCTCTCCAGACCCTGAATGAGATATAGCCTCTGCCTTCCTGCTAAGCAAGATAAGAGCCCTGGTGTTATGAGCATAGATAGAAGGTTGGCTGACTGGCAGGAGGCAAAGAGCGGGAATAAAGGAGGCCTTTTCTGGTTGGCTGCCAGTGACTAATGCTATTCTGTGGGGATAGGTTTGGGGACCACTTCTTTTCATGTTATATGTCATGACAGAATTGATGGCTTTGAGCTCAGGTTTCCAGATCTTATAAAGGTAAGTAGAGGGGCAGGTAATGTCGAGGAAGCAGAGTCAGCAAAAGGACTTAGACAGATTAGGAGACTGGCAAGGAAGTGGCAGGTGGAATATAGTGTTGGAAAGTGTATGGCTATGCACTTTGGTATAAGGAATAAAGGCATTGACTATTTTCTAAATGGGCAGAAAATTCATAAACCTGAGGTGATTTGGGAGTCCTCGTGCAGGATCCCCTAAAGGTTAACTTGCAGGTTGAGTCAGTGTTAAGGAAGGCAAATGGAATGATAGCATTCATTTCAAGGAACTAGTATATAAGAGCAGGGGTGTGATGCTGAGGCTCCAGCATTTTTGTGTGTGTTTCTCTGCATTTCCTGCATCTGCAGAATATCCTGTATTTGTACCAATCACAAAGTCCGATTCTGCACTCTTGTCAGGTATCGAGGAGCAGAGCTTGGCGATTTCTGGGCCCTGGTCCATTGCCTTGTTGCAATGCAGTGTGCATGTATTGGTCTACCACCATCTAGTGACTGCACTGTGAAAAGCATGTTCTTTTGAATCTGCGGCAATGGCAGATTGTCAAGGAAATTGTTCACTTGAAATCTGCTAGTTTAACAAAACACTGTGAAAATCCTGATTGCATTTGAAAACTTGAAAAGGCTCAAGTTTCAAGATGTCTCAAGTACAAATAAGTAGCCAGGGAATTGTGAAATTATAAAGCACAGGAGGAGAGTACAGTAGATGTTCCACTATTTCTACACTGCTTGAAAAATTACCACTGAGACTAATCCCACTGTTTTGTTAGAGCCTTTTATGTAGTCAGATTAGATTAGATTAGATTATGAGGACACACTCAGTCCTCGTTTATTGTCATTTAGAAATGCATGCATTAAAAAATGATACAACGTTCCTCCGGAATGATATCACAAGAAAACACGGGACAAACCAAGACTAAAACTGACAAAACAACATAATTATAACATATAGTTACAACAGTGCAAAGCAATACCATAATTTGATAAAGAGCAGACCGTGATCACGGTAAAAAAAAGTCTCAAAGTCCCGATAGACTCATCATCTCAGGCAGGCGGCAGAAGGGGGAAACTCTCCCTGCCATGTACCTCCAAGCACCGCCAACTTGCCGATGCAGCACCATTGGAAGCACCTGACCGCAGCAGACTCTGAGTCCGTCTGAAAACTTCGAGCCTCCGACCAGCCCCTCTGACACAGCCTCTCCGAGCACCATCCTCCGCCAAGCACTTCGACCCTGCCCCGGCCGCCAAGCAACAAACAAAGCCAAGGACTAGGGGCCTTCTCCTCCAGAGATTCTGTAGCAGCAGCTAAGCAGGCATTTCAGAAGTTTCACCAGCTGTTCCTCCGTGCTCTCACGTCCGTCTCCATCAAATCAGGATTGTGCACGGCACCCTACTTGACAAATAACAGACATCACCACCGGAGTGGCCGCTGCGAGCTGCGTCGCGCCACCATCTTCTCCTCCCACCGATATTACACTATAACTGCATACCATGGTACTATTATGGTAATGTGATGAGCATCTTTCCCTCCACCAAACTTTTAGGCAATGTCCCAGATCCCCAACATACTTTTGGATATTCCTCAGCTCCAGTCTCAGTAATCACTGCTAAAGCTTCTCATTATTTTACACACCCTGAATTAAAGTGGATACTTCCTCAGCTGTCTCTGTTGCAAAATCAATTTGAATGAACCACATTCTCCTCATACCTAAACCCCTGCAGCTCTGGCAACTCCCTTGTAAATCCCCTCTGCATTTTTTCAAAGCGCCGTCACATTCTTCAAAGCTCAAAGTTCAAAGTAAGTTTATCATTAAAGTATGATAGAGAAATAATGTATGAGATCATGAAAAGGCAACGTAACTTCTTTGGACATGTGATTAGGAAAGAGGAGTTAGAATGCGTGGTAATTATGGGAAAGATTGAAGGGAAGAAAGCAAGAGGAAGGCAAAGACAAATGATGATGGAGACAGCAGCCAGAGAACTGGAAATGAATACCAGTGAACTGATCCACTTGACCCGAAACATGGCAGTCAAAGCTCAAACTGGGCATGGCACCTGATGATGATGATGATGATGTGTATAGTACTGTGCAAAAGTCTTAGGCACACATAAGCATATAGCTAGGGTGCCTAAGACTTGCCTAAGACAGTACTGTATTTGTCAATGTGGAGCACAGAGTGAGTTTATAAATCTGACAGGAGTAAAAGATGTTGGAAGCATCATGTGGGACAGATGGTAGAGAAAGAGCGCTGGGGTGGGGAGTGTGGTAAGTGTGCAGACACACCCAGCCCTGAGATACCAATTTGTTTCTAAACCATTGGTTTATTACAGAATATCTCTCTGGTGCTTCCCTCTCCCTGCCCCCTTCCCACTCTCAATCCACAATAGAGACCAATATCAGAATCAGGTTTATCATCGCTCATATATGTCATGAAATTAGTTTTTTTTTCTGGAGCAGTACAGTGCAATACATAAAATTACTACAGTACTGTGCAAAAGTCTTAGGCAACCTAGCTGTGCGTATATATGTGCCTAAGACTTGAATGTATTGTACGCTAAAATCAGCCAGACAGGTGTTCTCTGCAGTTCTGTCATGTCCTCCCTGCTTTTAGATTTTGTACATTGGATATTCAAGGAAAGCATCCTATAGATGCTGCCTGGCCTGCTGCGTTCCACCAGCATTTTGTGTGCGTTGCAAGCACCTTTCATGTTTTCTTTGCTATTTTACCTACCTGCTATCTACTGTCTCGGACCGTGGACATCCCTCATTCCTATGTTATGCTAATGGTGCTTGATGGCCTCTGTTGGTCGGGAACGACCATGGATGTTACGCCCTAGCTCTCGAAGCTGATATGCAAGCAGTACGATATGGAGAGCAAGCAATTGCCCGTACATAGGCACCCTCTCTCCACACAGCTGATGAATCCAAAGACTCCAGCAGCTTCGCAGGAGTTGCCAGAGAGCATTGAACTCATCATACGACTGCCCTGGGGACTCCAGCTCCAGATTTTTCCTTGGGGTTTGCTCCCGAAGCCTTCCCCATGAGTGGGTATAACTGCAAGGCAGCGGAGGTTTGTGATCAGTTTTCCTTAATCTAGTTGCTGTCAACCATGGCTGATGAGCTCCATCTGCCCAAAATGACTGGTTTTAATAGCCTGCCTTTGCCCCTTCTCCTGTCAGTAGAAACGGTTCCACTAGGCTTCGTAGCTAAGCCACACACGAAGGCCTGGAGCGCCCGCTACTGGGAGCATTTAATAGGTAGTGCGACCTTATCTCCACCACCACCTCCCAGGTATAACAACCTTAAGGAACGCAAAACTAATGTTGTTCTGTTATATTTACAAAAGACAACAAAGTCAATGCTACGTCAAATCCAAAGTAAAACTTATATCAAAGTACGTATATGCTATCATATAAAACACTGAGTTTCATTTACTTGCAGGCATTTACAGGAGAATACAGAAATATAATAGAATTTATGAAAAACTATACACATAGTATAATTTCTTATAGGGGATGTTAGGGATAAGTTCTTCATTAAGAGAGCAGAGCTCATGGAACTGTGGCAGGGGTGGTGGTAGAGGCAGATACTTTAGGGGCATTTAAGAAAAATGGAGGTTTATGTGGGAGTGAAATGCTAGAGTGACATAAAAGTACATTAAAAGTTTGGCACAACGTTGTGGACCGAAGGGCCTGTACTGTGCTGTAGTGTTTTATGTTCACTGAAACAAAGGTGACAACCGATCTGAAAAAAAAGACAAATTGTAGAAATAATAAAAAACTTAATATGGAAAATATGAGTCATTGAGCGCTTGAAAATGAGTCTGTAGGTTGCAGAATCAGTTCAGATTTGAGGTGAGTGAAGATATCCATGCTAGATGGTTGAGGGGGAATAACTGTTCCTGAACTGGATAGAGTGGGACTTGAGGCTCTTGAAACTCTTACTCAATGCAAGGGGTGAGAAGAGAACATGGCCTAGATGGTGGGTGTCCTTGATAATGGATACTGCTTTCTTGTGACAGATCTCCTTGTAAAGGCAAGCCAGTAAACTGTAGATAAGTTATTGCAGGGGATTCTGGATTCTAAGGAAAAGGATCTACCACTATTTGGATAAACAAGAGCTGATTGGGACTGGTCAACATGAGTTTATGCTTGGTATCTGTTAGTTTTTTGAAGTGGTAACCAAGCGAATTAGTAATGTAATGGTGGTGGATATTGGCTTTATGGTCTTTAGCAAGGCCTTTGACTAGGTGCCACATGGAAAGCTTGGCTGGAAAGTTAAATCTCACAGGATCCAAGCAGAGTTAGTTAACTGGGTATACAGTGCATGTTAAAGATAAAGATTACCTTTATTTGTCACATGTACATTAAAATGTTGAAACATACAGTGAAATGTGTCACTTGCATCATAAGATCATAAGACCATAAGATACAGGAGCAGAATTAGGCCATTTGGCCCATCAAGTCTGCTCTGCCATTCCATCATTGCTGAAGCTATTTCCCTCAAGCCCCAATCTTCTGTCTTCTTCCCGTATTCCTTCATGCCCTGACCAATCAAGAAAATATCTACCTCTGCTTTAAATATACCTAAAAAACTTGGCCTCCACAGCCGCCTGTGGCAATGAATTCCACAGATTCATCACTCTATAGCTAAAGAAGTTCCTTCTCATCTCTGTTCTGAAAGGACACTGCTTAATTCTGAAGCTGTGACCCCAGGTCCTAGACTCTTCCACCATAGGAAACATCTTCTCCACATCCACTTTATTGAGGCCTTCAACACTCAATAGGTTTCAATTAGGATTCCAGTGAACATAGGCCCAGAGCCATCAAACGCACTTCATTTGGCAAGCTGTTCAATCCTGGAATCATCTTCATGAATGTCCTTTGATCTTATCCAGTTTCAGCACATCCATTGTAAAACAAGGGGCCCTAAACTGCTCACAATACTTCAAGTGAAGCCTCACTAGTGCTTTATAAAGCCTCAACACTACATCCTTGCTTTTATATTCTAGTCCTCATGAAATGACGACAAGGTCCCAAGAGAAACAAGAAAGGTTTGCGGGAGAAGGCAAGGGAATGGGATTGTGAGGAAAAATAAATCAGCGTTTGCCTTCCTTGCCACCGATTCAACCTGTAAATTAACTTTTCAGGAACCCTGCACAAAGGCTGCCAAGTCCCTTTGCACTTTAGTTGCTTATATTTTCTCTCCATTTGGAAAATAGTCAATCCTTTCATTTCTTCTACCCAAGTGCATGACCATACACTTCCTGACACTACGTTCCATCTGCCACTTACTTGGTCATTCTCCTAATCTGCCTCTGAAGTCCTTCTTCAGCCTCTCTACTTCCTCAAAACTACTTGCCCCTCCACCTATCTTTGTATCATCTGCAAATTTTGCAATAAATCCATCAATACTGAAGGGCGGAATTTAGTCAAGATGGTGCTTAACACGACTCCTTTGCTTGCATCTTTGGAAACAGCTCTATTTCCATCTCTAATATCTCTATTTTTCCTTCTCAGGGTTCTTTTGAAGACCCTGACCTGGAGTTACATGTTGACTTCGGTTATTTGCAGAAATAGGACCTGTTCTCGGGGTTTCACGACTGGCCGTTATCCGACATGCCAAGGGCAAGGCCTAAGAGTTCGGCTCGCCTTTGTAGGCCTAGGATCTCGAGGCTCTGGAGATGGAAGGTTGGTGTCCCAGGAGCTGAAAGATCTTTGGCTGTGTGCCCAGAGACCTGAGATCTTTGGGCACAGAGCTCGGAAAAAGCGAAGGAGTGGACTTTTAACATCGTAAACCAGTGAGTTTTTTGTAATGTCTCCCCTCTCACTGTGAAACGGAGACATCTCTTTCTTCCTCATTAGGGAGAGAGAGAGCCTGTGGTATGTCGAATACTAGGTGAATGCGTAGTCTTTGGAGTACTGCAAGTCTGTGTCTTTGCTGTTGATTTTGCTGCACACTTGAGTGCTCGGTGGCGTGTGTGGATGCTATTTTTTTCCGGTGGGGGAAGGGAGGATCCGTGCTTGCTGCCGCTTATGCACGGGAGGGAGGGGAGCTGGGGGGGGGCACTTTGGAGTTCTAACATTTATCTGTCATTCATTTTTTGGGGGCACTCGTCTGTTTACGTGGATGGTTGCGAAGATAAATTATTTCAGATTGTATATTGTATACATTTTTCTGACATTAAATGTACCTTTGAATCCTTTGAAATTCTTACATCCAAGCCATTGACACTAAAAAGAAATGGTCTCGACACAGATCTCTGTAAATCACCACTAGTCACCAGCAATCAACTAGAAAAGACGGCCTTTTTTCCTACGCTGTCTCCTGTCATCATTTGTGATGTGTTGGGGGCATTTTGCAAGTGTTAACACACTTCCAACATCAACACAGCATGCCCACATCTTACTAACCTGAACTGTATAAACTCCTGAAAGACAGCCAATGGGAATCAAACCCCAAACAATGACACTGTGAAGCGAAAGCGTGTATCGCTTAAGCTACCATGCCTCCCCTACTTTCTAAATGTTAACGAAGAATGCAAAATATAAGTTCAATTCTTCAGGACATACAGATCAGTGGGTGTCAATGATGACAAATATAATTGGTGTTGGACAATCAACGTCAGGGGTGCGTAAAAGAGCTACTTTTTAAATCAGGACGGCGATCAAGATTTTAAAGGCAGAGTTTCACTGCAATTTCTTTGAGTTGAAGAGCAAAGCAATCAATCAGCATGAGGGATTCATTGGAAAGAGCCAGTAAAACTAATTGAAGTGCATTTGGAGCAACCATTCTATTGGAGTGCCAGTCTTTACAGTGGCTTTGGCTCAATAGACTTATACAAGATCAGACTTGTAAATCTCTCTCTCTGTTCTTACTTGTTCATTCCTCGTCAGTTAGGGTAGAGTAGTTTAGTGAAAATACTTGCAGGGGCAGTGTTTTTCACTCTGTGTAAGATATGGGAAGTCTGGAAAACCTTCAGTCTCCCAGGTAAACACATCTGTACCAAGTGCGCTGAGCTGCAGCTCGATGACCTTTGACTTATATGGGAGAATGAGGACGTGATAGACAGGAGCAACAGGGAGGTAGTTACCCCTGGGTTGCAGGAGACAGGTAACTGGGTGACTGTCAGGAGGAGGAGGAGGGCAAATGAACAGCCAGTGCAGAGTACACCCGTGGCCATTCCCCTCAATAAGAAGTATAAAACTTTAGATACTATTGAGGGGGGTGATGTACTGGGGCGGGGGAGCCACAGTGACTGGGTCTCTGGCACTGAGTCTGGTGCCGTAGCTCAGAAGAGTAATGGAGTGTTGATAAGCAACTCCTTAGTCAGAGGAACAGAGACCGGGTTCTGTGGGCACAATAGAGACATCGAGATGGTATGTTGCTTCCTAGTGCCAGGATCAGGGATGCCTCGGTTCAGGTCCATGGCATTCTCAAGGCAAGGGTGAGCAGCCAAAATTCTTGGTACATATTGGCCCCAGTGATATAGGTAGACAAGGTGAGGAGGTCCTGAAGAGAGATTTTAGGGAGCTAGGTAGAAAGCTGAGAAACAAGTCCTCCAGGGTAGTAATCTCTAGATTGCTGCCTGTGCCACATCCCAGTGAGGGTAAGAATAGGATGATTTTGCGGTTGAATACATGGATGAGGAACTGGTGCAGGGGAAAAGGGTTCAGATTATGGATCATTGGGATCTCTTTTGGGGAAGGTATGACCTGTACAAAAGGAACAAGTTGCACCTGAACCCAAGGGGGTCCAATAGCTTTCTGGCATGTTGACCAGAATTGTTTGCATTGCTTTAAACTAATTTGGCAGGGGATGGGAATTGGAGTGATAGTGCTGAAGATGAGGTACAGTAGTTGGCTTACAAACAGAGGCAATGTGTAGTGAGACTCCTAGCAAGGAGAGACTGGTGATAGGGCAACATTGCAGTAAGCAGGATGAGTTGCAGACAAAATTTAAAAAGGGTTAATACAGGACTGAAGGTGCTATATTTGAATGTGCGTAGTATACAAAATAAGGTAGATGAACTTGTAGCACGGGTATAGATTAGCACGTATGAGGGTGTAGGCATCACTGAATCATGGCTGAAAGAAGTTTATAGCTGGGAACTCAATGTCCAAATACACACTGCATCAAAAGGACAGGCAGAAAAGGCAGAGGGACTGGTGTTGCTCTGTGGTAAGAAATGACATTAAATTACTAGGAAGAGGTGACATAGGGTCGGAAGTGTTGAATCATCGTGGACAGAGCTAAGGAACTGCAAGGGTAAAACCACCCTGATGGGAGTTATATACAGATGCCCAAACAGTAGTAAGGATGTGGTCTACAAAGTACAACAGGAGATAGAAAATGCATACCAAAAAGGCAATGTTACAATAGTCATGGGGGATTTCAATATGCAGGTAGATCGGGAAAATCAGGTTGGTGCAGGATTTCAAGAGGGAGAATGCCAATGAGATGGCTTTTTAGAGCAGCTCATGGTTAAGCCCACCAGGGGATCAGTTGTTCTGGACTGGGTTTTGTCCAGTGTACCACAGTTGATGAGAAAACATAAGGTCAAAGAACCCTCTGGGGCAAGTGGTCAGAAGGTGATCCAATTCATCTTGAAATTTGAGAGCAGAAGCTAAACTCAGATGTATCAGTATTACAGTGGAATAAAGGGAATCATAGAGGCATGAGAGAGGAGTTGGTCAGATTTAACTTGGAAAAGAACACTGGCAGGAATGACGGCACAAATGACTGGTGTAAAAAAATCGTTAAGGGGACTGATATGGTGAATGCACTTAGCCTTTTACCCTATGAAAGAGACTCAGAAACTTAAGGACACAGGTTTAATGTGAGAGACAAAAGATTTAGAAGGGACCTGGGGGACAACTTCTGCATTTTCTTGTAAATGCCTGCAAGAAAATGAATCTCAAAGTAGTATAGATGGTGACACATACATACTTTTTAATGAATTTACCTTTGACTTTATGTGTGCAGTGGGTAGATGTAACTGTCGCTATGCCTCTGCTGCTAACATAGCTTACAGCTTACGTGCAACTTTCTAACCTCGATCCATTCGTCTTTGGAAGGTAGGAGGAAACCAGAGCATCTAGAAAAAAATCCATCAGGCATGTGGAGTATGTACAAACTCATTATGGACGGTAGTGTGAATTCAACTCAGTTCACTGGCATTGAAGAGCATTAAACTAACCCCAAGTTTGCTATGCTCTCGAAAATGTCTTGACGGTAGGAAGCAGAGGATGATGATGAAAAGTACTTTTCGGACTGGTTGCCTGTGATGAGAGGTGTGTCATATGGATTGGTGTCTAATTGATTCAAGTCAGAATATATAAGACATGGTTAGCAGGTGTGCAGACGGCACAGAAACCTGGGTTACTTAGTAAGTACAGTTGGCCCTCCTTATCCACGTGGGATTGGTTCCGAGATCCCCGTGGATACCAAAAAACGCAGATGCTCAAGTCCCTTATTCAACCTGCCTCAGTGAAGGTGGACTTTAGGACCCAGGGCAGCACAGGACCTGCTGCCCTCAGTGTTTCTGTTCCGTTGACTTATAATACCCAATACAATGTAAATGCTATGTAAATAGTTGTTATACTGTTTTGTTTAGGGAATAATAACAAGAAAAAAAGTCTGTACATGTTCAGTACAGACACAACAATCGTAGCTCTTCTGGGAACGCTGATGCTACCTCGGCATCAGCCGGTGCCAATTCTCCCGTGATCTTCAAGTTCTTGAGGCTGCAGCGCTTTACACAGCCAGCCAGCCATCCCTGGCACTAACACACTTCCACGAATTTCAGCTTCTTTCTGCTTTATTGTACGAATGCTTGATTTGTTCTGACCGATCTTACGGCTCACTTCGGAATGTGATATGCCACTTTTCAAAAGATCTAATATTTCTAATTTCTCTGCGAGAGATAGCACTTTACGCTCCCTCTTAGCCTTTGAGGAATTGCTTTGACCACGTAATTGCTTTTTAGGAGTCATTTTTCCACAGAAACAAAGTAGCGAACGAATGAGACGCGAGGCGAACAATGCTCGAACAACAAGTGCTGGAGAGGGAACTTCTGGGTTTTCCCGATTCGCGGTTAGTTGAATCCGCGCATGTGGAACTTGCGGATAAGGAGGGCCGACTGTAAATGAAAATTACAAGGGGATTTTGGTCATCTAGGTAAGGCAGCCAAGGAATAGTAAATGGTATTTAATCCATATAGTGAGAGATAATAGCATTTGGGAAGTTAAACCAGGGTAGGACTTTCACACTGCAGGACCCCAGAGTGCATTCTTGAACAGATGGCCTAGGAATACAAGAACTGTATCTCGTTCCCCAAGGGTGGTGCCACCAAGGACTGAGGACTACAGTAGCGGGGGAGAACTTTGGCTTGGCTAGAAATGTATTCATTGGAGTGTAGCATATTGAGGGTAACTTTATAGAGGTGAAAAATATTCGATAAGGGCACAGGTATGGTGAATACACTTAGTCATTTTCCCAAGGAAAGAGACTCAGAAACTGGAGGACACAGGTTTAATATAAGAGAGGACAAATTTAAAAGGGACCAGAGGAACAAATTCTTCACACAGATGGGAGTGCGTATGTGGAATGAGCTGCCAGAGGAAATGACTGAGGCAGGTGTTGGTTGGTTGAGGCCTCCATCGGTCAGAAATGACCATGGATATTGTGTTCCAGCTGTCTAGGTACACAAGCCTGGTCAGTATGATGTGGAAAGCAAGCTGTTGCCCATGTAGCAGACTCCCCCTCTCCACACATCTGATGAACCTAAAGGAACAGTACAGACCAATACAGTTTGACACCAACGGCGTCACAGGAGTTGCCAGTCAGCATTGAACTCAATGTAGGACTGCCTGAGGGATTCCAGTTCCGTATTTTTCCCTCAGGGTTTACAGCCGCAAGGCAGCGAGGTTTGAGGTCAGAGTTTTCCTTCTCCTGGATGAGCTGCCAACCACGGATGATGAGCTCCATCTGCCCAAAGCAACTGGTTTTAAGGCGCCAGTAACCTGCCTTTGCCCCTTCTCCTGTCAGTAGAAACAGTTCCGCCGGGCTTAGCAGCTAAGCCACATGTGAAAGTCAGGAGAGGGATTTTATTGTCAGAGCTATTTGACAATCAAGACGCAGGTGTAATAACAACAATTAAAATACACTTGGACAAGTACATGGATAGAAAAGGCCTGGAGTAGGGGTTCCCAACTTCTGGTCCACGGAACCCTTGGAGAATGGTAGGGATCCATGGCATAAAAAAAAGGTTGAGAACCAATGGCTTATAGAGGTCTGGGCAAAATGCAGGCAAATGGAAGAAATGTAGATTGGTTTCTTGGTTGGCATGGGCAAGATGGGATGAAAGACCTGTTTTTGTGCTGTAAAACTCTATTATACCATGACTCAATGACCTACTTTTGTGCTACTTCTTTAACTATTATGTCTTATTATACTTATATGTATATATGTTTACAGAAATTGATAGTTTTTATTATTCTGTAATGCAATACACTACTGCTACAAAAACAACAAATTTCAAGCCATACGCTGGTGATATTAAACCAGATTCTGATTTTGAATCAAACTGCTGCGGGAACTCAGTGGGTCTTGCATCACCTGTTTAAGTTAATGCTTGTCAACTGAGTTCATAGGACATAGAACATTACAGCACAGTATAGGCTCCTTGACCCATGATATTGTGCTGACTTTTTAACCACCTCTAAGTTCATCTAACCCTCCCCTCCCACATAACCCTGCATTTTTCGGTCACTCATGTGCCTATCTAAGTGTCTCTTAAAGGTTCATCCAACTCTAACCTACGCTGAGGTTCCTTCTTCTGCAGGATTACAGAAAGTGCTCATAAGGAAATGATGGTGTTTTCTACCCCTTGAAATGAGTGGGTGAAAGAAGGAGGGTTAATGATTCACCTTTCCGTGATCACACGGTCAATGACAATGAGGAACAAGTTACTCTGCATGATCTGCATAGCCAAAGAGAAAAATATCTTCCCCCGTAACAAACTTGCTCATGAAACTCTTTTACATTCATAAAGTTCCTCAATTATGGACAGATCAGGAAATGTCACCAACTGTCAGGTTGCACACTTCTCGTTCTGTTTCTTTTTAATGAATTTATTTGCTTAAAGATTGTTGTCATTACTGGTACTCTTTTTATTTTTATTTAGAGATGCAGCCCTTCCAGCCCAACGAGCCAGCATTGCCCAATTATACTATTCCATGAGCTTTTGGAATGGAACATAGGACAGTACAACACAGGAACAGGCCCTTCACCCTACAGTGCTGTGCAGAGACAATTAAGTTAGCCAACCAATCTAATCACATCTGTCTACACAATATCCATATCCTTCCATTTTCCTCACATTCACGTGCCTGCTTAAACGTCTTTTAAAGATCCCGAATGTGTCTGCTTCTTCCATTACCTTGGCTGTACACTCTAGGCACCCACCACTCCCTGTGTAAAGAACTTTGCTTCTCACATCTCCGTTGAACTTACTCCCCATCTCCTTAACTTCATGCATTTGGTATCACACATTTCACCACTGGGAGAATGATAATATTCGTACAACTCTATCTATGCATCTCATAACCTTAGAAGCCTCTTTCAGATCTCCCCTAAGCCTCCGCCATTTCAGAAAAAACAAACCAGGCTTGTCCAGCCTCTCATTATAGCACATGCCCTCTAATCTAGGCAGCATCCTGGTAAACTTATTCTGTATCCTCTTCAAAACCTCGACATTCTTCCTATAATGGGGCAAGCAGAATTATCTTCAGTATTCCAGATAAGACCATTAAGACCATAAGACACAGGAGCAGAATTAGACCATTTGTCTCATCGAGTCTGCTCTGCCATTCAATCAGGGCTGATCCTTTTTTCCCTTGCTCAGTCCCACTCCCGGCCTTCTCCCCGTAACCTTTGATGCCATGTCCAATCAAGAACCTATCAATCTCTGTCTTAAATACACCTAACGAACTGGCCTCCAAAGCTGCCTGTGGTAATAAATTCCACTAACTCACCTCCGACTGAATAAAGAAATTTCTCCGTATCCCTTTTTTAAATGGATGCCCCTCTATCCTGAGGCGAAATATTCTCTGCATGATAAAACTTTCATTCAAGGAATCATCGTCGTGAATTGCCTCAGGATCCTCTCCAATGCCAGCACATCTTTTCTTAGATGAGGAGCCCAAAACTGTCCACAAGTCTCAAGGTGTGGCCTCAGCAGTGCCTTATAAATCCTCAGCATCACATCACTGCTCTAGTATTCACGGCGTCTTGAAATGAGTGCTAAAATTGCATTTGCCTTCCTCACCACCAACTCAGCCTTTAGCATGTTCTGAACAAGAACTTCCAAGTCCTTTGCATCTCAGATTTCTGAATTTTCTCCCCATTCAGATAATAGTCTGCATATTTATTTCTTCTACCAAAGTGCATGACCACTCATTTACCAACATTGTATTTCATTTGCCACTTTATTGCCCATTCTCTTAATCTGTCTAAGTCCTTCAGCAGCCTACCCGTTTCCTCAACACTACCTGCCCCTCCACGAATCTTTGTATCATCTGTAAACTTGGCAACAAGGCCATCTAATCTATCATCTAAATCATTGATATACAGCATATAAAGAAGTTGTCCCAACACCGACCTCTGCAGAACACACTAATTCCTGGCAGCCAGCAAGACAAGGATCCTTTTATTCCCACTCACTTCCTCCAATGCTGTAACCATGCCAGAAACTTCCCTATAATACCATGGGCTCTTAACTTGGTAAGTAGCCTCATGTGTGGCACCTTGTCAAAGGCCTTCTGAAAATCCAAATTTACAATATCCACTGTACCACCTTTATCTTTGTAATCTCCTCAAAGAATTCTAATAGGTTCATCAGGCAGGATTTTCCCAGAAGGAAACCACGCTGACTTTGTCCTATCTTGTCCTGTGTCACCAGGGAGGACATAGATGCAGTCTCGCTACAGATTTTAAAAACCTGCAACATAATGTCCTGACTTTCGAAGACATTGCCTCAAATAATAAAGGCAAACATGTGATATGAACCAGAATCTAATTTTAATCAGGTTTGATACCACAGGCATATGTCATGAAATTTACGGTTACGTGGCATCAGTACACTGCAATACATAATAATAAAAACTAATTTACAGTAAGTATATAGATATATTATAAAATAAATAAACAGGGAAAGAAGAGAAACAGATGTAGTGTTCATGTGTTCATTATCCATTCAGAAATTGATGGCAGAGGGGAAGAAACTATTCCTGAAACATTGAATGTGTACGTTTGGGCTGCTGTACCTGCTCCCTGGTGCTAGCAATTTGATGGGAACTTGTCCTGGCTGATCAGGGTCCTTAATGACGGATGCTATATCAATCTGTGTGACCACTTTCAGGCAGCTATGAACTTGGACCCCAAGAACGTGGGAGGAAAATGGAGCAACTGGATGGATCCCACATGGTCAAGGGGATAACACACAAACTCATTACAGACAAGAGCAGAACTGAACCCATGTTGCTGGCACTTTGCTGCAGTACTGTGCTGCTCCATAGCTGGCATTAATGCTCACTCTTGAGCAAAGAATGTTATTAAGTTAAGCACATTAAGCACAGATGCTGAAACATGGAGCAACAAACAAAGAGATGAAATAACTCAGTGGGTCGAGCAGCATCTAATGGGGAACAAGAATTGTCAACGTTTTGGGTCAAAACCCTGCATCTGGACAGAGAGTAGAGAGGGGAGATAATCAGTGTAAAGAGGAGAGGGGAGATAATCAGTATAAAGAGGAGAGGGGGAGTGGTGAGACAGGAGCCTGATTTGATTGGTGGACTGAAGAGGGGTGTAAGATGATGGACAGGCTGCTGCAGGTAGGGGAGATGAAGGGGGTGGAGCTGGAAGACGTTGGCTGATCAATGATAGATGGAGACAGGCAAAGAGGAAATAATGATGAGAGGCAGGTGGAACAAGGTGGGAGGAAGAGAAAGGTGGACATTGGAGACAAGACAACTGTTGGAGGGAGATCAAAGTGTTACCAGCGCTGCAGTCTGCCAAGTAAAAGAGGTATTAATGGGAACCATTGGGAAAGAGGTGAATGGGAGATGGAATCAGAACCAGATGAGGAATTTGGAGGTGTCCTGTGGGTGAACTGTGTGTGCAGTGGTTAGATGGAAACAGGAAGGAAGTACAGGAGTCTGTGGACACACAGGCAATGATTTCCGAACAGCTTCTTCCCTTCCATTTGCCAACAGATGTTTGAACAGTCTATGAACCAATTGTCACAACCTCAATAATTTGCTTTCTTATTTACGATTTAATATATTTCTTAATAGAACATAGTTTTTTTCTCTGTTGCACTGTTAAGGTGCTCCAAAGCAATTAAGACATGTATCAATAATAATATTCTTGACTGTAATTCTGAATCTGGAGCAGAAGTCGGGGGAAGATGGGTGATGGTTATTGTGGAACAAAGAGAGCAAAACTGGAGAACCATAGGAGGATTGGCAAGAGGGAAAACTCACCAGAGGAGAGCGTCTCCTCAAATTGGACAACTCGTGGTCATGCTATTCGGTTGTAGACTAATCAGTTAGAATATGAGGTGTCAGACCTTAAGGCATGAGACAGGAGCAGAATTAGGCCATTTACCCCATTGAATCTGTTTCACCAAATGATCATTCCTGATCCATTTCCCTCTCAACTCATTTCTCCTGCCTTGTTCCCATACCCTTACACACCCTGACTTAGCAAGAATCTGTCAACTTTTAGGGACTTAATTGTCTTTGTGGACTTCAGCAAGGCCTTTTTGTAATGGTGCCACATGAAAAAATTGTCGGGAAGGTTACATCACACAATTAGGTGAGGCTAATTAACTGGATATGTGTATTAAAGATTAACATCATTGTTATTTGTCACATATGCAGTGAAACCAACATACAGTGAAAGATGTCATTTGCGTCATCATTTGCGATGTGCTGGAGATTGCCCTCAGGTGTCACCATAGTTCTGACGCCAGCATAACATGCCCAAAATTTACTAAACTGGACTGTACAAATTCCTTATGAACAGAAGATGGGAATCAAACCTCAAATGCTGGCGCTGTGAAGTGATCATTCTTATCGCTACGCTACCATGCCTCCGCTACTTTCTAAATTTATTGGCCATTGATTGCCCCTGCATGGAGGAGAAAAATTTGAGATGGTATTGAGAACTTCGAGGCGATAACTGTCTTGTGAAATAAGTAACAGGAACATACCATCTCACAAACTCCCCATCCACATTCCATCTATCAGAACAAGAGCCTGCCCTTTTCGCATTGGCCCTATCAGCCTCTTGGAATCCATGAATAAGTCATCCTGAAGTCCAAATGATGACCGATGAAGATGGAAAGCTGGGTATAACTTCATTTTTATTATTATGAGTTAAAGTCGGAAAATAACAATTTTGGGTCAAACGGAGCATTTTAATTAAGAGAAAACTGAGCTTTATTTGTTACAGGTACATTGTAAACATCAAAATATACAGTGAAATACATTGTTTGCGCCAACGACAAACACAGCCCAACGATGTCCTTTCAAGGACTCTACAACTCATGTTCTCATTAGTATTTATTTTATTTATTTGTGCTGTTTGTCATCTTTTGCACTTTGGTTGTATGCCAGCTATTTATGTATAGTTTTTCTTAAATCCTATAGTATTTCTTGATTTTCCTGTAAATGCCTGCAGGAAAATGCATCTCAAAGTCATATAAATAGTTGCCCATATATACTTATTAATAAATTTACCTGTGGGTTTAGGTGTGCAGGGGGCAGATGTAACTGTTACCACTCCTCCGGTGCCAACGTAGCTTACAGCTTACCTGTGTAATACGCTGTAAGGTTTCACTGCTAATGTAATGGCTTCTCTGTAATGTTCCACTGCTGAGGTAATGGTTTCTCTGTAGCAGCAATGTTTGGGTTATGACTAGAGATAATGGGGCATGCTAGCCAATGAGCAGGATGTTGTTCTTTCTTGGGTGTCTCGGAGCCAGAAATTTGCGGTTCTTTTGCCGGGGACAGATGAGGGGAGAAGACATGAAGGGAGGGAGTTGGTAGACCGCCGGACGGAGTGAACTTGGAGTGAGGGTCCGAAGGTCAGCGACGATCGTAGGAGGTCGATGGTAGGCGAACGGCCTTATCAATGAGCTCCAACCTTGCGCAATAGACTATTTCATGAGAATTGGCCCTTTTTCTTTTATTTTGTTTTCTTTACTAACCATATAGTCAAATTAAGCATTATAAAGCTCAATCGTTTGATTGCATATTGTGTACTGTTTCTTATTTCGTGGTACTGATTTGTAACAGGGGACACATCGCACAGCATCCACCCAAATGAGATTTCTTAAATTTGGCCAGGCGGGGGGCTATTATCCCCTAGATTAAGCCACTAGCTGATGCCAGAGTTACAATTGTGGGGCTACGTTCGGGATCGATTCCGCTGGATGCTGTGTGATTACCCTGAGTGGGGTAGATATTCGTACTCCAGATGAATTGTTAATTCGCCTGTTAAGTACTGTTAAAGTTGCGATTGTGAGCGGAGATTTGATAAAATGGCTGGCGTAGCTCTTGTTTTAATGCAGACCAGTCCTGAGGTAGCAATAGCTGGGGCCGGAGATTTCAAAGACAGGATTTTATTGTTTCTGAGGAGTGAGGGGAAGGAGTGGTCGGATTTGGAATGTCTAATTAGTCCATGTCCCCAGTGAAGAGTGAGAATAAATGGAAAAATGCTCAGGTTCAAAGTCCCTGCTATGGTAGGCTCCGCCTATTCTCTGGAATAACGCCCACCCTTGAAGGGAAGGAGGAGTATGAGATTTGGGTGGAGCGGACCTCGCAGTTGTTAGATGAGTGGCAGTGCTCTGAAGATGTAAAATGACAGAGATTGGTTGAAAGTTTGAATGGGTGGGCTGCTGACATTGTGAGAGCCGTATCCCCTGGCAACCGTGAGTGATTTCCTGCGAGCACGGGAAAGCTCTTTTGACCTGGCAGGAAGCCCAATGGAGCTCGTGGTGGGGTTTCAGAGCATGCATCAGGAGAAGGGGGAGAAGCTTTCTGCTTATATTTTTCGACTAGAGAGGCAGCTGATTTGCTTGCGGCGCAGAGGGGTCATTCAGGCGTCTGAGGTGGATCAGTTAAGAATGGACCGGATGGCCAGGGGCGCCCAGTCCCATGACCTGATTGCGTGGGGTCTCCGACAGTCTTGTAAGACATGCCCCCCTCCATCTTTTGTTGAGCTGATCAGAGAGGTAAGGGAAGAGGAGAACGCGTCAGAGGCATGGGAAGGCTCCATCAGCAGGGTTCAGTCCTCGGTAGTAGTGTCCTGCAGTGAAGTGACCACAGATAGCCTATCCCAGGGAGCGGAAGAGGAGATTGTGGCAGCGTTGAGAATGGAGATATATCGGTTGTTATCAGCGGGTGTGAACCCCCCCCCGATATGTTGGAGCTGATGGGGGGGGGAGTGGATCCCCCAAGGGAACGAACAATGCGGAGGGCTGCTGGCAGCAGGGGTCACGCCAGAAGGAGAGTGAGCTCCCAGGTACCTAAGCAGAGAGAGTCGTTGGGAGAGTTGTAGAGGAGACCCAGTGAGGGAACGGCCAAGGAACACCCAAAAGCGAAAGGCCCAATTCCTGAAGGCTTAGTGGGACCATGCTCCAGTGTGTCACTATGGATAGAGGGTATTTATGCTAAAGCCATACTCGACACTGGATCGCAGGTCACATTGTTGTACCATTTGTTTTACAACCAGTATCTGAAGCATTTACCACTGACCACATTCCGGGCACTGGAGATCTGGGGGTTTAGTGCTGGTGATTATCCATACGATGGTTATTTGTCAGTGAAGTTGGAGTTCTCCGAGGCCGATATGGGAGTGTCTGAGGTCCTTGATAAATTGGTGCTGGTTTGTCCGGACCCTGTTGAGAAGGGCAGCGTTTCAATTCTGGTGGGGACCAACACCCCTTTTGTGAGGAGGCTCATGGGGGCCTGCAAGGAGAAAGCTGACAAGAGCTTTCTGGGAACATTGTCCGTGCACCCGGTGTTCCGAGCTGCTTTTGAGAAAGTGTGTGGCTGCATTGGGCCAGATACGGAATTTAGACTAGGGTCTGTGTGGTTCACCCAGTCGAAGCCAACGGTGGTACGGCCCAGGGAAGTAGCGAGAGTGATGGGGACACCCTTATTTCCCAGAATGCTTGAGGACAAGGTGCTCTTAGTGGACATTCCAGAAGACCACGAGGGTGAGTCGGGATTTCTTGCTGGGGACTGGTGAGGCTCGAATTGTAGAAGCCTTCCGTTGTACAGGTAAGCAGGATGGCAGTGATTGTTAGGAACACTACGAAGAGGGAAGTTATCTTCAAGCGGGGGATGCCCCTGGCACATTTGTTACCGGTGATGGTAATGTCTAGTGTCCCTGTGAGACAAGCCGGGGAGAAACTATTGGAAAAAGGAGGAAAGTTAACCGCTGAGTCATTCATCCGGGGACTCCCCAGTTCCTGTAGGTTGGAAGAGGAGGTTGGTAGAGAAGGTGTTGAAACTGGAAGGTGTTTTTTCCACTGACGAGTTCGATGTGCGCTGTTCTAAGTGCAAATGTCACACTATCCGGGTGACTGAGGGTACCCCTTTCAGAGAAAGGCTCCGCGACTGGCCCCTGCAGAGGTGGAGGACGTTTGGCAGCATTTGTATAAGTTGGAGGAAGCTGGGATCATCACCAAGTCCTGAAGCCCCTATGCATCCCCAATATTAGTGGCCCGAAAGAAGAATGGGAAGGTATGGATGCGTGTGGACTATAGGACTCTGAACAGGTGCACCGTCCCTGGCCAGTATACTGTCCTGAGGATTGAAGACATACTGGCCTGCCTAAGTGGTGCGAAGTGGTTCAGTGTACTGGATATGAGAAGTGGATATTACCAGATCCCCATAAGTGAGGTCGACAAAGAGCAAATGGCATTTATATGTCCCCTGGGATTTTTCCAGTTCAAAAGGATGCCCCAGGGAATCTCAGGAGCCCCTGCAACCTTCCAGCGGGTCATGGAGAAGCCGCTGGGGGATATGAACTTGCTTGAGGTATTAGTATATCTGGATGACCTCATACTATTTGGATTCACCTTGGAAGAAAATGAAGCAAGGCTGCTGAAAGTGCTGGGCTGCCTGAAATCTGAAGGGTTAAAACATTCCCTGGACAAGTGCCAGTTTTGCCAAATGTCTGTTAGCTATGTTGGGCACATAGTCTCACAGTTGGAGTAGCTACATCCAGCTAAGATAGAGGCCGTTACCACTTGGCCAAGACCCCAGACTGTGAGCTTGTTTCTCGAGTTCTGCGGTTACTATCGGAGGTTTGTGAAAGGCTATGTGAAAGTGAGTCACCTGTTGAATCAGCTTCTGTGCAATTACCCTCCCTTGGGAAAGAAAGGGAGGGGGGAGAAAAGGACAGGAGGGTGAAGATTATCTTAGCCCAGGGATCCCCAACCTTTCTTGCACCACGAACCGGTTTAATATCGACAATATTCTTGCTGACCGGCTGACCGGGGTGGGGAGGGGGGGTGTTAATCATGACCGGAATATAGGTGATACGTCAATTATAAGTCACTTATAAGTGGCTAATACACTTAATTTCGTTTCTAAAGGGGTTTATCTAAAGAATTTAATATTAAACACACAGCACGTATTTTCCTCGGATGAATGTAGTGATAAGTCAATTATAACAGTGGTCCCAAAGCTCCGGGCCAGAGGCTGATACATTGCCGCAAAGAGTGCAGCGGGTGCAGTGGTGGCCGGAATGCACCCAGCACATCTTTAAGAAAAAAGCCGAAATAAACAAGCTAATTGATTAGGTGCCGCCCGGGACGTAAATGTCAGCCCAGATCAGAGGCGATTTTGTGTATTCCGGCTACCGCTGTACCGCTGCATTCTTTGCGGCCCGGAGGTTGGGGACCATTGAATTATAAGTCAATAGCATCATAACATTTTAAGTAACGTTTGGATATTAAACACACAGCGCATATTTTCCTCGTATGAACAGATAAAATCATTGCAACACACCAATATCGGTGAATCAGTGGGAGCCCTGGGCTCGTTTCCCTGCAACAAGATGGTCCCATCGAGGGGTGATTGGAGACAGCTTGAAGGGGGTTCCTTATGTACAGTCTATTCTGCAATTTAGTTTTCATTTCATTCATTGCAGAAAGCTCCGCTTTGCAGCGATATGATGTTGGAAATAGAAGCAATGTTTTCAGTGCTTTCGTGGCTATCTCAGGATATTCAGCCTTGACTTTGATCCAGAATGCCGGCAGAGATGTTATGTCAAACATACTTTTCAGCCCACCGTCATTTGCAAGCTCGAGGAGTTGATCTTTTTCCCGAGCTGACATGGAAGATTCAACGGAAACATTCACAAATGGGTCACGGACCCATTCCTTTGCACGTCTTGAGTCAATTTTATATGTTTGGAGATAAAAATAATAAACTGCTTGCATCTCAATTAAAAACAGCTAGAGCCGAAAGACAAATATTGAAAATTCGTAGGAAAAATGGTACTTTGGCCTGGGAATATGGAGAAATTAATAGGATTTTTCAAGACTTTTATACTGAACTTTGTAAATCTCAATGTCCAGTAGTTTCTTCTAAAATGGATGCTTTCTTATGGAAGATTGCTTTTCCCAAAATCTCTGTTGAAGATCAAAAAACTCTTGATGCCCAAATTACGGAAGCCAAAATTCATAAAGCTATTTTTTCGATGCAGTCTGGTAAAGCCCCTGGACTTGATGGTATCCTCTGGAATTTTATAAAAAATTTGGAAAATTGCTTTCTCCGTATATGTTGGAAATGTTTAAGGATTCTTTTGTGAAAGGTGATTTACCCTCTACTTTCTATGAGGCTTCTATCTCTTCAATTCTTAAAAAGGATAAACATCCTACTGATTATGCCTCATATAGACCTATTTCACTACTGAACGTTGATGCTAAGATCCTGTCAAAGATAATGGCCAATCGGTTGGAGAATATTTTGGGAAAAATTATTTTTAAAGATCAGACAGGTTTCATAAAGGGTCGTTATTCTTTTTCAAATGTTCGGAGACTATTTAACTTTATATATTCGTCCTCTTTTAAAGCTCCACAATGCGTCGTCTCCTGGGATGCTGAAAAAGCATTTGATCGAGTCGAATGGAAATATCTATTTAATGTTTTAGAGAAATTTGGCTTTGGTATCAATTTTAATAATTGGATCAGAATGATATATAAAGCTCCTATTGCTACTGTTATTACTAATAACTGTAGGTCTCCTTTTTTTCAGCTTACACGGGGGACAAGACAAGTCCTTTGTTACTTAATTTAATATTAGAACCCCTTGCTATTACTCTCTGTGAAGCTAAAAATATTTATGGGATCTCTGTGAATGAGACCATTCATAAGATTTCTCTTTATGCAGATGATTTATTGGTTTATATATCAAATCCTGAGGAATCTATCCCTGCCTTGTTAAAATTATTTAATGAATTTGGAGAGTTTTCAGGATATAAAATAAATTTTAGTAAAAGTGAATAGTTTCC
This sequence comes from Mobula hypostoma, assembly GCF_963921235.1. Taxonomy (NCBI): domain Eukaryota; kingdom Metazoa; phylum Chordata; class Chondrichthyes; order Myliobatiformes; family Myliobatidae; genus Mobula; species Mobula hypostoma. Next base: position 16,269,814 of record NC_086099.1, on the reverse strand, counting down.
TATAAATGAATCCGTTTCTATGTATGACAATAGTCCTTTCAAAGTCACAGATTCTTTTAGCTATTTAGGTGTCACAATCACTAAAAAAAAATGAGGATCTTTATAAAGTCAATTTTGTTCCTTTGCTAGACTCTATGAAATAGTTATTTAGTAGATAGAGTCCACTTACATTTTCACTTGTTGGTCGCATCCATATAGTCAAAATGATGAGTTTACCAAAATTTTTATATCTATTTCAGAATATCCCTGTTTTTTTGACTAAGAAGATTTTTGACCGGATTGATTCCATTATTTTATCTTTTATTTGGAATAATAAAAGACCAAGAATTAGTAAATGTCATTTACAAAAGTTGCAAAAGGATGGAGGTCTCACTTTGCCTAATTTAAGAATGTATTACTGGGCTGTTAATGTGCGATACATGTCCTTTTGGTTATATTGGATTGATAAGAAGGATTGGCCTGTCTGGGTAGATTTGGACTTGAAAGCTGTGAAACAGTTTTATTTAACCTCGTTATTGGGAGCTGCTTTGCCTATACAATTAGCTAAAGTTGCTAATTTAAACTTATAGCCTGTGATTAAGCATTCTTTACAAACTTGGCTTCAGTTCCACAATTTTTTTAAATCTTAAAACGTTTAAGCTTTGTAGTTTAATTTATCAAAACTACTTTTTTAAGCCTTCTTTGGGTGATCCAATTTTTTTACTTTGGAAAAATAAAGGTATTAATTCTTTTTTGGATTTATTTAAAAAGGGTAGACTGAATGGCCTTTGAACAGTTAGTTGATAAATATTCTCTTTCATACTCACACTTTTTACAATATCTCCATCTTAGACATTTCTTACAAAAATATTTAAGTAATTTTCCTTACATATTGGATGCTGACCTGTCAGATACTATTATGAGTATGAACCCTTCGACGAAGGGTTCCATTGGAAGAATTTATAATTTACTATTACAATGGGATAAGCGTCCTTTATTTAAGATTAAACAAGATTGGGGAAAGGAATTTAATTTGACTTTTACGATGGAAGATTGGATGCGGATTCTGAAGCTGGTTAACTCTTCTTCAATCTGAGTTAGTCATTCACTGATTCAATTTTAAATTGTACATTGTTACAATTTGACGAAGGAGAGATAGTCTAAAATATTCCTTAATGTTGATAGTTATTGTGATAGATGTAAAACTGAGAGAGCTACACTGACACACATGTTTTGGTCTTGCTCTATACTGGAACAGGTCTGGAAGTCAGTTTTTTCGACAATTTCTAAAGCACTTAAAATTAATTTACAACCTAACAAATTAACTGCGCTTTTTGGAATAATTCCTCAAAATATCAATGGTATCTCTGTGTCTGACCAACATGTTATTGCATTTATTACATTGATAGCTAGGAGGGCTGTTTTGTTGAAGTGGAAGGATACAATAGCTCCCACTTTGTCACAATGGTTCTCTCAAGTGATGCGATGTCTTAGTTTGGAGAAAATTAGAAGTCGACCTTTGAACCTATGTTTGATTTTGAGAAAAGATGGGGTTCATTTGCTCGTTATTATCATTTGAGTTAATTGATGGATTCTCCACTATCTAATTGTAAATTTTTTGGTACTTTTTTTTGCTGGCGGTTTGATGTTTATCTTTAGAAGCTTTATGTATGAAACATGGCTCTGGGGTTGAACACCTAATGGAATTTTTCTTTTTTCCCACTTTTCTTGCTTAGTAGGGTTTTTTTATCATCACAAAATTTTTTCAATCTTTATAATATAATGTTTTTTTTCTTGAGACATTGTAAGTGTTGCTACTTCGATGTACTCGTGTTTATTTTGGAAAAAAAATAATAAAAAGATTTGAAAAGGAACATTTTAAGTAATGTTTGGATATTAAACACACAGCGCATATTTTCCTCATATGAACATATAAAATCATTGCAACACACCAATATCGCTGAATCAGTGGGAGCCCTGGGCTTGCTTCCCTGCAACAAGACGGTCCCATCGAGAGGTGATGGGAGACAGCGATACTTGAAGGGGGTTCCTTGTGTCCAGTCTATTCCGCAATTTAGTTTTCGTTGCATTCATTGCAGAATGCTGTGCTTTGCAGCGATATGATATTGGAAATGGAAGCCACATTTTCAGTGCTTTTGTGGCTATCTCAGAATATTCAGCCTTGACATTGATCCAGAATGCTGGCAGAGATGTTACATCAAACATATCTTTCAGCCCACCGTCATTTGCAAACTCTTTTCCCACGCTGACATGGAATACTCAATGGAAACATTCACAAATGGGTCACAGACCCATTCTTTTGCACGTCTTGGGTCATTTGCGTCTTGGGTCACTGATGACCTCGCATTGAAGTTCAAAAGTGGGCGTGACAGGGAATGAGGAAAGGTGCAGCTAACTCATATCATTTCATATTGCCAAATCTCATTGTTTCCTCACGGCCGGCGGCCCGGTAGCACATGCTTTGCGGCCCAGTGGTTGGTGACCAATGTCTTAGCCCATTGGAGCCCTTTGGACCGAGGTGGGATGCAAAATGTGAGGAGACCTCTCAGCTGCTGACTCAGGTGCCGGTGCTGGCCTTTGTGGATTCCTGATGGCCGTATGTACTGCACAGTGATGCCATTCAAGAGGGTTTAGGGGGCGTCCTGTATCAGGATCAGGGTACCAGGTTGAGGCCTGTTGTGTTTGTCAGCTGGAGTCTGTCACCCTCCGAGAAAACTATACCACACACAAGTTGGAACTTCTGGCGTTGAAATGGACGGTGGTAGATAAGCTGACTGACTACCTCAGCAGGTCAAGTTCGAGGTGAGGATGGACAACAGCCCCCTAACTTATATTCTGACCTCAATAAAACTGGATGCCACAGGCCAGCAAGACAAGGATCCTTTTATTCCCGCTCACTTCCTCCAGTGCTGCAACCATACCAGAAACTTCCCTATAATACCATGGGCTCTTAACCTGGTAAGTAGCCTCATGTGTGGCACCTCGTCAAAGGCCTTCTGAAAGTCCAATTTTACAACATCCACTGTATCACCTTTATCTTTGTAATCTCCTTAAATAATTCTAATAGGTTCATCAGGCAGGATTTTCCCAGAAGGAAACCATGCTGACTTTGTCCTATCTTGTCCAGTGTCACCAGGTAGGACATAGATGCAGTCTTGTTACAGATTTATTAACCTGCAACATAACATCCTGACTTTTGAGGAAAATGCCTTAAATAATAAAGACAAACATGTGATATGAACCAGAATCTAATTTTAATCAGGTTTGATACCACAGGCGTATGTCATGAAATTTATTGTTACCTGACAGCAGTACATTGCAATACATAATAATAAAAACTAATTTACAGAAAGTATATAGATATATTATAAAATAAATAAACAGGGAAAGAAGAGAAACAGATGTAGTGTTCATGTGTTCAATGTCCGTTCAGAAATTGATGGCAGAGGGGAAGAAACTATTCCTGAAACATTGAGTGTGTACGTTTGGGCTGCTGTACCTGCTCTCTGGTGCTAGCAATTAGATGGGAACTTGACCTGGCTGATCAGGGTCCTTAATGACGGATGCCATATCAATCTGTGTAACCACTTTCAGGCAGCTATGAACTTGGATCCCAAGAATGTGGGAGGAAAATGGAGCAAATGGATGGATCCCACATGGTCAAGGGGATAACACACAAACTCATTACAGACAAGAGCAGAACTGAACCCATGTTGCTGGCACTTTGCTGCAGTACTGTGCTGCTCCATAGCTGGCATTAATGTTCACTCTTGAGCAAAGAATGTTATTAAGTTAAGCACATTAAGCACAGATGCTGAAACATGGAGCAACAAACAAAGAGATGAAATAACTCAGTGGGTTGAGCAGCATCTAATGGGGAACAAGAATTGTCAACGTTTTGGGTCAAAACCCTGTATCTGGACTGAGAGTGGAGAGGGGAGATAATCAGTGTAAAGAGGAGAGGGGAGATAGTCAGTATAAAGAGGAGAGGGGAGATAATCAGTATAAAGAGGAGAGGGGGAGTGGTGAGACAGGAGCCTGATGTGGTTGGTGGACTGAAGAGGGGTGTAAGATGATGGACAGGCTGCTGCAGGTAGGGGAGATGAAGGGGGTGGAACTGGGAGACAGTGACTGATCAATGATAGCTGGAGACAGGCAAACAGTTAATAATGACGAGAGGCAGGTAGAACAAGGTGGGGGGAAGAGGAAGGTGGACGTTGGAGACAAGACAACTGCTGTAGAGAGATCAAAGGGTTACCAGTGCTGGAGTCTGCCAAGTAAAGGAGGTGTTAATGGGAACTATTGGGAAAGAGGTGAATGGGAGATGGAATCAGAACCAGATGAGGAATTTGGAGGTATCCTGTGGGTGAATGAGTGTGCAGTAGTTAGATAGAAACAGGAAGGAAGTACAGGAGCCTGTGGACACACAGTCAACGATTTCCGAACAGCTTCTACCCCTCCATCTGCCATCAGATTTATGAACAGTCTATGAATCAATTGTCACTACCTCAATATTTTGCTCTTATTTATGATTTAATATATTTCTTAATGGAACATAGTATTTTTCTCTATTACACTGTTAAGGTGCTACAAAGCAATTAAGACTTGTATCAATAATAATATCCTTGACTCTAATTCTGAATCTGGAGCAGAAGTGGGGGGAAGATGGGTGATGGTTATTGTGGAACAAAGAGAGCAAAACTGAAGAACCATAGGAGGATTGGCAAGATGGAGAACTCACCAGAGGAGAACTACTCCTCAAGTTGGACAACTCATGGCCATGCCATTCAGTTGTAGACTAACCAGATAGAATATGAGGTGTCAGACCTTAAGGCATGAGACAGGAGCAGAATTAGGCCATTCACCCCATTGAGTCTGTTTCACCAAATGATCATGCCTGATCCATTTCCCTCTCAACTGAGTTCTCTTGCCTTCTCCCCATACCCTTACACACCTTGACCTAGCAAGAATCTGTCAACTTTTAAGGACTTAATTGTCTTTGTGAACTTCAGCAAGGCCTTTTTATAATGGTGTCGCATGAAAAACTTGTCAGGACCTCTTTCTCCCTCTGTCCCTCTGATTATACCCCTTGCCCATCCTCTGAGTTTTTCCCCCCCTCTCCCTTTTCCTTCTCCCTGAGCCTCCTGTCCCATGATCCTCTCATATCCCTTTTGCCAATCAACTGTCCAGCTGTTGGCTCCATCCCTCCCCCTCCTGTCTTCTCCTATCATTTCGGATCTCCCCCTCCCCCTCCCACTTTCAAATCTCTTACTAGCTCTTCCTTCAGTTAGTCCTGACGAAGGGTCTCGGCCCAAAACGTCGACTGTACCTCTTCCTAGAGATGCTGCCTAGCCTGCTGCATTCACCAGCAACTTTTATGTGTGTTGCTTGAAATTCCAGCATCTGCAGATTTCCTCATGTTTGCCGCTGATATTAAACCTGATTCTGATTCTGAATATGAATCAAACTGCTGGAGGAAGTCAGTGGGCTGTGCATCACCTATGTAAGTTAACGCTTGTCAACTAAGTTCATAGAACATAGAACATAGAACATTACAGCACAGTACAGGCTCCTTGACCTATGGCACTGTGCCGAGTTTTTAATCACCCCTAAGTTCATCCAACCCTTTACTCCCACATGTCTGCAATTTCCTGTTGTCTATGTGCCTATCTAAGTGTCTCGTCAATACTCAACCTGTGGATTATCTGTTACTAGAATAAGAAGTGCCCAACTCGAGCCTACATTGGGTTTCTTCCTTCTCCAGGATAACAGAACCGGCTCATGAGGAAATGATGGCGTTTTCTACCCCTTATAAGAGTGGGTGGAAGAAGGAGGATTAATAGAACATAGAATAGTACAGCACAGTACAGGCCCTTCGGCCCACAATGTTGTGCCGACCCTCAAATGCTGCCTCCCATATAAGCCCCCACATTAAATTCCTCCATATACCTGTCTAGTAGTCTCTTAAACTTCACTAGTGTATCTGCCTCCACCACTGACTCAGGCAGTGCATTCCACACACCAACCACTCTCTGAGTAAAAAATCTTCCTATAATATCCCCCTTGAACTTCCCACCCCTTACCTTAAAGCCATGTCCTGTTGTATTGAGCAGTGGTGCCCTGGGGAAGAGGTGCTGGCTATCCACTCTATCTATTCCTCTTATTATCTTGTACACCTCTATCATGTCTCCTCTCATCCTCCTTCTCTCCAAAGAGTAAAGCCCTAGCTCCCTTAATCTCTGATCATAATGCATACTTTCTAAACCAGGCAGCATCCTGGTAAATCTCCTCTGTACCCTTTCCAATGCTTCCACATCCTTCCTATAGTGAGGTGACCAGAACTGGACACAGTACTCCAAGTGTGGCCTAACCAGAGTTTTATAGATCTGCATCATTACATCGCGACTCTTAAACTCTATCCCTCGACTTATGAAAGCTAACACCCCATAAGCTTTCTTAACTACTCTATCCACCTGTGAGGCAACTTTCAGGGATCTGTGGACATGTACCCCGAGATCCCTCTGCTCTTCCACACTACCAAGTATCCTGCCATTTACTTTCTACTCTGCCTTGGAGTTTGTCCTTCCAAAGGTTACCACCTCACACTTCTCCGGATTGAACTCCATCTGCCACTTCTCAGCCCACTTCTGCATCCTATCAATGTCTCTCTGCAATCTTTGACAATCCTCTACACTATATACAACACCACCAACCTTTGTGTCGTCTGCAAACTTGCCAACCCACCCTTCTACCCCCACATCCAGGTCGTTAATGAAAATCACAAAAAGTAGAGGTCCCAGAACAGATCCTTATGGGACACTACTAGTCACAATCCTCCAATCCGAATGTACTCCCTCCACCACCACTCTCTGCTTTCTGCAGGCAAGCCAATTCTGAATCCACCTGGCCAAACTTCTCTGGATCCCATGCCTTCTGACTTTCTGAATAAGTGTGGAACCTTGTCAAATGCCTTACTAAAATCCATATAGATCACATCCACTGCACTACCCTCATCTATATGCCTGGTCACCTCCTCAAAGAACTCTATCAGGCTTGTTAGACACGATCTGCCCTTCACAAAGCCATGCTGACTGTCCCTGATCAGACCATGATTCTCTAAATGCCTATAGATCCTATCTCTAAGAATCTTTTCCAACAGCTATCCCACCACAGACATAAGGCTCACTGGTCTATAATGATACACATTCCTGTGATCACACTGTCAACCGAGGAACAAGTTACTTTGCAAAGTCTGCATAGTAAAAAGAGAAAAAAAATAAATTCCCCTCTAACAAAATTGTTAGTGAAACTCTTCTATATTCAGAAACTTCCTCAATTATTGATAGATCAGTAAATTTCAACAATGGTCAGGCTGTACACTTCTCATTCTATTTATTTTAAAGAAATTACTTGCTTAAAGGTTGTGGTCATTGCTGGTATTTTTTTTATTTTTATTTAGAGATGCAGACCTTCTGGCTCAACATGCCAGCACTGCCCAATTACACCCATGTGACCAAATAACTGACCACACGCTTTTGGAATAGAGCATAGAACATACAGCACAGGAACAGGTCCCTCAACCAGCAATGTTGTGCCGAACCAATTAAATAAGCCAACCAATCTAATCGCATCAATCTACGCAATGTCCGTATCCTTCCATTTTCCTCACATTCATGTGCCTGCTTAAATGTCCCTTAAAATTCTCTAATGTGTTTGCTTCTTCCATTACCCAGGCAGTACATTCCAGGCACCCTCCGCCCTCTGTGTAAAATAACTTGCCTCTCACATTTTCTTTGCACTTACTCCCTATCTCCTTAAATTGACACAGTTGGCATTAGAAGTTTCAACCATGGGAGAATGATAATGTCTGTCCTACTCTGTCTATGCCTCTCGTAATCTTAGAAACATCTATCAGATTTGCCCTCAGCCTCCCACCTTTCCAGAGCAAAGCAAACCAAGGTTGTCCAACCTCTCATTATATCACACACCCTCCAATCCTTTGCTTTGAATAATGAATGAAAACATGCTATATGAGTCAGAATCTGATTCAGGATTAGGTTTCATATCACCAGAATATGTCATGAAATTTGTTGTTATGTGGCAGCAGATCATTGCAATCCACAACAATAAAAACTAATTTACACTAAGTATGTGTACAGGTTTCCCCCGCCATCTGAAGGTAGACCGTTCCTATGAAACGGTTCGTAAGCCGGAATGTTGTAAAGCGAAGAAGCAATTACCATTTATTTATATGGGAAAATTTTTTGAGTGTTTGCAGACCCAAAAATAACCTACCAAATCATGCCAAATAACACATAAAACCTAAAATAAGAGTACCATACAGTAAAAGCAGGAATGATATGATAAATACACAGCCTATATAAAGTAGAAATACTTTTCCACAATCATTACTGAACTGTTCTCCATAGCGAAAATCTCACGCAAACGCCGTCGGCAGAAAATCTCACGCAAGCGCTGTTGGCAAAAACACAGCGCAAGCGCTCTACAGTAATCTTTAAGCTGCGAAGCTGCCAAATCATACCAAATAACACGTAAAAATACACAGCTGATATAAAGTAGAAATAATGTATGTACAGTGTAGTATCACTTACTGGAATTGGGAAGACAGTGCAGGGCACACTGATGATGGTGTGTTAGACTTGTTAGAGTTTGGGTGGTGCAGTGGCCCCCACCCTCCAGGCCGCCGATCGATACATTGCCATGAAGCACGCAGGGGTCCAGCGGTAGCCGGGAGGCACACAGCACATCTTCAAGAAATAAGCCGAAATAAATGTGCTAATTAATTAGGTGCCGCCCAGCATGTAATTGTCGGCCCAGATCAGTGCCGATTTCCAATTGCGTTGTCTCTGATCTGGGCGGACAATTACATGTCGGGCCACACCTAATTAATTAGCATGTTTATTTCGGCTTTTTTCTTAAAGATGTGCTGTGTGCCTCCCGGCTACTGCGGCGTTCTTCGCGAATCGGTACAATATCTGTCCGCGGCCTGGGTGTTGGGGTGGTGGGACACTGAGGTGTCATCTTGTCGTCTGTTTCCATTAGAGCAGACAGCTCATCTTCTCCTATGACTGCCCGCCTCGATGTCGAAGGTCGAGGTTCGTCGTCTGCTGTGGCTGATGTGGAAGGCTTGCTTGACTGCTGAGCCTCACACATTTTTCTATCACACAGTTCTTTGCAAGGACTCAAACCATCTTGCAAATATCCCCTAAACCTACATACCCTTTCAAAATTAAAGTCGTACTTTATCATTGCAGCGAAAATCTCACGCAGTTGCTTCACGTTCAGTTCGCTACTGCATTCGGTTTCGATTGTTATCCTTTCCTCTTCCAATTGCATCAGCTCTTCATCTATCAGTTCTTGATCATGGAATGCCAAAACCTCTTCAACATCATCTTTGTCAGCTTCCACAAGCCAAACTCACTTTGTCCTTACTTCGTTCACCACGATCAAAATGCTTAATTATGTCTAGTTTTACGCTAAGTGTAACACCATTACGAGCTCTTCTAGGCTTTTCCGACACCATAGAACTCATCTTGCAAACGGCTGCTCACAGACACGTGTTTAAGCAATGCTGGCGAGACTGCAGTTCGGAATCCGGGGGAGAGTGGCTGCTTGGGGCGCGCGCTGCCTTTTATTGCGTGCTGATTTTTTCGCGCGCTGCTTTTTTTTGTAACAGTGAAAACACCTTCTGAAAGCGAAAACCGGGTGCTAATGTAGGTCTTTCGTAACAGTGAGGTTTTGTAAAGTGAACGTTTGAAAAGCGGGAGACACCTGTATATATCTGTGAAGCGCAGAATCAAATACCGCTGTGATGATTGTACGCTCTAGTATCAACCGTTTGGCGACAATAAAGCATAAAGTATATAAAAAATATATATACTTAAATAAATAATGCAAAAAGAGGAAAAGAGAGTAGTGAGATAGCGTTCATACTTTCAATTTCTATTCAGAATTCTGATTGCAGAGGGGAAGAAAACTACTCCTGAAATGTTGAGTGTGTGCCTTCATGCTCCTGTACCTCCTCCCTGAAGGAGGCAATGAGAAGAGGGCGTGTCCTGGGTGATGGGATCCTTAATGATGAATGTCTTCTTAACCACCCTATCAACCTGTATAACCACTTTCAGGGAGCTGTGAACTTGGGCAAAGAATGTGGGAGGAAACTGGTGCAATTGGAAGGAACCCACGTGGTCATGGGGAAAACATAGAAAGTATTTACACACAATGACAGATTTGAACCGTGTTGCTGATGCATCAAATCACAGATGCTGGAACCCGGAGCAACAAGCAATCAGATGAAAGAACTCTGTGGGTCGAGCAGTATCTAATGGAGAACAGGAATTGTCAACATTTTGTGTCTCAACCCTGCATCTGGACTGAGAGTGGAGAGGGGAGATAGTCAGTACAAAGAGGAGAGGGGACGTGGTGAGACAGGAGCCTGATGTGATTGGTGGACAAGAGGGGTGTAAGATGATGGACAGGCTGTAGCAGGTAGGGGAGATGAAGGGGGTGGAGCTGGGAGACAGTGGCTGATGAATGACAGATGGAGACAGGCAAAGAAGAAATAATGATGCGGGGCAGGTAAAACAAGGTGGGGGGGGGAGAGGAAGGTGGACGTTGGAGACAAGACAACTGCTGGAGGGAGATCAAAGGGTTACCAGTGCTGGAGTCTGCAAAGTAAAGGAGGTGTTAACGGGAACCATTGGGAAAGAGGTGAATGGGAGATGGAATCAGAACCAGATGAGAAAGTTGGAGGTGTCCTGTGGGTGAACTGACTGTGCGGTAGTTAGAAGGAAACAGGAAGGAAGTATAGGATCCTGAACACGCACACTCAAAGTTCTTGGAACAGCTACTTCCCCTGCATTTGCCATCAGATTTCTGAAACCTTCATGAACCCATGGTCACTACCTCAATAATTTGCTTTCTTACTTTTGGATTAATATATTTCTTAATGGAACGTAGTAATTTTTCTGTATTGCATTGTACTACTGCCACAAAGGAACTAATTTTATGACATATTTCAGTAATAATTCACTTGATACAGATCCTGAATCAGGAGCAGAGGTGAGGGGAAGATGCGTGGTGGGGATTTTGGAACAGAGGGAACAAACGGAACAAAAGTGGAGAACCGAAGGAGGTTTGGCAAGAGGGAGAACTCACTAGAGGAGAGGGTTTCCTCAGACTGGACAGCTCATGTTCACACCATTCAGTTGTAGACTTCCCAGATAGAATATGAGGTGTAACACCCTAAGACATAAGCCACAGGAGTAGAATTAGGCCATTCACCCCATTGAGTCTCTTCCACCATTTGATCGTGCCTGATCTATTCCTCTCCTAACTCCATTATCTTACCTTCTCCCCATAAGCTTTCACGTCCTGATTTATCAAGAATATATCAATCTCCACCTTAAATACACCTGATAACTTGGCCTCCACAGCCGCCTGTAGCAATAAATTCCACAGATTCATCATCCTCTATCTAAAGAATCCTCCTCATCTCCATTCTAAATGGATGTCCCTCTATTCTAAGGTTGTGCCCTCTGGTCCTAGACTTCCCCCACTATTGAAAACATCTTCTCCACATCCACTCTACCTATCTTTATAGGTAGATAAAGGCAGAGCTGAGTGATGATGATGCTAACGGTGACTGCTTTGCTTGCATCTTCGGAAACAGCTCTATTTCCATCTTCAGTATCTTTATTTGTCCCGTTCAGGGTTAGGGTTGAAGACCCTGACTTGAAGTTACATGCTGACTATGGTTCTTTGCGGGAATGGGACCCACTCTCAGGGTTTCATAGCCGGCTGTTGTTGTTCAGCACGCCAAGGGCTTGGCTTTGGAAGCCTGGGATCTCAGGGCTTTGGAGACAACGGATCAAGTGTCGGTGTCATGACAGGAGACCCATGTGTCGTCAGGGGAGTCGGAATATCTGCGGCTGTGTGTCCGGAGACTCATGACCTTTGGGCACAGAGCTCGAGAAAAGCAACGTGGAGGACTTTTAACATCGTAAACCGGCAAGTTGTTTGTTATGTCTCCCTGCTCGCTGTGAAAACGGAGACACCTCTTTCTCCCTTATTAGGGAGAGAGAGACCCTGTGATATGTCGACAAATGGGTGAAATGCGAAGTCTTTGGGGTAACCCCAAGTCTGTGTCTTTGCTATTGCTTTGCTCACGCTTGAGTGCTCGGTGGCGGGTGCCGATGCTTTTTTTTGCCGGTGGGGGGAGGGGGGATTTTTGCTTGCTGACGCTTATGCGCGGTAGTGGGGAGCTGGGGGTTCTTTGGAGTTCCAACATCTGACTGCCGTTCATTCCTTGGGGCATTCCACTGTTTTCGTGGATAGCTGCGAAAAAAAAAGCATTTCAGGATGTATAGTGTATACATTTCTCTGACATTAAATTGTACCTTTGAACCCTTGAACCCTTTCAACATTCGATAAGTTTCAATGAGATTCCTCTCTCATTCTTCTAAATTGCAGTGTGTACAGGCCCAGTGCCATCAACGCTCCTCATACGAGACTTTCACTTCCAGCATAATCTTTGTGAACCTCATTCAATATCAACACATCCTTTCTTAGATAAGGGGTCCAAAACTCCTCATAATCCTGTACATGAGGCCTCACCAGTGCCTTATAAAGCCTCAGCATTACATCCTTGCTCTTATATTCTAGTCCTTCCAACATGCTGACACTGCACTTGCTGTCATCACCACCAACTCAACCTGCAAGTTAACCTTTAAGGAATCCTGCATCAGGAGTCCCAAGTCCCTTTGCTCTCAGATTTTTGAATATTCTCCACTCTTATAAAATTGTCTATGCTTTTGTTCCCTCTACCAAAGTGCATGATCCTAATACCGAGCTCTGGAATAACACTAGTCACCAACAGCTAATCAGAAAAAGCCCCCTTTATTCCTACACTTTGCCACCTGCCAATGATCTGTCCATGCTGGTATATTTCCTGGGCTCTTATCTTGTTTAGCAACCTCATATGTAGCACCTTATCAAAGACATTCTGAAAATCCAAGTAGGTACCATCCACCAATTTACCTTTGTCTATCCTGCTTGTTGTTTCCTCAAAGAATTCCAAACACCTTTGACCGGCAAGATTTTCCCTTAAGGAAACCATGCTGACTACAGCCTGTTTTATCATGTGCCTCCAAGTACCCGAAAACTCATCCTGAACAATCGACTCCAACATCTTTCCAACCACTGAGGTCACGTTAAGTGGCCTATAATGTCCTTTCTTTTGCCTCCCTCCCTTCTTGTAGAGTGGAGTGATGTTTGCAATTTTTCAGTCCTCCGGAACCACGTGAAAATCTAGCGATCATTACTAATGCCTTCTCTGTGCAAAAGTCTTAGGCACATATATATAGATAGGGTTACCAGCACCAGCCTGCCATCAAGGGCATTTATACAAAAAGGTGCTGGAAATGGGCCAGTAGTATCATGATGGATCTCATCCACCCTGCTCATGGACTGTTTGTTCCGCTCCTATCAAAGAAGAGGCCATGTAGCATCCACGGCAAGACCACCAGACTCAAAAACAGTTACTTCCCCAGGCATTAATGCTGATCAACACCTCCACCCACTGAGCCACCCCTCCACACCCCTGACCACCACTACTTTTCATTTCCTGTCAGTCACCTACCGGTCAACCTCGACGCTTTGCAATTCGCCTACCGGAGCAACAGGTCAACAGCACATGCCATCTCCCTGGCCCTACATTCCTCCTCAGAACACCTGGAGAATAAAGACACATACGTAAGGCTCCTTTTCATTGACTACAGCTCTGCCTTTAATACCATCATTCCAAATAAACTGATTCCTAAGCTCCGGAACCTCAGCCTTAGCACTCAGATCTGCAGCTGGATCTTCAACTTCCTCACAGACAGGACCCAGGCTGTAAAAATAGGGGACAAGCTCTCCTTTACAATCATTCTGAGCACCGGTGCCCCACAAGGCTGTGTACTCAGCCCCCTGCTGTACTCACTATATACCCGTGATTGTGTAGCCAAGTTTCTATCGAACTCAATATATAAGTTTGCTGATGACACAACAATTGCAGGCCGTATCTCGGGTAATGATGAGTTTGAGTACAGAGAGGAAATTAAGAACCTGGTGGCATGGTGCGAAGACAATAACCTATCCCTCAACGTCAGCAAGACGAAGGAATTGGTTGTTGACTTCAGAAGGAGTAGCGGACCGCACGACCCAATTTACATCAGTGGTGCGCAAGTGGAACAGGTCAAAAGCTTTAAGTTCCTCGGGGTCAATATCACAAATGACCTGACTTGGTCCAACCAAGCAGAGTCCACTGCCAAGAAGGCCCACCAGCGCCTTTACTTCCGGAGGAAGCTAAGGAAATTTGGCCTGTCCCCTAAAACCCTCACTAATTTTTATAGGTGCACTGTAGAAAGCATTCTTCCAGGGTGCGTCACAACCTGGTATGGAAGTTGTCCTGTCCAAGACCGGAAGAAGCTGCAGAAGATCGTGAACACGGCGCAGCACATCACACAAACCAATCTTCCGTCCGTGGACTCACTTTATACCACACGCTGTCGGAGCAGTGCTGTCAGGATAATCAAGGACACGACCCACCCAGCCAACACACTTTTCATCCCCCTTCCCTCCTGGAGAAGGCTCAGGAGCTTGAAGACTCGTACAGCCAGATTTGGGAACAGCTTCTTTCCAACTGTGATAAGACTGCTGAACAGATCCTGACCCGGATCTGGGCCGTACCCTCCAAATATCCGGACCTGCCTCTCAGTTTTTTTTGCACTATCTTACTTTCCATTTTTCTATTTTCTATTTATGAATTGTAATTTAAATTTCTAATACTTACTATCGATTTGTAATTCAGGGACCAGGAAGCGCAAAATCAAATATTGCTGTGATGATTGTACATTCTAGTATCAATTGTTTGGCGACAATAGAGCATAAAAGTACAGGTACTCCTGTGCCTAGAATCACTTTGTGGACATACAATCAATGTACATGTACAAGATATCTTATGTACTGATATTCATTGTGTTTTTTTATGATCATTGCTCTTTATCATGTTTCTTTGTGCTGCATTGGATTCTGAGTGACAATTATTTTGTTCTCTTTTACATTTTGTGTTCTAGAAATGACATTAAAAATTCTTGAATCTTGAATGATCTGGCCTTCACCACCTTGGAAGGCAAAGGATTTGTGAGATTCACTCTCTTCTGAGAGTATAAATTACCACTGGAAATACCCTTTGAATAAACGAAAAATGAAACTGCAGTTGGTTCAGAGGATTACAGTTCCCAGTGTCTGACATGAAAGCTGCAGCGTCAGCTTCAACAAGACAAGAGCAAAACAAACACCCACCTCTACGGGCAAAACACTGTGACATTCCAAACCCTGTGATAGAGTAAACAATACTGATTACTAGTAGGAATATTAAACGTAAACATCACTAGCACATTCATTGTGGCCACACCTCTATTTCGTGGGGCCAGGAAACAAAATTAGCGAAATAGAAGCCATCTATGAACCCCTAAGAGCCAAAGAAAAGCGAGCCAACGGAATTCAAACATCAACTGAAGGTATAGCCAGTCAGGGCCGAGGCAAGCGAACGGGGGCTATATAAATGCCATCACTCCCAGAGAGGAAAACCAACAACTGCGCACTGAGGATGTCACTCCACTGGTAATGAAACGTGTTCAAAATAATCACCAAGCTCGGTGAACACGCAACGTCAAACGCCTTTAATCGAGCTACCAATATTCACCATCATCCTGAACTCTGTTTCATTTCGGTGTATACATGTGTCTGGTTGAATGACAATTAAATCTGAACCTCATCTACACTAATTTCTATATAAATCACTTTACACCTGTGACAATGAGACTAAACAGAGTTCCAATGCCATATTTAAGTTTGCTGACGACACCACAGTTGAAGGCCAAACCAAAGGTGGTGATGAGTTAGCATCTCGGAGGGAGCTAGAAAATCCATTTGAGTGGTGCTACAGCAACATCTTACTCAATGTCAGCTAGACCAAGGAGCTGATTATTAACTTCAGGAGGAAGGAACTGGAATTCCATGAGGTAGTCCTCATCAGGGGATCAGAGGTGGAGAGGGTCAGCAACTTAAAATTCCCCATTGTTAACATTTCATAGGATCTGTTCTGGGGCCCTTACAATTGCAATTATGAATAAAGCACGGCAACACTTTTACTTCCTTCAAAGTTTGCATTGATTTGGCATGACATCTAAAACTTTGACAAACTTCTATTGATGTGTAGCAGAGAGTATACTGACCGGCTGCATCGTGGTATGGAAACAACAATGCCCTTGAATGGAAACTGCTTCAAAAAGTCATGGATACGGCCCATCACAGGCAAAACCCTCCCCGTCACTGAGCACACCTACGTGAATTGTTGTCGCGGGAAAACAGCATCCATCATCAGGGACCCCCAACACACAGGCCATGTTCTCTTCTCACTACTGCCATCAGGAAGAAGGTGATGGAGCCTCGGGGCTCACATCGCCAGGTTCAGGAACAGTTAATACCCCTCAGCCGAAGGGGATAACTTCACTCAGCTTCACGCGCCCCATCACTGAACTGTTCCCATAACCTATGGACTCCCTTTCAAAAATTCTTTACCTCATGTTCTTCATATTTATTAATTACTTATTTACTATTGTTATTATTATTACTATAATAATAACCTCTCTGAACGCACAACACATTGAACCTTGAAGTGGACGGGCTACAGCAGCAGAAGACCATGAACATACATTCAGTGGCCATTTTATATAAAGTGGCTACGGACTATATTGTTATCGTAATATATTTGCACAATTTGTTGTCTCTTGCACACTGGTTGTCTGTTGGTGTGAACTTTCATTGATTCTATGATAGTTATTAGATTTATTGAGTATGCCCTCAAGAAAACGAATCTCAGGGTTGTATATGGTGACATAGGTGTACTTTGATAATAAATTTACATTGAATTATGAAATTTGAGAAGTGTTGGATCTCTGTAACTTTTACATTACGAACTCATGAGCACTACCTCACCATTTTGGCTCTCTTTTGCTCTATTTATTTATTTATTATGCACTCAGTGGTCAATATATTAGGTACACTTGTCCTATCAGCCAATCGTGTGGCAGCAACTCAATGCATAAAAGGATGCAGACATGGTCAAGAGGTTCGGTTGTTGTGCAGACCAAACACCTGAATGGGGAAAAAATGGGAAAACAATTACTTTGACCATGGAATGATTGTTGTTGCCAGACAAGGTTTGTTTGAGTATCTCAGAAATTGCTGATCACTCGGGATTTTCACACTCAGAAATCTTTGGAGTTTACTGAGAATGGTGAGAGATACAAAAACATCCAGTGAGCAGCAGTTCTGTCGCTGAAAGTGACTTGTTAATGAGAGAGGTCAGAGGAGAATGGCCAGACTGGTTCAAATTGACAGGAAGGCGACAGTAACTCAAATAAAAACACATTACAACAGCGGTGTGCAGAAGAGCATCTCTGAACTCACAACACATCGAACCTTGAAGAGGACTGGCTATAGCAGTAGAAGATCATGAACATTTTATATAAAGTGGCTACTGACCACATTCTCATTGTAACTTACAATCATTTTTATGTATTGCAATGTACTGCTGCCCAAAACATCAAACTTCATGGCATGTGCCGGCGATAAGAAACATGATTCTGACATTCTGCCTTGTTATTGTGTTACCTTGTTCTATTCAATGTAAATTGAATAATAATTCTTCCATATTTCATGAACAATATGCAAGACGAGCTTTTCACTGTACATGTGACAATGATAAATCAAAGTAACACACACGAAACGCTGGAGGAACTCAGTTGGTGGCAGCATCTTGGGAAATTAATAAAAAGTTGACATTTTGGGCCGAGACCCTTCTTCAGGGCTGAAAAGGAAGGGGGGAGACACAAGAATAAAAAGGTGGGGGGAGAGGAAGGAGGATAACCAGAAGGTCATAGGTGAAGCTAAGTGGGTAGGAAAGTTAAAGGGGCTGCAGAGGAAGGAATCTGCTAGGAGAGGAGAGTGGACCATTGGAGAAAGTGAAGGAGGCAACTTAGTGGGAGGTGATAGGCAGCTGAGGAGAGGTAAGAGGCCAGATTGGGGAATAGAAGAAGAGAGGAGGGGGAGGGATTTTTTTACCTGAAGGAGAAATTGACATTCATGCCATCAGGTTGGAGGCTTCCCAGATGGAATATAAGGTGTTGTTCCTCCATCCTGAGGCTAGCCTCACCTTAGCTCAAAAGGAGACAGTACATCAGAACAGGAATGGGAATGGAATGGGAATTAAAATGTTTGGCTACTGGGAGATTCCACTTTTGGCAGATGGAGCGGAGCAGGTTGATGAAGTGGTCTCCTTCATTCACCTATCAACTTCTAGCTATCCTCCGTCCCCTCCCCCCACCTTTTTGTTCTGGTGTCATTCCCCCTTCCTTTCCAGTCCTGAAGAAGGATCTTGGTGCGAAACGTCAACTGTTTATTCCTCTCCATAGATGCTGACTAACCTTCTGAGTTCCTCCAGCTTTCTGTGTGTGTTACTCCGGATTTCCAGTATCTGCAGACTCTCTTGTGTTAATGATAAACCAATTCCAGTTCAAGTACTTCTTTATAAGTTTTCATGAAATACAAGAGACTGCCAATAGCGGAATTTGTAAGAATAAGCAAAGTTCTAGAGGAACCCAGCGGGTTGGGCAGCATTACTTTGGGAAGGGACATGATGTATATGATCCTGATTACATCAGCAGTGCTAAAGCTGGGACGGTTCAAAGTTTTCAAGTTCCTGGGAGTGAACATCATCAATAGCCTGCATCAGTGTAACCGCATTGAAGGCACAGCCAAGAAACCTCGCCAATGCCTCAGGAGTCTAAATTAATTTGCTATGTCCTTGTTGACCCTTAACAATCTTTACTGAAGCACCATTAAAAGCATCATCTGCAAACATCATGGCTTGGAATGTCAACTGCTCTTGCTGCGACCAGGAGAAACTGTAGAGTTGTGGACATAGCTCAGAACATCATGGAGACCACCATCCCCACCATGGAATCTGTAAAGCAGCCAGTATAATCAAAGACCCCACCAACCTTGGGCATTCTCTCTTCTTTCCTCTCCCATGGGAGAGAAGATACAAAACTTGAAAGCAGGTAACACCAGGTTCCACCCTACCAATAGACTGCATAAATCAGAATCAGGTTTAATATCACCAGCACATGCCATGAACTTTGTTGTTATCTGGCAGCAGTACATTCCAATACATAATAATAAAATCTGTAAGTTACGGTAAGTATATACAGCATATATATATATGGTTAAATTAAGTAAATAGTGCGAAAAGAGAAAAAAAAACATAGGTAGTGTTCATGGGTTCAATGACCATTCAGATATCTGATGGCAGATGGGAAGAAGCCATTTCTGAATCATTGGGGGTGTGCCTTCAGGCTCCTGTACCTTCTTGGTGATGGTAGCAATGAAAAGAGGACATGTCCTGGGTGATGAGGGTCCTTCCTGATGGATGCCACCTTTAATGAGCCATCGCTCCTTGAAGATATCTTGGATGCTGGGGAGGCAAGTTCCCATGATGGAGCTGACTGAGTTCATAACTTTCTGCAACTCATCTTGATCCTGTGCAGTTGCTTCCCCCCTTCCCACCATACCAGACATGATGCAGCCAGTGAAAATGCTTTTCACAGTATGTCTGTAGAAATCTGTGACTGTCTTTGGTGACAAATAGATCTCCTCAGACTCCTAATGAAATATAGCTGCTGCCATGCCTACTCTGTAATTGCATTGATATGCTGGGTCCAGGCTAGATCCTCAGAAATTGATCATCCTTTCCACCTCTGATCCCTCGATGAGGACTGGTGTGTGTGTCCTTGTCTTACCCTTCCTGAAGTCCAGAATCAACTCTTTGGTCTTACTGACACTGAGTGGTGTCATAGCAACAATCTTGCACAATCAGCTGATCTATCTCACTCTGTATGCCTTCTCAGCTGAAATTCTGCTGACAATAGATGTGTCAGATGGAATTTGATCTGCAGCTAGTCACACGGTCATGGCTGTAGAGAGAGTAGGTCAGTGGGCTAAGTATGCATCCTTGAGGTGTGCCAGTGTTGATTATCAGCAAGAAGGAAATGTTATTTCCAATCCACACAAACTGTGGTCTTCTGGTCAAGAAATCGAGGATCTAGTTAAAGAGGGATGTACAGAGGCCCAGGTTTTGTAGGTTTTTGATCAGAACTGTAGGGATATTTGTGTTAAATGCTGAACTGTAGTCTATAAACAGCAGTCTCACATATGTATTAGTATTGTCCTGGTCATCCAAGAACCAATGAGACTACATCCACTGTAGTCCGATTGTGTTAATCTTCTCCGTGGATTGTCACCTTGTCGTGGTGGAGAAGCTTGTGTGGTCCTGAGATCCCGAGAGCGATGCCGTCTGGAGCTATACTCCTGGTAGGGTCACCCATGGCGGTAAGGTTGAGGGTGAGGTCCCTGACAAAGAACAATCCAACCAAGACCTTAACATTGGAACAGGTGGACAAAGTTACTTTGAACTCAACGGCTATGAAGGTGGATGAAGGCTGCGACAAATCCATCAGCTCCAATCGTCATGGTTTCCATGCCATTGGAATCGGTTGATTTGTGAAGTATCGTGTGCTTGGAGTGCAACATCAAGTACACATTAAACAAATATACACACAGGCGTCTTCACTCTGTGGGTCACCTCTTCAGAACAAAGACCATCATCCTCGACCTCGAGGGATAGCACGGTGATGATGATGATTGTGTTAATAGGCAAATTGCAGTGTATTCAGGTCCTTACTGAGAGAGAACTTTCAGAGCCCTACTGCATATGTAGCTTTGTTAGGGAACACCCTCTTGAAAGAGAGCTTGACGTCGCCAAGACAGAGATCACAGGGTCACAAGGTGCTTCAGGGATCTTCATAGCTGTAGTTTTATTCTCCTTTTCAGAGCGTGCATACAAGGTGTTGAACTCATCAGGGAGTGACGATCACCTCCACTCATAAAGTTATGTTACGCTTTGTGGGAAATAATGCTCTACAAAGTCAGCCAGAGTTTATGCACATCTGATTCTGCCTCTAACCTCACTCAGAATTGTTCTTTTGCTCTTGAGATAGCCCTCTGTAAGTTGTACCTGGTCTTCTGTATAGTCCTGGATCGCCAGAATTCAATGCCACAGATCTAGCCCTCAGCAAACTATGAATCTCCTGGTTCATTCATGGCTTTTGCATCGGGTATTATGGTATTTTCCCGATGGTACACACTCTTCCAGACAGGTTTTAATGAAGTCAGGAACAACTGTGGCATATTCGTTCAGGTTTGACTATGAATCCCTGAATACTGGCTAGTCCACTGACTCAAAGCAGTCCAGTCAGTGCCCCTCTGCCTCCCTTGTCCATACATTCTTAGCCCCTCTACTGGTCTTCAGTCTCTGCCTGTACTCAGGGAATGGAAGTTCAGCCAGGTGACCAGACTTTCCAAAGTGTGAGCAAAGGATGGCACAGTAAGCATTCTTGATGGTAGTAAAACAGTGGTCCAGTGTGTTGGCTCTTCTGGTTCCACAATTGATATGTTGGTGATAATTATTTAGAGACTATTTGAAGCTGGCCTGATTAAAATCTCCCAAAATGATGGTGAAGGCATCAGGGTGTGCTGTTTCATGCCTGTTGATTATGTCACTCAGTTTGTTTACAGCCTGTTTGACACGGGCCTGAGGTGGGTTGTACTCGCTACCAAGATGAGGGTGATAAAATGGATGGCACTTGATCACGTGATGTTCCAGGTGAGGTGAGCTGGACTGGGACAGCGCTGTCACGTTTGTGCTCCGCAACAAATTAATCATACAGCTTACTCCACCTCCTCTGCCTTTGAAAGGCTCAGCAGTCCTATCTTGACTGTGAATGGTGACACCATCTGAAATGGTGAGGATATCCAAGATTCTGTGAAACAAAACACAAAACTGTTTCTAACCTCCCACTGATACAACAATCTTGATGTACCAGAGAGACTATGGAATTGTCATTGTCCGGTCTGAAGTCTGCATTCTGGTCCACGGACTCCGGGTCTTCCGGCTGTCCCTGGTTTCGGTTGGACTTAACCATAAGCGCCTGATGCTCATCTTGGGGTTGGGAATATAAGTGGCCCTGGGATCGAGGGTGGGTGCTGGTTTGTCTTGTCAGTCTCCGCTTGGAGCAACCCACTGGTGGAAGGCTAGTGCAATCATCGAGATATGGATTTGGCAGTTCCGTAGCCCGCCGAGGTTACTGGCTGTCTCGAGTATTGGAGCCACCCCGGACCTAGCTCCCTTCCTGTCCCTTGCCTCTGTTGGGTAAGCCAGGCCATTTGCCATTCCCCTGCGGTTGGGTCTATTCCTCCTGCATCCTGCCCAGGAGTCCCGAGTCCTGCCCAGTAGTTGCCTCGAAGTACCCTTGCCCCGTCATGTCCTCGTCTAGCCTCCAAGAACCCAAGCCTCATCATGTCTTCGCCTGGTCTCCAGGAACCCGAGCCTCATCACGTCTTCACCTGGTCTCCAGGAACCCATGCCTCATCACGTCTTCGCCTGGCCTCCAGGAACCCAAGCCTCATCACGTCTTCGCCTAGTTTTGGGATCCGAGCCCGAGTCAATACCCAGGTTCTGGGTCCTTGTCCAGTCTCTGGCTCGGAGTCCACACCCAGGCTCCTTGTTCCCAGTCTGTCGTCCTGGTCCTGCTCCCCTAGCCTAGTCTGTGTTCCTGTCCCTACTTCTAGTCTGCGTTCTGTCCCGTCATTTAGTTTTCTCCGTTCCTGTTCCTAGTACTTCAGTGTCTGTGTCTTGCATTTGGGTCCGTTCTCAGCGCACCCCTTGTGACAGGAATGGTTCCTTAGCAAGAGCAACTGAATTCCTGACCTTCTAACCTTGCACCTTATTTCCTGCCCACACTGCACTCTCTCTGTAACACTTCCTTCTGTAATGTTATTGTTTTATCTTGTTATAACTCAATAAATAGTGTAATGAATAGATCTGTATGAACAGTATGCTGGACAAACTTTTCACTGCCACTTGATACATGTGACAACAGTAAACTAGATGACTAATCAGTGGGGGAATATAGACAGTTGACATTTCCGGTTGAGTACAGTTGAAAGTAAATTTATTATCAAAGAACCTGTATGTCACCATATACTACCCTGAGATTGATTTTCTTGCAGGCAGTCACAGTAGAAGATATACAATGGAACCAATGAAAAGTTACAAAGAAACAAAAGACTGACAAACCAGTGTGCAAAAGAAGACAATCTGTGCAAATGAAAAAACTAATATTTATAAATCCTGTACTGTGCAAAAGTACCGTAGTGTAAGTAAGTAAATAATACCGAGAACCTGAGTTGCAGAGATCTTGAAAGTGATTCCAGGGGTTTTAGAATCAGTTCAGTTGTGGAGGTGCCTGAAATTACCTACGCCGGTTCAGGAGCCCGAAGGTGAACAGTAATAACTGCTGGAACAGTTCAAAGGTCCGAACCCGAAACATTCACTGTCCATTTCTTCCCGACCCGTTCACTTCCTACATCGTTGTGTCCCTTTTTCAGATCAGTTTGCCGGGCGTCGTCCCTGGCAACGAGTCCGCAGCCGGCGGGTTTGCACCTTCCACCTAGGTAGGCGTTGGCGGGACAGTTCTTTACTTTCCTCTGTAATTCCCCCTTGGTCTCCGTCTCAGTGAGCTGGCCACGTTCCATCTCCCTGTGGTAAATTTTTTTAAACAAATGTATTCTTCTTTCTCAAAAGCGGGGGTATTTAGTGAGGAAACGGCTGAGAGAAACTGTCACTGTCTCTCAGTAGCGCCATGGAGCTAGCTGAAAAGACATTGATGCGTCTCCTGCAGGTTTCGGCGGCGAGAGCCGAGGTGGAGTGTGGCCGCCTGGCCAGGGAGCTGATCGAAGCCAGCATCGGGGCGCCGCGGGTCTCCGGGAATGAGAAGGGAGATTCCGCGCCGCTTTCCCCATTCATGAAGGAAGACATACGGCATCTAGTCGCAAATGAGGTCCAAAGACTTAATGTCACCAGCCCCGAGGACGCGGTCCGGATCATTGACGCCTTGGAGCCGATTTACTTTGTCAAGGGACAAAAACAGCTGGGACGGGTCTTCGTTTTCCTGGTGCTGGTGGTTATTTTGGTTCAGCGAGTTACCACGGAGAGAACCAGCGAAGCAGAGGTGTCTCTGATGTCTGAGTGTGTGGCAAAGTGCCTCTGCCAACACCGCGAGGCATGGGTTCATCACCCTGACATCAAGTGGGTAAGCACTCATCAGCGGGGAATTGGTATAGCAGCCAGGAAAATGCCAGGCACAAGTCAAACCTTGGCTTAAACAAGAGGGAAATATTGGTTATGTCAACGTATCCCGAAGGGGCAGAGTCCGGGCAAATGATTGGTCTGAGTACACAGCTGGTTTTCTGGAGAGAACATGTATCCACTTTTGTCACACGGGGATGGACTAAGTGCTGATGAACTGGGAAAATATAATATGGTAATATAGTATTTATATAGAGAGGGCATACAATACAGCAAAAAAATAGCCACAAGTTAGAGAATTGGAAAACTTTTAAAAACCAACAGAAGACAACTAAAAATTCATTAAGGAGAGAAAAGATCAAATTGGAAGGTAAGTTTGCCAATATTATAAAAGAGGATACCTAAAGTAAAAGAGAGGCCAGAGTGGATATTAGACTACTGGAAAATGCTGCTGGAGAGGTAGTAAAGGGGTCAAAGAAATGGCAGATGAACACAACAATCATTTTGCATCAGTCTTCACTGAGGAGGACACCAGCAGTACGGCAGAAATTCAAGAGTGGACTGGAGTGAGTGTTGTTGCTTTTACTGAAGAGAAGGTGCTTGGGAAGCTGAAAGGTCTGAATGAAAATAAGTCACCGAGACCAGATGGAATTCATTGCCACGGAAGGCTGTAGCGGCCAAGTTACTGGGTATATTTAAAGTGGAGATTGATAGGTTCTTGATTATTAAGGCATTAAAGGTTACGAGGAGAAGGCAGGAGAATGGGGTTGAGAGGGATAATAAATCAGCCACGATTGAATGGTGAACAAGACTCGATAGGCCAAATGACCTAATTCTGCCTCTACGTCTTGTGGTCTTATAGTACTTAAAGATGACATTAGACATGTCCGGCTGAAGGGTCTGTTTGTTTACAGTATGACTATGCATTCCCTAACAACAAGAGTGAAAATCAATATTTTCTCCTCTTGACACTGTTCCACAATAGTTTATATCCCCCAGACCTCTTCTTCTACATCATAGACTCTTAGCTGAAATTGCAAGAAATAAAATAAATGTTTTGGCCTTCTAGAAAATTAAAACATGATCAGCTTCAGTGAACACAGTTTCATGAAGTGGAATTTTATTTGATGTTTAAGTTCTCTTTTTAAGGAAGCAGCTGAAAAAGAAGAATCAATACTTGTATATTTAAAATTTACAGATAGGTATGAACAAGGTCTTGCACAAGAGGTGGTCACATTGGGATAGAATTAGCTTCACTTGTCATGCGACTCGAAACAAGCAGTGAAGTGCATCATCTTGCGCCAACAACTAGTAAGTTTCACCAGACTTATGGGGCCAACATAGCATGCTAACAACCCATTAGCCCTAACCATAGGTCTTTGGAATGTGGGAGGAAACCAGAGCACCCAGAGGAAACTGACATGGCCCTGGGGAGAACAGACCAACTCCATATAGACAGTGGCAGGAATCAGACCCCAGTCAGCGATCACTGGTGCTATGAAGCAATTGAGTAAACTATTATAACACTGCCCTGGGCATGTTAGGGTTCTTATGATTAGGAGTAATGTGTAAGCATAGTGCAAGGATCAATATTCAAATCTCAGCTATTTACAATAATTATCAATGATTTATGGTATGTAAGAACACTTAGATAAGAGAAATGTAGCTGAGTCTATTGACGATACAGGCTAAATGGGAAAGCAAGCTAAGGAAGACACAGACCAAATGGATAGCCACAGACTTCTCAGGGTGGAATTAGCCAAGACAAAAGGGCATAGTTTTAAGGTGAATGGAGGAACACATAGGGGCTGGCAGAGGTAAGTTCTTTTCAGACTGCGGTGTATTATGAGGATAGGCTGAGCAAGCTAGGGCTTTTCCCCTCTGACCGAAGGAGAATGGGAGGTCACTTGATAAGGGTTACAATATCATAATAGGTATACGTGGATACCCAAAGACTATTTCCCAGGGCTGGAAATGGTTAATAAAAGGAAGAGTAATTTCAAGGCCACTGGCGAAAAGTATAGTGGGGATATCAGAATTAAGTTTTTTTTACATTGAGTGGTGGGTGGGTGGAAGACCTTGCCAGGGGTGATGGTAGAAGCATTTATATTATGGCCATTTAAGAAACTCTTTGATAGACACATGGATGATCGAAAAATGGAGGGCTACAGTATGTAGGAGGGAAGGGTTAAATCAGAATCAGAATAGGGTTTACTATCATCGGCATACGCCATGAAATTCAATATCTTTGAGACAGCAGTACATGATAATATAGGGAAAAAACTGAATTACAGGAAATATATATAAATATATAACAGTTAAATTAAATAAGTAGTACAAAAACAGAAATAAAAAGTAGTGAGGTAGAGTTCATGGCTTCAATGTCTATTTAGGAATCACATGGCAGAGGGGAAGAAGTTGTTCCTGAATTGATCTTAGAGTAGGTTAAAAGTTGTGACAATATCATGAGCAGAACAGCCCGTACTGTGCCATAATGTTCTATGGTTTAAGACACGAAGAGTTTGCAAAGGGATCTGAAAAAAGGTGGTACATGATTCATAACATAGAAAATGTGAAATAGCATTAATATCCAGGGAGATCGAGAGGATCTATGAATGACTTACTGAGCCCTGTTGATGCTGAATCATACAGTATATTTATCCAAGGCCAAGATTGATTCACAAACTAACTGTGTTGAGGGAGATGGGATTAGAGGAGTGCTGTGGATTTGTTAATGACATTCAATTATAATCTTGCTGAATAATGAAACAGATCCAAAGGGACATATTGCCTATTTCTTATATTAAAAATAAAAGAAGGCTGCCACCTTCTGATTGGTTCTAATACTTGCACCCCTGACATTGGCAGTTAGCTCCATTCAATAAGTTGGACGAGGATCACATTATAAAGCATGCAGAACATAGAACAGTACAGCACAGTTCAAGCCCTTCTATAGATCTACAGAAATATAGAATTTCTACAGACATACCGTGGAGAGCATTCTGATTGGATACATCACTGTATAGAATGGGGTACAAGTTTGAAGTAAGCGACAGAGAGTTGTAAAAGGAGTCAGCTCCATCATAGGTACCAGCTTCCATAGTATCCAAGACATCTTCATGGAGTGGTGTCTCAAAAAGGTGGCATCCAAATTAAGGACCACCACCACCCAGGACATGCCCTCTTCTCATGGTTACCATCAGAAAGGAGGTACAGAAGCCTGAAGGCACACACTCAGCTATTCCGGAACAACTTCTCCCCTCTGCCATCCGATTCCTAAATGGACTTTGAACCCATGAACAATACCTTGCCACTTTTAATTTCTGATTTTGCACTACCTATTTCAACTTTTTAATATACATATACAGAGCCTATAAAAAGTATTCACCCCCCCTCCCCGGAAGTTTTCATGTTTTATTGTTTTACAGCATTGAATCACAGTGGATTTAATTTGGCTTTTTAGACAGTGATCAACAGAAAAAAACTCTTTTGTGTAAAAGTGAAAACAATTTTCTACAATCGGTCTAAATTTATTACAATTATCAAACAAAAAATAATTGATTGCATAAGTATTCTGCCCTTCAAGTCAGTACTTAGTAGGTGCACCTTTGGCAGCAATGACAGCCTTGAATTTGTGTGGATAGGCCAGTCCTGACGGAGGGTCTCGGCCCGAAACGTTGACCATACCTCTTCCTATAGATGCTGCCTGGCCTGCTGCGTCCACCAGCAACTTTTATGTGTGTTGCTTGAAATTCCAGCATCTGCAGATTTCCTCATGTTTGGATAAGCCTCTATCAGCTTTGCACATCTGGACAATGCAATTTTACCCCATTCTTCTTTACAAAACTGCTCAAACTCTATCAGATTACATGAGGATAGTGAGTGAACCGCTCTTTTCAAGTACAGCCACAAATTGTCAGTTGGATTGATGTCTGGACTCTGATTTGGCCACTCCAGGACATCAACTTTATTGTTTTTAACTCATTCCTGTATAGCTCTGGCTTTATGCTTGAGGTCATTGTCTTGCTGGAAAACAAATCTTTTCCCAAGTTGCTGTTCTCTTGCAGATAGTATCAGGTTTCCTCCAGGATTTCCCTGTATTTTACTGCATTTATTTTACCCTCTACCTTGACAAGTCTTCCAGAGCCTGCTGCAGTGAAGCATCTCCACAGCATGATGCAGCCACCACCATGCTTCACAGTAGGAATGTTGTGTTTTTGATGATGTGTGGTGTTTGGCTTACGCCAAACATAAGGTTCAGTCAGATGGCCAAAAAGCTCAATTTTGGTTTCATCAGACCATAGAACTTTTTTTCCAGCTGATTTTAGAGTCTTCCATATACCTTCTAGCAATCTCTAGCCAAGATTTCATGAGTTTTTTTTCAACAGTGGCTTTCTCTTTGTCACTCTCCCATAAAGCTGCGATGGGTGAAGCACCCGGGCAACAGTTGTTGTATGTGCAGTCTCTCCCATCTCAGCCACTGAAGTTTATAACTCCCCCAGAGATCTCATAGGTCTCTTGATGGCCTCCCTCACTCATCACCTTCTTGCACGGTCACTCAGTTTTTGAGGACAGCCTGCTCTAGGCAGACTTACAGCTGTGCCATATTCTTCCCATTTCTTGATGATGGGCTTAACTGTACTCCAAGGAATATTCAGTTACTATGAAATTTTCTTGTATCCATCTCCTGACTTGTGGTTTTCAATAACCTTTTCATAGAGTTGCTTGGAGTATTCTTTTGTCCTCACGGTGTAGTCTTTGCCAGGATACTGACTCACCAGCAGTTGGACCTTCCAGATACAGGAGTATTTTTACTACAATCAATTGAAACACCTTGGCTGTACGCTAGTGATTACCATTTAATTATCTATGTGACTTCTAAGATCTATTGGCTGAACCAGTGGTGATTTCGCAATCACGAGGAATTCTGCAGATGCTGGAAATTCAACTCATTCGTTCATCCTGACGAAGGGTCTTGGCCTGAAACGTTGACTGTACCTCTTCCTAGAGGTGCTGCCTGGCCTGCTGCGTTCACCAGCAGCTTTGATGTGTGTTGCAGTGACGATTTGGTATGTCATATTAAAAGGGGTGAATACTTATGCAATCAATTATTTTGTGTTTTATATTTGTAATTAATTTAGATCACTTTGTAGATATTTGTTTCCACTTTGACACAGAAGAGTCTTTTTCAGTGTCAAAAAAAGCCAAATTACATCCACTGTGATTCAATATTGTAAACAATAAGACCATAAGACATAGGAGCAGAATTAGGTCATTCAGCCCATCGAGGCCGCTTCACCATTCCGTCATTGCTGATCTCAGATCCCATTCTACCCCATACACCTGCCTCTCACCATATCCCTTTATGCCCTGACCAATCGGGTATCTATCAACATCCGCTTTGAATTCCCATGGACTTGGTCTCCGCCACAGTCTGTGGCAGAGCATTCCAGACATCCGCCACTCTTTGGCTAAAAAGAAAATCCTCCTTACTTCTGTTCTAAAAGGTCACCCGTCAATTTTGAGGCTGTGCCCTCTAGTTCTGGATACTCCCACCAGAGGAAATATCATCTCCACATTCACCTTATCTAGTCCTTTCAACATTCAATAGGCTTCAATGAGATACCCCCGCATTCTTCTAATTTCCAATGAGTACAGGCCCAAAGCTGTCAAATGCTCCTCATATGTTAACCCCTTCATTCTCAGAATCAAACTTGTGAACATCCTCTGAACTCTCTCCAATGACAGCACATCCTTTCTGAGATATGGGGCCCAAAACTGTTGACAATACTCCAAGTGTGGCCCAACTAGTGTCTTATAAAGCTCCAGCATCATCTCCTTGCTTTCATATTCTATTTCCCTTGAAATAAATGACAACATTGCATTTGCCTTCCTTACCACAGACTCAACCTGTAAATTAATCTTCTAGGAATCTTGCATGAGGACTCTTAAATCCCTTCAAACCTCTAATGTTTGAATTTTCTCCCCATTTAGGTAATAGTCTGCACTATTCTTCCTTCCATTGTCGTACATTTCCCAACACTATATTATATCTGCCACTTTTTTGCCCATTCTTCCAATTTGTGTAAGTCCTGCATCAATCTCATTGTTTCCTCAGCACTACCTAACCCTTCATCTATCTTCATATCATCTGCAAACTTTGCCACAAAGCCATCAATTCTATTATCTAAATCATTGACAAACAATGTGAAAAGTAGCAGTCCTAATACTGACCCCTGAGGAACACCACTAGTCACTGGCAGCCAACCAGAAAAGGCCTCCTTTATTCCTGCTCACTGTCTCTAGCCTGTCAGCCATTTCTCTATCCATGCCAGTATATTTCCTGTAACACCAGAGGATTTTATCTTGTTAAGCAGCCTCATGTGTGGCACATTGTCAAATGCCTTCTGAAAATCCAAGTAAGTGACATCCACTGCCTCTCCTTTGTCCACCCTGCTGGTTACTTCCTTGAAGAATTCTAACTGATCTGTCAGGCAAGATTTCCCTTTAGAGAAATCATGCTGACTTTGAATTATTTTATCATTAGTCTCCAAGTACCCTGAAACCTCGTCCTTTATAATGGATCCCAACGCTTTCCCATCCACTGAGGTTAGGCCAACTGGCCTCTAACTTCCTCCTTAAAGAGTTGGCTGACATTTGCAATTTTCCAGTCCTCCTGCACCATGCCAGAATCAAGTAATTCTTGAAAGATCATGACAAATGCATCCGGTATCTCTTCAGCAACCTCTCACAGGTCTCTGGGATGTAGTCCTTCTAGTCCAGGTGAGTTATCTGCCTTAAGACATTTCAGTTTGCCATGCACTTTTTCCTTTGTAATAGCAACAGCACACACTCCTGTTCCCTGATACTCACGGACCTCTGGCATACGGGTACTGTCTTCCATAGTAAAGACTGAAGCAAAGTACTTATTAAGTTCTTCTGCTATTTCTTTGTCCCCCATTACTACCTCACCAGCATCATTTCCAGTAGTTCCATATTAGCTCTCACCTTCCTTTTATTCTTTATATAACTGAAAAACTTTTAGTATCTGCTAGTTTGTCCTCACATTTCATCTTTTCCCTTCTTATAGCTTTTATAGTTGCCTTTTGTTGGATTTTAAAACCTCCCCGATCACCCAACTTACCAATCACTTTTGCCACCGTATATGCTCTATCCTTGGCTTTTATGCAGCTCTTAGCTTCCCCTGTCGGCCACAGTTGCCTAGCCCTGCCATTTGAGAACAACTTCTTCTGTGGGACATATCTATCCTGCACCTTGTGAACTATTCCCAGAAGCTTCAGTCACCTCTGTTCTGCCGTCATCCCCACCAGTATCCCCTCCAATCCACCTGGGCAATCTCCCCTATGATGTCTCTGTAATTCCCTTTACTCCATTGTGATACTGATACATGTGATTTATGTTTCTCCCTCTCAAACTGCAGTATTAATTCAATCATATTAATATAACGTGAAAACTTCCAAAGGGCAAAGGGTAGTGAATACTTTTTATAGGCACTTACTGTAATTTACATGTGTGTATATATATATATATATATATATATATATATATATAAATGTTATTATGTACTGCTGCTGCAAAGTTAACAAATTTCACAAAATATGCTGGTGATATGAAATCTGATTCTGATTCAGCCCACAATGTTGTGCTGACCTATATAAACCCACTCCATGATTACTCAAATCCTTCGCTCCTCCACAACTCATAACTCTCAATTCTTCTTTCATCCATGTCTCTATCTAAGAGTTTTTTAAATGGCCCTAATGAATCTGCCCCTACCAGCACCCTCAGCAGTGCATTCCAAGCACACACTACTCCCTGTGTCTCAAACATCTCCCCTAAACTTTCCTCCACTTATATTAAAAGGACTTCCTCTGGTATTGGCCTCTGTTGCCCTAGGTAAAAGTGCTAGATATCAACTCTATCCTTCCCTCTTATAATTTTTATACACCTCTTTCAAGTTCAGTTCTCATCCTCATACACACGGAAAAGCTATAGCTCACTCAGCCTTTCTTTATAAGACATGTTTATAATCCAGGTGACACCCCGGTAAATCTCCTCTGCATCCTCTCTAAAGCTTCCACATCCTTCCCATAATGAGATGACCAGAAATTAACAAAATACTCCAAGTGTGGTCTCAGAGAAATTTTTTAAGGCTGCAACATTACCTCGTGGCTCTTGAACTTGATTCTCTGACTAATGAAGGCCATTATATCATACGCCTTCTTAACCTGCCTATCAACTTGCGTAGCAACTTTGAGGGATCCATGGACATGGACCTCAAGATCTTTCTATTCCTCCACACTGCCAAGAATCCTGCCATTGCCTTGTACTCTGCCTTTAAAGTTTGACCTTCCAAAGTGCGTCACTTCACACTCTTCGAGATTGAATTCCATCTGTCATTTTCTCCACAGCGTTGCATTCTATTTATGTCCTGTTCTAACCTACAACAAAGGTCCAAACTATCGACCACCAACATTTATGTCATCTGAAAACTCACTTCCATTTCCTTATCTAAGTCATTCTTAAAAATCACAAAGAGCAAGGATCCCAAAACAGATCCCTGCAGGACACCATTGGTCACATACTTCCAGACAAAATATGTTCCACCTACTACTACCCTTTGCAATCTGTGGGCAATCCAATTCTGAATCCAAGAAGCCAAGTTTCCCTGAACCTCATGCCTCCTGACATTATGAATAAGGCTACAATGAGGAATCTATATTGCAGAAACATTTTTCAGATAAGCACATTTTTTTATGTTAAGTTCACAAAATTCATGCCAGAGAAAGGCTTCATTATCCTCTGACAACTGTGATTGCTGATTGTTCATAAACAATGATTAGCGTTAATATTAGAAACATAGAAACATAGAAAACCTACAGCACAATACAGGCCCTTCGGCCCACAATGTTCTGCCGAACATGTCCCTACCTTAGAAATTACCAGACTTACCTATATCCCTCTATTTTACTAAGCTCCATGTACCTATCCAAAAGTCTCTTAAAAGACCCTATCGCATCCGCCTCCACCACTGTCGCCGGCAGACCATTCCACGCATTCACCACTCTGAGTAAAAACTTACCCCTCTTACCCCTGACATCTTCTGTGTACCTACTCCCCAACACCTTAAACCTGTGTCCTCTTGTTGCAACCATTTCAGCCCTGGGAAAAAGCCTCTGACTATCCACACGATCAATACTTCTCATCATCTTATACACCTCTATCAGGTCACCTCTCATCCTCTGTCGCTCCAAGGAGAAAAGGCTGAGTTCACTCAACCTATTCCCATAAGGCATGCTCCCCAATCCAGGCAACATCCTTATAAATCTCCTCTGCACCCTTTCTGTGGCTTCCACATCCTTCCTGTAGTGAGGCGACTAGGACTGAGCACATTACTCCAAGTGGGATCTGACCAGAGTCCTATATAGCTGCAACATCACCTCTTAGCTCCTATATTCAATTCCATGATTGATGAAAGCCAATACACCATATGCCTTCTTAACCACAGAGTCAACCTGCACAGCTGTTTTGAGCGTCCTATGGACTCGGACCACAAGATCCCTCTGATCCTCCACACTGCCAAGAGTCTTACCATTAATACTATATTCTGCCATCATATTTGACCTACCAAAATGAACCACCTCACACTTATCTGGGTCGAACTCCTTCTGCCACTTCTCAGCCCAGTTTTGCATCCTAGCAATGTCCCACTGTAACCTCTGACAGCCCTCCACACTATCCACAACACCTCCAACCTTTGTGTCATCAGCAAACTTACTAACACATCCCTCCACTTCCTCATCCAGGTCTTATAAAAATCATAAAGAGTAAGGGTCCCAGAATAGATCCCTGAGGCACACTCCTGGTCACCGACCTCCATGCAGAATATGACCCATCTACAACCATTCTTTGCCTTCTGTGGGCAAGCCAGTTCTGGATCCACAAAGCAATGTCCTCTTGGATCCCATGCCTCCTTACTTTCTCAGTAAGCCTTGCATGGGGTACCTTATCAAATGCCTTGTTGAAATCCATATACACTACATCTACTGCCCTTCCTTCATCACTGTGTTTAGTCACATCCTCAAAAAATTCAATCAGGCTCATAAGGCATGACCTGCCCTTGACAAAGCCATGCTGACTATTCCTAATCATATTATACCTCTCCAAATGTTCATAAATCCTGCCTCTCAGGATCTTCTCCATCAATTTACCAACCACTGAGGTAAGACTTACTAGTCTATAATTTCCTGGGCTATCTCTACTCCCTTTCTTGAATAAAGCAACAACACCCGCAACCCTGTAATCCTTTGGAACCTCTCCTGTCCCCATTGATGATGCAAAGATCATCATCAGAGGCTCAGCAATCTCCTCCCTCGCCTCCCACAGTAGCTCGGGATACATCTTTTCCGGTCCCGGCGACTTATCCAACTGGATGCTTTCCAAAATCTCCAGCACATCCTCTTTCTTAATTTCTACATGCTCAAGCTTTTCAGTCTGCTGAAAGTCATCAATACAATCACCAAGATCCTTTTCCATAGTGAATACTGAAGTAAAGTATTCATTAAGTTCCTTTGCTATTTCCTCCGGTTCCATAATACTTTCCCACTTTCACATATCTAATAAGAAAGTAATAAGACATTAAAACCATAAAGGGACGTTTGTGCAAATAACTGAAAACTTCATCACCTGTTTGCATGAACTTAACGAATCAGAATCAGAAACAGAGTCAGGTTTAATATCTCCAGCACGCGTCAATAAATTCGTTAACTTTGCGGCAGTGGGATAATGTGGTGCATAGTAATAGCGAAAAACTGTGTATTACAGTAAATATATATCTCCACTGTAATTTAATTTATGCAAACAACAAATAAAAAAAGTAGTGCGGTATTGTTCATGGGTTCAATGTCCATTCAGGAATCGGATGGCAGAGGGGAAGGAGCTGTTCCTGAATTGTTGGGTTTGTGCCTTCAGGCTCCTGCACTTCTTTCCTGGTGGTATGAGGGCATGTCCTGGGTGATGGGGGTCCTTAAAGATGGACACCGCCTTTCTGAGGCATCGCTCCTTGAGGACATCATGGATCCTCTGGAGGCTAGTGCCCATGATGGAGCTGACTAAGTTTACAACCTAGTTTATTAGTTTAATGAGTTTAATAGTTACTGCAAAGATGTGTTTCTCTATACCGTAGCATGAGTTACAGGGAAAGTTCAAGTTTAATTGTCATCCAACTATACATATGTATACAGCGAAACAAAACAGCGTTCCCATGGAGACAAGGTGCAGAGCACTCTACCAACAGTCACACATAGCACTTTTAGTTACGATAGCAGAAATACATATGGTCATAAAACAAACAAATATATATAACCCAAGTCCCCATAGATTGACGGTGCATGGGATGTTACCTTGAAGCCACGGTTCTGCAAGAACAAGCATGCAGCAGTTTCTCATCCCTCCAACCTGATGATTTGAACACTGATTTCTCTAGCATCTGGTAATCATTCCACTCCGTTCCCCCTACACCTCTTTTTCCCCATTTTCCATTCTGGTGTCACTCTCACTTCTTCTCCTCATGATTTGCTCATCAGCTCCCTCTGGTTCACCACCTCCTTCTGTTGATTCCATGGTCCACTCTCCTCAGATTCCTCCTTCTTTAGCCCTTTGCCTCTTCCACCTGTCATCTCCCAGCTTCTCACTTCATTCCCCCCACCCAACCAGCCCTCCCCATTATCTGGTCACACCCATCACCAACCAACTTGTAGACTCTGCTTCCTTCCTTACCAGTCCTGATGAAGAGCCTCACCCCGACATGGCAACTGTTTACTACACTCCATGGAAGCTGCTTGACCTGCTGAGTTCCTCCAGCATTTCGGGACCGTCAACAAAGCAAAGTGTCAAAATGTGTCAAAGTAACTTTATTATCAGAGTACATCTACGTCGCCATATACTACCCTGAGATTCTTTTTCATGCAGGCATGTGTCAGGATTCTAACTCAGCGAAATATTAGTAGATTTTGTTGCTTTACTCTGTGTGTTTGTGTGTTTGCATTAGGACTATCTGACTTTACTCACATCTGGAGCATTGCTTATGACAGGAGCACTGATTGGTACCATTCTGCTGAAAAAGTGAACTGATCAGCAATGATGTTTATCTCTCTGGTAAGATTATTTGTTGCCGAATTAGATAATATTACTTAAGAGTTCAAATTGACAGCCTGTAACTTAGTACTTAATAGTTGTGCATTAATATACACAGTTATTCTTGTTACATTTTAAATAGTTAATTTGAAGTGAATAATAATTTCACCCTATGCTGCTATTGTCTCATTAACCAGTTATAATTGCGTAATAATTATATTTTAATCACCTCGTTATACAGAGACAAATCCTTGCTCCTCCCCATACACTTTGAAATTCTCCTTCAATCCATTCCCAGTTGTGCTGGGTGATGTGGTTCAAACTGCATTTTGTAATATCGCCAAGCAGAAAATAAAAAAGAAATTGACAGGGAGGTTCCACTTGAGCTAAGTCTGGCACCTCTTCACAAATAGATTGTAAAAAAACTGAGCATTCAGCTGATAAATGCAAACATATTGGGGAGGCGTGGAAGCGTGGCGGTTAGTTCAGTGCTAGTACAGTGCCAGTGACCTAGGTTCAGTTCTGCCACTGTCTGTAAGGATTATGTACATTCTTCCTGTGATAACAAGGTGTCTCCTTCATTCCTCAGATGCATGTGCTAGTAGGTTAATTGGTTATTATGATTGCAAACTAGCATGAGCTCAGTGGGGCGGATGGGCTGGTTACTGTTCTGTATCTCTAAGTAAAAATAAAATATTAAGGTGAACATTTCTAAGTATCTCTGCAATGATAACTCAATAGGTTCAACAGGTACATTTAATGTCAAAGAAATGTATACAATATACATCCTGAAATTCTTTTTCTTCGCAAACATCATGAAAACAGAAGGATGTCCCAAAGAATAAATGACAGTTAAACGTTAGAGCCCCAAAGACCCCCCCAGCTCTCCCTCCCACGCATAAGCAGCAGCAAAGCAAGACCCCCCCCCCACCAGCAAAAAAGCATCGGCACCCTCCACCAAGCACTCAAGCGTGCAGCAAAGCATCAATAAAGACACAGACTTTCAATAAAGACTACTCGTTCACCCGGTATTTCGACATACCACATGCTCTCTCTCTCTCTCCCTAATAAGGGAAAAAGAGGTGTCCCCGTTTCGCAGCAACAAACAACTCACTGATTTATGATGTTAAAAGTCTGTTGTGTTGCATTTTCCCATCTCTGCACCCAGAGAACTGGCTCTGGAAAGGCTCAGGTCTCTGGACACACAGCCGGCAGCTAACCTGCTGCTCCTGATGTTCTGTGTTCTCCCGCGACACCTCAGTTAGGGACACTGGCCTCGAATCGGCCTCGAATCGGCCCGTCTCCAGAGCCACGAAAATTTGGCATCCTGAAGGTGTGCTAGTCTTCCAGGCCGCGTCCTTGGAATATCAAATGAGTTTGTAAAAATATCTATGACCTTTATCACAATATTGAGGACAAGACCCACCCGCCCTGGAATCTGTTCTTACTAAAATCTCCCTACTGGGAAGATTTATAGGGCTACTTAAAAAAAAAACCATGCCATCTTAAAAGCATTTTTCCCCCGGCAGCTAATCTGATCAACCAGTCTGGTTACACCTCTCCACCCTCTCTATCTATTATGCCCACCGCTGCACTGTAGACACGTTAAACCAATGTTATAATGTTGTTTATATTGTAAATACATGCAGGTAATTATTTATGCATATTTTATTCTATATCTGTCCTTTAAGAGCTGCACAGTAGTAAAATGGTTAGACCAACGCTTTACTGCACAGGTGATCCGGGCTCGATTCCCGTTACTGCTTGAAGGGAGTTTGTACGTGCTCCCTGAGACACAGTGGGTCTCCTCTGGGTGCTCCGCTTGTCTCCCACAGTCCAAAGACATACTAGATGGTAGGTTAATTGGTGATTGTAAATTGTCTTGTGATTAGGCTAGGGTGAAATTGGGGGATTGTTGGGCAGTGTGGCTTGAAGGGCTGGAAAGGCCCGTTCTGCACAGTACCTCAATAAATAAGTTAATTAACTTCTAACTTTATTTGTTTTTTTTACACCATACTTTATTCTTTATTGAGGTTGAATGGTGTTGGTTTTGTTGCATATCACACCCTGACCAACATACCACAGCAAGTTTATTGCATGTAGATGTATATAGCGAATAAAGTTGAACCTTGGTCCTTTCTGTTTAATTATGATCCCCTAATATCAGACGTGTTGGCGCATGGCCAAGTGGTTAAGGCGTTTGTCTAGTGATTTGAAGGTTGCTAGTTCGAGCCTTGGCTGAGGCAGTGTGTGTGTCCTTGAGCAAGGCATTTAACCACACATTGCTCTGCGACGACACCGGTGTCAAGCTTTATGGGTCCTAGTGCCCTTCCCTTGGACAACATCGGTGGTGTGGAGAGGGGAGACTTGCAGCATGGGCAACTGCCGGTCTTCCATACAACCTTGCCCAGGCCTGCGCCCTGGAAACCTTCCAAGACGCAAACCCATGGTCTCATGAGACTAACGGATGCCTATATATAAAAAAAATCAGACATGTGAAGTATTTCTCACTGCCCACTTACAAGTTACAGCACCATAATCTTTTCCCTTACAAAACCAGAGTAGTACCACAGACACTAAAAGGGCATGAGTGTGTGGCCATAATATAATTTATAATTACAGATGTGGGGCACAAATATGTAGACTTCACCTTCATTGTTTAGACCATTGCTGGCCTCAGTAATCTAAATGCTGCATTGGATCATTCACCACGATATTATTTTTGTATACATAATATTAAGTTATTTAGCCATCTCCTGAACCTAAATCCATTACAATTCCAGTCTAGCATCAATCTGAAGTAAGAGAACCCATGGTGTCATGATTTGTTAGATTATAAATGCTGGTGTCTATAATAATACAAGTTAGTACTGCTGATGGAAAGATTTGGCCGAGTTTCAATAATAATTAATTCCATTTCTTCAAGCATTGCACAGCTCTCTAAATTCCACCGCCATTCCTGTCAGTAGAGTGGCCGACGTTGCGGCTAGATTAGCCCTCACACTCGTGGTATGGTAGTGATTAGTGGAGTACTATTACAGCTCACGGTGTCGGAATTGGGAGATTAATTCCGGTGTCCTCTGTAAGAATGCTTCTACCTTCTTCCATGTGCACATGGGTTTCCTTTGGGTGCTCTGGTTTCCTCCCACAGTCCCAAGACGTACTGGTTGGTAGGATAATTTTCATTGTAAATGGTCCCGTGATTAGGCTAGAATTAAATCACACTCTGAAGAGCAACTACAACGCCTCATGGTCAGCTTCTCAAGAGCCTGCCAGGACTTCAGCTTGACCATCAGCCTGAAGAAAACCAATGTGTTGGGCCAAGGCGTTGAGCACCTCCCTGCCATTACCATCAACAACTACGAGCTGGAGGTAGTTCATGAGTTTACATACCTCGGCTCCACCATCACCGACAGTCTCTCCCTAGACCCTGAGATCAATAGACGGATCGGACGAGCAGCCTCAACATTCGCCAGGCTGACAAAGAGAGTCTGGGAGAACAGAAAGCTGACGACACACACCAAGGTTGCAGTCTACAGGGCCTGCGTCCTCAGCACACTGCTTTACCGCAGCGAGACCTGGAGCCTCTACTCCAGACAAGAGCGGCGTCTCAACACCTTCCATCTTCACAGCCTGAGACACATTCTGGACATTAAGTGGGCTGACTGAGTCACCAACAATGAGGTCCTGGCCCGCGCCCAGATACCCAGCCCCTTCACCCTGCTCCAACAACGCTGTCTCCGCCAGCTGGGCCACGTACACCGCATGTCTAAAGGGAAGATCCCGAAAGACCTGCTGTACGGGGAACTGGCCTCCGGCAAGAGAGCACAAGGGTGGCCCCATCTTCGTTTCAAAGACGTTTGCAAGAGAGACATGAAGTCACCGAAAATGTGCGTCGAGATGTGGGGGGACATCACAAGCGATCACTCTCACTGGAGGCTGGAACTACGCAGAGGTCTAAAAAAGAGAAGAAAAGCTGAGGCTTGCTGCTGAAGAAAAGCGCACTCATCGGAAAAACAGCACCAAGACAACACTGGAGGACAGCGCCGTCAAGTGCAGATGCTGCAGCCGAGACTGTCACTCCCGTGTGGGCCTCTACAGCCACAGCAGAGGCTGCTCTAACACAGACTGAAGCAAGACTTTCCAGGCGCAGATCCATGGTCTCGCGAGACTAACGGCTGCCACCACCACAAATCAGGGGAATGCTGGGCGGCACAGACTGAGGGGTTCCCCTCCCACTACCTCCCATTCCAAGGTCAATTATCCCAAAAAGTGAGATGTCCAATTTAAGTTCCAACAATCAATCTTCACCACAAAAAAATGGAAAAATTAAGAAAATAAATTTTAAAAATAATTAATTAGCAGTATAAAGGGGAGCCGCTGGGGTGAAGTAGAAGATGTTTGACAGAGTATAGTATATAGCACAATTCAGTACCTTTGGGAAACAAGAATTTGGTGACGCAATTGAACATACAAGTTCAAGCTCACAAATGCAATCCGCTATCTGAAAACGTATTCTTGTGAACATGTCACCATTTATTGTTTATTCAATATAATTCCTGTATTATTCACAGGATTCCAGTCTTTGCTGTACTTCGTAAAGTGGTGTGATTCTGCTGCCCTGTAACTGCAAGATATCCGTCGCTACTTTCCACGTGCCCAAAAGATGTGTCAACCAAATTTCTTTTAATAATGAACTTGTACCTTTCTCTCTGAGGAGTAAGCACACGTTGTATGATATACACAAAAAATAAAAGGAGCAGCAGTTATAGGGTAATGATCAGGTCATATAATGAAAAGAGAAATCTAATCTCAGCGTAAAAACATTAAAACACTGCTTAAATGTAATAGATATGCCTTGTGTATTCAGCAGTTTAACCTTAGAACCGGATTACTGTTAAATATGTATTGATTATTTAGTTAGATCATAAGACCATAAGATATAGGAGCAGAACTAGGCCATTCAGCCCATCGAGTCTGCTCTATTTCTTCATGGCTGGTCTATTTTCCCTTTCAACCCCAATCTCCTGCCTTCTCCCTGTAACATTTGATGCCATGGCCAATCAAGAACCT
Organism: Mobula hypostoma; assembly: GCF_963921235.1. Taxonomy (NCBI): domain Eukaryota; kingdom Metazoa; phylum Chordata; class Chondrichthyes; order Myliobatiformes; family Myliobatidae; genus Mobula; species Mobula hypostoma. The sequence goes on along the minus strand of NC_086099.1, from coordinate 16,228,251 downwards.
ATCAATCTCTGCCTTAAATAAACCCAATGACCTGGCCTCCACAGCTGCCTGTGGTAACAAATTCCACAAAATCACCACCGTATCTCTTCGTGTCCTGACTAATCAAGTATTTATCAACCTCTGCCTTAAATGCACCCAATGATTTGGCCTCCACAGCTGCCTGTGACAATGAATTCCACAGATTCACCACTCACTGGCTGAAGAAATTCCTCCTTATCTCGGTTTTAAAAGGACGTCCCTCTATTTTGAGGCTGTGTCCTCTGGTCTTAGACTCCCCCATCCTCTCTATCGAGGCCTTCAACATTTGATAGTTGATCGAATGGTAAATTTATTTGAAATTCAGGCAGATAATCTTGGTTTGAAATCATTTCATCAGCTGAAATTAACCAGAAAACAAAATTATTGGAACTCAAATATCACCTTACGACATCCATCTCAGTTTGAAACATCGACTTTTTATTCTTTTCCATCGATGCTGCCTGATTCACCTGCAGAATTTCTTGTGTTTATTCTTTACCCAGCTTTGGATGTGAAATTCATAACAATAAATGGAAACCTTAGTGACTATTCATCTAAATTTTATCTTTGCGTCAGAATTTAATTGTGCTCATCCTTCATTCAATTTGCTCGCCCATGAATGATGTTTGCATGCATGGTTTATCTTTTCAGAATAAATCAAACATTTTCTGCCATTTATGTGTTAGCACCGTGTGTTGTTTGGGGCATATTGATTTCAGCAGCAACCAGTCTTCAGATCTGAATGTCAATTGTAGATTGAATTTAAAATGCCGATTGGAACAACAGTCTTCTTGGATCTGCAGACTGAGGGTTGATTGCAAACCAAGAAACACCTCATTGATTGAGGTGTCTTCGTGTGCATGAATACAGCTCAGAGACAACAGTGATTAATGTTCATTTTGGGTGCCTGATGTGTTGGTGTGAAGATCTAGATGTTTGCAAATTGTATGTGTTTCAAAGGGAGCATTGTAGATGCATTGTGACTATAGAATTGTCTTGCTGTTACCTTTGATCTGTAGCATATAAAAATGTCATGTAATACTGGATCATGGTGCCTCTTCTAAGAGTGTCTCCAGTATGATGCCTGCTTGTGTGACCCTCAGTGTCTTCTGGTGACTTTGATTACAGTTACAACATATGAAACGTCAAAAAGATCCAAAATGCATTTCCTTCATGGATAAGATATTCTCATAATGAGAAGGGAATGTATGCAAATTGGTGGAATGCAGTTTCAGTTCATTCTCAACTGACATTCAAAATAAAAACAGAACGTATCCAAAAATACTCGGCATGTCAAGACAGTATCTGCGGAGAAATATATGAGTTATTGTTGTGTTCAATAAATCTTTATCACAACTGAGAAAAGCTGGAAAGAATAGATGTTTCAAACTTCAGAGAAAAAGGAGGGCCAAAGAACAGGAGGTTTCTTTGTAGACTTGAAATGGATGGCCACCTGGAGGTCCTAGCTCTTGTGACGGACGAAACAAAGGCGCTCCATGGAATAGTCCTCCAGTCTGCTTGGGGTCTCACTGACGTAGGTGAGGCCACACCAGGAGCACTGGACACAAAGAAGTACCAGACTCACAGGAGAAGTGTCACCTCACATGAATGGACTGTCTTGGACTTTGAATGGTGGTGAGGGAGGAGGTGCAGGACAGGTGTAGCACTTGTCACAATCGCAGGGCTAAGTGCCAGGAGGGTAACAGGAGGGAAGGGACAAGGGCACAAAGGAGTCACATAGAGAGTATTCCATGCAGAAAATGTAGGAGAGTGGGTAACGAAAGAATCAAGATTGTTTAGTGTCACTTCCTGTATTCTAGAGTGAAATAGTTGTTACTTTGTATCTGATTTAGCACACAACAAAGATAAAAGTACACGATAGTAATAAAAAATATAATCAATACAATTACATAAGATAGCTTATATACATAGATTGATTAAATGTCCACAAAGTGATGCTAGGCTGTAGATAAGATGACTGACAGGAATTAATAAAGTAGTTGCAGAGTTAGTGGGTGAAAGTGTTGATCAGCCTTACTGCTTGGCGAAAGTAACTGTTTTTGAGTCTGGTGGTCCTGGTGTGGATGCTATAAACATTGTTCCCCGATGGGAGTGGGACAAACAGTCCATGAGCAGGGTGCGTGGGATCCTTCATCATGTTACTGGCCCTTCTGGTGCCTTTCTGTACATATGTTCTTCAGAGTGGATAGACTGGTGCTGGTGATGCATTGGGTGGGTTTGACTATGAATTGTAGAGACTTCCTGTCCACCACAGTGCAGTTTCCGTACCAAACAGTGATGTAGCCCATTAGGATGTTCTGTACTCCACACTGACAGAATGAAGTGAGTACGGACGAGCAAAGTCCAGCTCTCTTCAGCTCCTCAGAAAGTAGAGGCATTGGTGAGCTTTCGTTGCTGCATAGGTTGTGCTCTGGGACCATGAGAAGTTGTGTGTGAAGCATTCCCAGGAATTTGAAATGACTTGCAGTTTCCACGACTGTGCCATTGGTGTGAAGGGAGGTGTGAGTGGTGTGAATTCTTGTGAAGTTAATAACCATCTCCTTTGAATTGGTGACATTAAGCAAGAGGTCATTTGCCTCACACTGGACCTCAAGCTCTTCCACCTCCTCGCTGAAGGCTATCTCATTGCCACTGCAGAATGAGCCCTGTCACTGTCGTGTCGTTGGTGAACTAGACAATCTGATTGCTCTGATGTTTAGCTGCGTAGACCATGGGTGAGCAGAATGTACAGTAATGGACTCAGCTCACAGCCCTCGGGTGCACCCGTGTTGAGGATGATGGGGGGGGGGGGGAGAAGCAGTTGTGCATCCTGACTATCTAAAGTCAATTCCATAGGAAGCTCAACACCCAGCTGCACTGTGGCATAACTAGAACAAAGATTAGGAGTTTGTTCACCAAGGTCTGTGGGGCAATAGTATTGAATGCCAAACTGAAATCCAGAAACAACATTCTGAAATAAGTGTTCTATCTGTCAGGGCCAGGTGCATGGCAGATGCTATGGCATCTGTTGCAGAGCTGTTCGGTCAGTAGGCGTATTGGTAACTGTCCAATGTGTCAGCAATAGTGTTTTTGATATGGGTCATTCAAAGCACTTCATGATGATTGGTGTCAGTGTCAATGGGAGGTAGCCATTTAGTTCTAAAGTTGTAGAGTTCTTTGATACAGGGATGATGGTGGCTGATTTGAAGCACGTGGGGACGAGCGAAGTGTTAAAGACTATGACTCTAAGATGTCCGTGAAGATGCCAGTCAGTGAGCTGGTGTGCACACTCCCTAAATACTCAGCCTGGGATGTTCTCTGGCCCAGCCACCCTGTGGGGGTTGACTCTCTGCAGAGTCCTTCTCACGTCTGCTGCTGTTGCAGATGGTGGCTGCTCACCTGTGAGGGCATTAGCTTTCGTGGCCAGTATTGTCTTGCGTGCCTCAGAGCATGCATAATAGCTGCTCATCACATCAGGAAGGGAGACATTACTGGTACATTCGACGCCATTTTCCCCTGCATGGTCAGTAATGCCCTTGATGCCCAGCCACATATGCCAGGGATCACAATTAGGCAGGTGTTCCTGAAGTTTTTGTGAATAGGTGGCCTTTGCCCTCTTGATTCCTGAGATGAGGTTTCTCCTGGCTGTTCTGAGAGCTGTTCTGTCACCGGGCTCCATGGCAGCATGCCAGGCTTTTAGTAGGTAGTGCACCTCTGATTTCAGCCAGGGCTTCTGGTTGGGCCATGACTTGACCGTTCTTGAGGTACCAACATCATCTGCACACGTACTGATGTAGCTGATGACAGATGAGGTATATTCATCCAGGACTTCTCCACCCATGGCAGCCTCCCTGAACATCTGCTACTTAATCCATTCGAACAGCCCCGGAGCAGAGAGATTGACTCATTAGGCCATATAGTGATGGTCCTCTTGACTGGCTTCTCTATTTTCTCACTGCTTTACTGGGATTAAAGTTTGGTCGGAGAGGCATGGCATGGCTTTATAAGTACTGTGTCTGTTTGTTTTCCTAGTGGCCTCGTGATGTGCTGGTGGAATTTGCGTAAAATGTCCTGCAGGTTAACATGGAAACATAGAAAACCTACAGCACAATACAGGCCCTTCGGCCCACAAAGCTGTGCCAAACATGTCCCTACCTTAAACTACCTAGGCTTACCCATAGGCCTCTATTTTTCTAAACTCCATGTACCCGTCCAGGTGTCTCTTAAAAGACCTTATCGTATCCGCCTCCACCACTGTCACCGGCAGCCCATTCCACACACTCACCACTCTCTGTGTAAAAAAACTTACCCCGACAACTCCTCTGTACCTACTTCCAAGCACCTTAAAACTGTTCCCTCTCATGCTAGCCATTTCAGCCCTGGGAAAAAGCCTCTGACTATCCACACGATCAATGCCTCTCATTATCTTATACACCTCTGTCAGGTTACCTCTCATCCTCCGTCACTCCAAGGAGAAAAGGCCGAGTTCACTCAATCTATTCTCATAAGGCATGCTCCCCAATCCAGGCAACATCCTTGTAAATCTCCTCTGCACCCTATCTATGTTTCCACTCCCTTCCTGTAGTGAGGCAACTAAAATTGAGCACAGTACTACAAATGGGGTCTGAAATCTGGAGGAAAACACACAGAGGATGCAGAGGGGGATCACAAAGGCGAGGAAAGAGGACTGGGTCGAGACGACAGAGACTTATGGAGAAGAGGATTTTGGTGGGTAATAAAATGGACGAGTTGATGGCGCTAGCCAGGAGTCAGAGAACATTTCGGGAGTGCGATGTTGTGTGTTTTACTGAAACGGGGCTGCACGAGGACATACCCGATCAAAACTTTTCCATGGATGGCTTCCAGACCGTTCGGGCTGACCGGAAGTGCACTGACAGCGGTAAGCGTAAAGGAGTTGGGTGCTTACTGTTCTGGTTAACAACGGATGGTGCAATCCTGGTCATATTACGATCGAGGAACGTGTTTGTAGACCGGATATTGAACTTTTTTGCTGTTGGACCCCAGCCATATTCCACCGAGATACAACACTGGACATTCCAGGAGGTTGTTCCTGCCTGTGGCCATCAAACTTGCAGCTCCTCCCGTGGAGGGTCAGACACCCTGAGCCAAAAGGCTGGTCCTGGACTTATTTCCATCTGACATAGTTTGCATATTGTTGTTTGATTGTTTCTGGTTTTTGTATTGCTATATTTATGCTCTATTCTTGGTTGGTACAGCTGTAACGAAACCCAATTTCCCTCAGGATCAATAAAGTATATCCATCTATCTATTCATTTATTTTTTATTTGTTTAATTGTAACATGGTAATATTTTATGCCTTGTATTGTACTCTGTCACAGAATAACACTTTTCATGACACTTGTCAGTGATAATATACTGATTCTGATTCTATATTTGTTTCATGCACAATCCAGAGATCAAAACATTTTGCCTATTTCACTTTTTCACAGTAAGCTTCCAAGTCTAAATCAGAAATGGTGGCTTTAGGTTTTTAAGCAAGTGATTGATTTGTGTTTGTGAAGCTAGGGGCAACTTGCAACTTCACCAACCAGACGGCACGCTGATTCGCTCTACATCGATGTGCATCTTGGGGCACAGTGATGTGCAGTCAGAAACACAGCGAGGAAGCTCAGAGATTGATTTTCAACTTTAAACAGAAGATGTGGATTGGTGTGCTTTACTAATTCTTGTATGTGTGATCCAGCACCAGAGGAGAGAACATTTTTCTATTCTTAGTCTTCTCCGATTCTATGCCATCTTCACCAATCAGGAATACAACGTCTTTTCCCATGCTCCACCATTGAAAAGCTTGGGCAGAAATCCAATGATTAAAGTTGTAAAGTAAAACAAATTCTCTGTGAAGCCTGATTACCTCATATCACTGATTGTCTGTAGATGATGCTGAAAGTCTAACAGTTCCCTCAGAGTACTGAATGTGCACCCGAGGGGAAACTGTGCAGAACACATCCCTGAGATGGTGTAGATTGGGATAGCCCAGTAGCATACTGGCTTTACAGTGCCACTGATCAACGATCAGGGTTCAATTCCTGCCACTGTTTCCTGTATGGAATATGTACATCCTCTCCATAGCCTTGTGAGTTTCCTTTGGGTGATCTGGTTTCCTCAGACATTCCAAAGACTTACGGGTTAGTAGGCTAATTGGTCACATAGATGTAATTGAGCAGAATTGGCTCTTGGGCCAGAAGGACCTGTATCCCAGCTCTCTGCTTTCTATTAATTAGCCAGTCCTCTACCCATGCAAATACATCAGCCTTAACTCTATGCATACTTATCTTATGGAAAAGTCTTTTATGCAGCACCTTATCAAACACCTTCCGGAAATCCAAGTAAATAATGATCTTCTGTTCCCCTCTATCCACTGCACTCGTTATATCCTCAAAGAACTCCAGTGAGTTTGACAAACAGGACCTACCCTTGCTGAGTTCATGCTGCATCTGTCTGATCGACCCATTTCTTTCCAGATGCCCTGCTATTTCTTCTTTAATGATAGTTTCAAGCATTTTCCTAACTACCGAAGTTGAACTAACCGGTCTATAGTTACCTGACTTTTGCCTACATCCTGTTTTGAACAGTGGCGTGACATTTGCTGCCTTCTAATCAGACGGAACCTACCCAGACCCAGAAAATTTTGTTTATTTTTGATTATGAGAACACTCAGTCCTCTTTTATTGTCATTTAGAAATGCATACATGCATTAAGAAATGATACAATGTTTTTCTGGAGTGATATCACAGAAAACAGGACAAACCAAAGACTAACACTGACAGAACCACATAATTATAACATATGTACAGCAGTGCAAAGCAATACCATAATTTGATGAAGAACAAACCATGGGCATGGTAAATAAAGTCTCAAAAGTCCCCGAGTCGATCGACTCCCAAGTCCCCGATAGCAGGCAGCAAAATGGAGAAACTCCCTGCCATAAACCTCCAGGCACCGTCAACTTGTTGATGCCTTGGAAGCAGCCGACCACAGCCGACACTGAGTCCATCTGTCCTAAAACTTCGAGCTTCCGACCAGCCTCTCCGATACAGCCTCCCGAGCGCCTTCGACCTCGCCAAAGTCTTTACTATAACTTCTGCCATCTCTTTCAATACCCTGGGATACATTCCATCAGGACCAGGGGACTTACCTATCTTCAGGCTCACACGTTTGCTCAGCACTACCTCTTTAGTGATAGCTAATGTATCAAGGTCCTCACCTCTCACCACATCCATAACATCTCTCTTTGGCATGTTAGACATTATCTCTACCATGAAGACCAACACAAAACAGTCATTCAAAGCCTCTGCCATTTCTTCAGTCCCCAGTATCAATTCCCCCTTCCCGTCCTTCAAGGGACCTACGTTCACTTTAGCCACCCTTTTCTGTTTTATATAATTGTAAAAGAATTTTACTATCCATTTTTATATTTTTTACTCATTTATTTTCATAATCTAGCTTTGTTTTCTTTATTGCTCACTTAGAAGTTCTTTGTTGCTTTTTAAAGTTTTCCCATTCTTCCAGTTTCCCACTACTCCTGGCGACTTTGCATGCATGAGCTCTTAGTTTGATGCCTTCTTTTATTTCTTTAGTTATCCAGTTTGGATCTCCCCACCCCTGCTATCCTTGCTTTTAACTGGAATATAGTTTTATTGAGCACCGTGAAAAATCTCTTTGAAAATCTTCCCCCGTTCCTCAACCGTCCTAACCTATAGCTTGTGTTCCCAGTCTACACTAGCCAAATCCTCCCTCATCCCATTTTAGTCTCCATTGCTTAGGTATAATACACTGGTTTTAGATTGAACTATTGCACCCTCCATTTGTATGAGAAACTCAGTCATACTGTGATCACTCTTTCCAAGGGGATCCCTAACTACAAGATCACTCATTTTACTTGTCGCATTGTACAGGACCAGATATAAGATAACACGTTCCCTTGTAGGTTCAGTAACATGATGTTCAAGAAAGCCATCATGGATGCATTCTATGAAGTCCTCCTCCAGACTGCCTCGACAAACTTGACTCACCCAATCTATGTGCAAGTTAAAGTCCCCCATGATAACTGTTGTTCCATTCTTACATGCCTCAGATATTTCTCTGTTTATTGCCTGTGCCATTGTAATGTTATTATTTGGTGACAAATAGACAGCTCACACCAGTGATTTTTTACCTTTACTATTCCTAATATCTGAAGATAGCGGCATTGACGACAACATCCAGAGCCGCATTAAACAGGCATCAGCTGCCTTTGGGAGACTTCGGCGTAGAGTCTTTCAGAACAGGAGCCTTCGTCCCTCCACAAAGGTCACCGTATACCAAGTGGTCTGTGTCACCACCCTCCTTTATAGCTGTGAAGCTTGGGTAACCTACAGCCGTCACATCAAGTCCTTGGAGCGCTTCCACATAAGCTGCCTCCAGCACATCCTGGGAATTACCTGGCGTGAGCGGGTGCCTCACACTGAAATACTTGTAAAGATCAACTGCAGGAGTATTGAGGCCATGATCACCCAGCGTCAGCTGCAGTGGCTGGGGCACATGATAAGGATGCCCCCATGTCGGCTACCCCGCAGAGTGTTATACAGCCAGCTACATCATGGTCGACGCTCAGCTGGAGGGCCGAAGAAGCGCTGTAAGGATCAGATGAAGAATACTTTAAGGAAGTGTAGGATCAGACCCGAAGACTTGGAGGCTGCTGCTGCTGACCGTACCACGTGGCGACAGCTGTGTAGGGACGGGGTTCGTATTCTGGAGATGGAAAGAACAACCAGAAGACAGCAGAAGAGAGCCAGAAAAAATGCAGCCATGGTTGCCACCAGTACAGCATGTACATGTCCCACCTGCAATAGAGCTTGTGGGTCCAGAATAGGACTGTATAGTCATCAAAGGTCTCACCGTTAAAGAAGTGGACGCTGTCATCGGATTTCGATGGACAACCGAAGAGAGAGAGAGAGAGCGAGAGCGAGAGCGAGAGCGAGAGAGAGAGAGAGAGAGAGAGAGAGAGAGAGAGAGAGAGAGAGATATTCCTAATCTCTACCCAGATGGATTCAACATTCTGCTCCTTAGGTCTTATATCATCTCTCACTATTGCCCTGATCTCATCTTTAATTAAGAACACTACCCCACCTCCCTTACCTTCCAGCCTATCCTTCTATATTATTTGATATCCTTGGATATTTAATTCCCAATCCTCTCCATCCTGCAACCACGTCTCTGTAGTGCCCTTACACTCATTGTGCCTTTAAAATCTTGTAATCTTTTACTCTTTTGCACTTGACTTTTCTTCTTTTTTCTCTTTTGTTTTTTCTTTATCTTTATCCACACTTTTCTCTTTTACTGGATTCATACTTCTCCAGTTTGTTGAACCCACCTCCCTACTATTTAGCTTAAAGGCCTATCCACAGCCCTCATTATACGATTCGCTGGATCCAGGTCCCATCACAGTTCAGGTGAAGCCCGCCCCATTGGTACAGATCTCTCCTTCCCTAATACTGGTGTCAATTTCCCATGAATTCAAGCCCATTTCTCCCACACCAATCCTTGAGCCACGCATTTAACTCTCTAATATTCTTGACCCTATGCCAATTTTCATGTGGCTCGGGGAGTAACCCAGAGATTACCACCCTTTTGGTTCTACTTTTTAATTTAGTCTCTAGCTGTTTAAATTCCCTCAGCAGAACCTCTTTGCTCATTCTACCTATGTTGTTAGTACCCACGTGGACCACGACAACTGGAGCTTTCCCCTCCCACTGCAAATTCCTCTGTAGGTCAGATAAGATGTCCTGAACCCGGGCACCAGGCAGGCAACACAGCCTTCTGGATGCTCTATCCTCGCGACAAAGAACTCGGTATATTTCCCTGACTTTACTATCCCCAATTACCACTACATTTTTTTTTCTCTCCCCCCTCTTGAATGGCTCCCTGAACTACAGTGCCACAGTTAGGTTGCTCATAGTTCCTACAGACCTCACTCTCATCCAGACAGGGAGCAAAACTCTCAGACCTGTTGGACAAGCTCAAGGGCTGAGGCTCCTCCAGCACTGTCACTTGGATCCCACTCGCAGTCACACTCTTGTCCCTGACCACAGGCTGAATTTGAGGCAGCTAACCCAATGGGTGTGACTACCTCCTGAAACAAAGAATCCAGGTAACTCTCTCCCTCCCTGATGTGCCACAGTGTTTGAAGCTCACATTCCAGGTCATCAACTTTGAGACTGAGTTCCTCGAGCAGCCAACACTTGCTGCAGGTGTGGTCACCAGGAACCACCATGGGGTCCATCAGCTCCACATCATGCAGCTACAGCACATCACCTGATGCTGCATCATCCCTTTAATTAATTAGCTGTAATTCAGTGACTTTTTATTCAACCACTACAAAAGCCTTACCTGCTACTCACCTGTGCCCCCTCGCCAAAGCCTCAAGTTCCCACTCCTACACTGGTCCACTCACACAATGGCCGCTCTGCTTTGACCCTGCTTTACTTTTATTTGTCCTGCTAATGAATTGAGAATCAATTAATGCCGAGCCCTGTGAAACATGCTGCAAAACTGTTAGAAATAACAAAATAAAATGAGAAATTTGGATTACAGGAGGGAATTCCATGGGAGATTTTTTAGTTTGCTAAAATATTGATGGAATTTTGGCACTGCTGGCAAGGTGAGTCTTTCTTGTTGTCTTTAATGGCCTTTGAGAAAATTGCGGCAATGCTCCTTTCTTGCGCTGCTGCAGTCCGCAGGTTAAGGTACTCCTGCAGTTCTGCTGGTTACAGAGTTCCAAGATTTCAACCCAGTGTGGATGAAGGAGCAGAAGTAAACCTCTGGATGAGAATGGTCTGTGACTTGGAGCAAGTAATGTTTCCACAAACTTACTGCCCTTGGCCATCTTTTGCACGTTGGGGGTTTGATGTTTTTCTTTGAATGGGTTCCATGATTTTCTTTGTTTTGTGGCTGTCTGTGGGAAGACGAATATCAGGATTGTATACTGCATACAGTACATACTTTGATAATAAATGTATTTTTAATCTTTGAGCCTGGATTATAAATTTAAAAGACTAACTTATGAATGTTGACTGTGAAACCCCAAGATTCTTGTAAAGTCTAGTTCATCTGGAGTGTTTCAGGTAAGAAATTAAAGGCAGCACAGTAAAGTAACAGTTAGTGTAGCGCTATTACAGTGTCAGTGACCCCGGTGAATTCCACCGCTCTCTGTAAGGCGCATATTCTCTCCATGTCTGTGTATGTTTTCTCCGGGTGTCCAAAAGTGTACAGGTTATTTGGTTAATTGGTCACATGGGTATAATTGGACAGTGTGGGCTTGTTGGTTCAGAGTGGCATGTTATACTTTACACTTTATTGCTGCCAAACAATTGGTACTAGAATGTACAATCATTACAGCAATATTTGATTCTGTGCTTCACACTCCCTGCATTACAAATATTAAATACTAAAAATATTAAAAATAGTTAAAATTAGTAAATATAAAAATTTTAGTTATAAATCATAAATAGAAAATAGAAAAATGGGAAGTAAGGTAGTGCAAAAAAACTGAGAGGCAGGTCCGGATATTTGGAGGGTGCGGCCCAGATCCGGGTCAGGATCCGTTCAGCAGCCTTATCACAGTTGGAAAGAAGCTGTTCCCAAATCTGGCCGTACGAGTCTTCAAGCTCCTGAACCTTCTCCCGGAGGGAAGAGGGACGAAAAGTCTGTTGGCTGGGTGGGTCGTGTCCTTGATTATCCTGGAAGCACTGCTCCGACAGTGTGCGGTGTAAAGTGAGTCCACGGACGGAAGATTGGTTTGTGTGATGTGCTGCGCCGTGTTCACAATCTTCTGCAGCTTCTTTCAGTTTTGGATAGGACAACTTCCATACTAGGTTGTGATGCACCCTATTGTGCTGTATGTCTAAATAAACAAATATCCACAAGGTACACATCAGCATGTCGAATTTGTGAGTGCATTTGGAAACGATTGTGTTCAAAGGTTGCCGGGAGTGGGCATAATTTCTGCATTTGCTCACAATGCTCAAGGCCCATGACGACAGAAAACTGCTCTGCAAGACAACTCTCATGGGAAACACCTGAAAGAAAATGCAGAATGACTACTTCCCCCATTTCTAAAATGAAAGTAGGAAGTACAAAACAAAAACGTACCACATGGAGAAGCAATAATCCCTGAGACTCCTCAGGGGAAGAAATCTACTTAGCAAAGGCTTCAATACTCGAGACTAGCAGTCAAACCCCAGAGGCCACAAATAAGCAAGATATCAGATCCCAAAAACCCTGGTTAAAAAAACAATTAACTTCATTTCTTATTGAATCCAAAAGAGAAGTGTGCCTCTCCCAGATAGATATTGGAATATTTTTAGCATGGTAACAAAGCAGGGAGGCTCCTAGCAACTGATAAATCAAAGTCAGCAGACATGTCTCCACTGTCAAGTTCTCAAAAGGGGATTTAAATTGGCAATCCTGTTATAATAATGAAAGCCATTTTGAAGCTGGACAAAGAACCTGCTTTATTGGCTGGAGGATAAAGTTGAGTGGAGCCTGAATAAGTCTCATCGAGCCTTATTAAAGATTTATCCTTTAAATATTTTCCTGGTGTTTATTGCCCAGCTTAAGCTGCTCAGAGTTAGAGGTTTACATTTGGGTGTTGATATGGGAAGAGGCCGAGAGAAGCCAGCTGGGATGGCTGGCTGACTGGAGGCAGGGATTGAGGGATGGGTGGGAGGGAAGACAGGAGAAGGGAAATGGCTTGTTTCATTGTTATTTTGTTTCTTGTTGCATTCTGTGTTGTCCTGCTGAACTTTGTGGGCACGTTAGATTGGCCAACACCTGCAGTCTACACCCAGCACATCCTTGAGTGTAACACACTCAAAATGTTGGAGGAGCTCAGCAGCTCAGGCAGCATCCATTGAAAGGAATAAAGAGCCAACGTTTTGGGCATAGATGCTTCAGTAGGCATCCGTTAGTCTTGCGAGACCATGGATCTGCGCCTGGAAAGTCTTCACTCTCCAGGGTGCAGGCCTGGACAAGGTTGTATGGAAGACCAGCAGTTGCCCATGCTGCAAGTCTCCCCTCTCCACGACACTGATGTTGTCCAAGGGAAGGGCATTAGGACCCATACAGCTTGGCACCAGTGTCGTCACAGAGCAATGTGTGATTAAGTGCCTTGCTCAAGGACACAACACGTTGCCTCGGCTGGGGCTCGAACTCACGACCTTCAGGTCACTAGTCCAATGCCTTAACCACTTGGAAGCAAAAGGTGAAAAATTTCTTCAGAATTTTAAGGACGTGCTGGGGGCAATCTGCAAGCGTCACCACACATTCTGGCGTCAACATAGCATGCCCATAATATTCAGCAGAGCAACACAGAGCACAAGTAGCAGAATAGCAACAAAACAAGCTTCTTTCCTTTCTCACATTCTGAGGTGTGTTGGTTGTGAACACAAATTGCTCCCTTTACTGTATGTTTCAATGCACAGGACTGTACAAAAGTCTTGGGTGTAAATATATATATAGCTAGGGAGCCTAAGAAGTTTGCACAGCACTGTAGTAATTGTATGTAATGCACTGTATGCTGCTGCAAAAATAACCAGATTTCATGACATATGTGAGTGATGATAAACCCGATTCTAATAAGGGTCTCTATTGTGGAGTCAGAGGGGAATCATGGTTGGGAAAAGGGAAAGGGAGAGGGGAGGGAGTGGGAAGCAGCAGAAAAACATTCTGTAATGAACAATAAAACAAATGTTTGGAATCAAATGGCCTTGCCTGGCATCTTAGGGCTGAGTGTGTCCCATATGACACCTGCCTCTGGAACTGCTTCTCTATCACCAGTCCCAAATCCCTCCCACAATGCTCCATCCTCACCACTCCCAACATCCTTTGCTCCCGTCTCATTTACAAACTTGCTCTCCACTCCAAGTTGACAAATACAGTAGTGTAAAAGTCTTAAGCACCCTAGCTACAGGTATATATTTGTGCTCAGACGTTTGCACAGTACTATACATGTGATAAATCTAAATCTCATATCTGATATGACTGTACATTTCCTCAGGGTACTTCCAGTGATATTTAACTAGCATCTATAATACAGTAAGGCTAATGTTACATATTAATAGACTAAGTTAGGACAGATAGCCTGTTGAAGGTCAGTTCAACATTATTGGTTCCCCAAAGTGACCAATTTTCAAAGGGTAGGAAGAGAGGTGTAGGAATAAGATGTAAAAATCAGTAATTATCTGTTATTTAAAGATTTGGATAGCTCAGTGGTTTAGCATTTGCTCACCAGGTGAAATCACACCAGCTTCATGAAACTCATCAGGACCTGCAAACTATATTGAAGCCCGGGTTCCTGCAAGTTTCAACAGGGCCCTAGCTCCCACACTCACCTGAGTTCACTGGAGTATTAATTATAATACTTTGTAAAGTCATGGGGTGGCAAAGTAGTGTAGCAGTTAGTGCACTTTACAGAGCTAGCGTTCAATGATTGGAGTTCGATTCCCAGCGCTGTCTGTAAGGACTTTCTACGTTCTCCCTGTGACCATGCGTGGCTTCCTGCAGGTGCTCTGGTTTACTTCCTGTCAGGACGCTGGAGCAGGGATCCAATCGCAGACCCAGTACTGTGCACAAATTTGAGTAACAAATCCCAAAGCGCAAAAAAAGTCAGCATCAAAGTTCAGGCAGAGATCAAAACATCCAGAGAAATCCAAAAACCAGAATCGGGAAACAGGCAGAGTCGATATTCAGACAGACAGAGTACAGATACGAATGCTGGAAAGGTTCAGGAAAAATTCACTGGCACAATCCAGCAACAAACAGGTGCAAACACAGGACTGAAATAGACTGAGCAATAAACCGAGGCAGATGATAGGTGGAGCACAATGAGACCCAGGTGGCAGCAGTACAGGTAACAATGAGAAGCAGACAGGAGACGGAGTACTCAGTAATACAGGGGCCAGAGTAGAGCAGGAGCGCATGGCAATACAAAAGCACAGATTGACAGGTAGGGGGAAACGCACAAATAAACAGAGTTCAGCTGGAGGTACTGACACTCCCACACTCCAAAGGCATACGGTTAGGTTTAGTAAGCTGTGGGCATGTTATGAAGGCACCAGAGTGTGGTGACACTTGTAGGCTGCTCCCCCACCCCCGCACATCTTCAGACTGTGTTGTTTGTTGACGCAAATCCAACGCATTTCACTGCATGTGTTGATGCTTCAATATACTTGTGACAATTTAAACTAATCCTAAAAGAAATCTTTAAAACCAAATGCTGGAGGAATTTAACAAATCTTGCAGCATCTATGAAGGAGAATAAACAGTTGACGTTTTGGGCCAGGATTACAGATGAGTGGTCTCAGCCCAAAATATTCACTGTTTGTTCTCCTCCATGGATGCTGCCTGACCTGTTGATTTCCTTCAGCATTTTGTGTGTGATACTTTGGATTTCCAACAGCTGTAGAATCTCCTGTGTTTATAATTAAAAGTTGTCCAGTATTAATATGAAAAATATCCAATAAACTAAGTAAATGGCAGGATACTTGGTAGTGTGGAGGAGCAGAGGGATCTTGGGGTACATGTCCACAGATACCTGAAAGTTGCCTCACAGGTGGATAGGGTAGTTAAGAAAGCTTATGGGATGTTAGCTTTCATAAGTCGAGGGATAGAGTTTAAGAGTCGCGATGTAATGATACAGCTCTATAAAACTCTGGTTAGGCCACACTTGGAGTATTGTGTCCAGTTCTGGTCACGTCACTATAGGAAGGATGTGGAAGCATTGGAAAGGGTACAGAGGAGATTTACCAGGATGCTGCCTGGTTTAGAAAGTATGCATTATGATCAGAGATTAAGGGAGCTAGGGCTTTACTCTTTGGAGAGAAGGAGGATGAGAGGAGACATGATAGAGGTGTACAAGATAATAAGAGGAATAGATAGAGTGGATAGCCAGCGCCTCTTCCCCAGGGTGCCACTGCTCAATACAAGAGGACATGGCTTTAAGGTAAGGGGTGGGAAGTTCAAGGGGGATATTAGAGGAAGGTTTTTTACTCAGAGAGTGGTTGGTGTGTGGAATGCACTGCCTGAGTCAGTGGTGGCGGCAGATACACTAGTGAAGTTTAAGAGACTACTGGACAGGTATATGGAGGAATCTAAGGTGTGGGCTTATATGGGAGGCAGGGTTTGAGGGTCGGCACAACATTGTGGGCTGAAGGGCCTGTACTGTGCTGTACTATTCTATGTTCTATGTTAAACAGGAAAACCTGAGGGTACAGCACCACCAAATTCACTAGTTTGTTGATTATCAGATTTTATTTAACAATATAGCACGGAGTAGGCCGTTCTGGCCCTTCGAGTCATGCTGCCCCAGTAATCCCTAACAATCCCAATTAACCCTAACCTAATCACAGGACAATGCTCACTGACTAATTAACCTGCCCAGTACCTCATTAGACTGTGGGAGGCAACTGTGGACTTGGAGAAAACGCACACATTGCTTGTAGAAGACGTACAGCGATCTCTTACAGAATGCTGTCAGAATTGAACTCCAAACTCCGGAGCACCCCGAGATGTATTAGCATCGTGCTAACTGCTGCACTACTGTGGTACCTGTTGCGGTTAAACTACTGGACTGAGGTTAGACTAAGGATTTGAAAATTCAAGGTCAAATACTCATATCGAAGCTGGACATGCATATTTTTGCTCAGTGCTGCCCTCTGGTGTTTGCTCAGTGCTGCCCTCCAGTGTTCTCTCGGTGCTGCTCTCTGGTGTTCGCTCAGTGCTGCTCTCTGGTGTTCGCTCAGTGCTGCCCTCCGGTATTCGCTCAGTGCTGCTCTCTGGTGTTCGCTCAGTGTTGCCCTCTGGTGTTCGCTCAGTGCTGCCCTCTGGTGTTTGCTCAGTGCTGCCCTCTGGTGTTCGCTCAGTGCTGCCCTCTGGTGTTTGCTCAGTGCTGCCCTCTGGTGTTCGCTCAGTGCTGCTCTCTGGTGTTCGCTCAGTGCTGCCCTCTGGTGTTCGCTCAGTGCTGCCCTCCAGTGTTCTCTCGGTGCTGCACTCTGGTGTTCGCTCAGTGCTGCTCTCTGGTGTTCGCTCAGTGCTGCCCTCTGGTGTTCGCTCAGTGCTGCCCTGCAATGTTTGCATGGTGGAAGAATAAACTGGACCTGGACAACTTACTGTACATGTCACTCAGGGACTTTGGCTGTATTATTTTTTTCTTTTGTGACTGCGTGTATTTTTTTTCTGAGATCGTAACCATATGCGCTAAATGTATATGTGTTAAGCGCAGTGCGCTTGTGTGCTGGTGGTAGTGCATTTTGCACCTTGGCTACAGAGGAACGTTGTTTTGTTTGGCTTTATTCATGTATAGTTGAATGATAATTAAAATTGAATTTGAACTTGATTCTGTTCACTAGCCTAATCAAAGGACAATTAACAATGACTAGCTAGCCTGCTCACCACTACATTTTCGGGCTGTGGGAGGAAAGTGAAGCACCCGGAGGAAACACACACAGTGACTGGGAGAATATGCAAACCCCTTATAGACGGTACTGGAATTGAAATCCAAACTTCGATTCCCCGAGCTGCAACAGCTTTGCACCAACCCCTATGCGACACACATTTATGAATGAATAAAGAAAATAACTGTTCACCTCTTTATTAGGATGATCAAAGGCATATTTTATTGGTCTAAAAGTTTGTTCATAGCTGCAAAGGTAATGCCAAATAGGAAAAGTGCACTTAATCAAAAAAGGTTTCCCCTGGGTAGGTCTGCTACTTTAAATTTTAAGGCCCACTATGTACACATAGAATTATATTTTCATACACAAATGCCTGGGAGAACCAATTTCTGAGTTAAAATGAACCCAATATGACAACTGAGCTGGGACTTGATGGTTTTTGCCATTTGAGGATCACCAATGCGGAAATCAAGGAAATGGAATTGAGACATGCATTGCCTAAATTTCTCACTGACGCAGTAAAGCAGCAAGCATAATCAAAGACCCCCTCCCAACCCAGAAGTTCTCTGTTCTCCCCTCTCCCATTGGGCAGAAGATAAAAAAGCACCTCCAAATTCAAGGACAGCTTCTATCCCACTGTTAATATTTCCCTAATGCAATGAGATGGACTTTTGATCTCACAATTGACCTCATTATGGATTTGCATCTCATTGTTTACCTGCTCTGCACTTTCGCCACAACTATACTGCTTTTTTATTGTTTTACCTTGTACTACCTCAATGGTCTGTTGAAGGAAATAATCTGTATGAATAATATGCAAGACAAGCTTTTCACTGGACCTTGGTATATAGGACAATAAGAAAAACATTTACCAAAGTCCAATCACCTTGAGTTGAACATTTTAAGACATTTTTTATTTATTTAGCAATACAACACAGAGTAGACCCTTTCGGCTCCTTGAGCCACGTCACCCCAGCAAACCCCAACAAACTCGACTAACCCTTACTTAATCACGGGGCAGCAGGCTGAGGGTAGCAGACACCAACAGAATCAACAAACTCATTGGTAAGGCCAGTGATGTTGTGGGGATGGAACTGGACTCTCTGACGGTGGTGTCTGAAAAGAGGATGCTGTCCAAGTTGCATGCCATCTTGGTCAATGTCTCCCATCCGCTACATAATGTACTGGGTGGGCACAGGAGTACATTCAGCCAGAGACTCATTCCACCGAGATGCAACACAGAGCGTCATAGGAAGTCATTCCTGCCTGTGGCCATCAAACTTCACAACTCCTCCCTTGGAGGGACAGACACCCTGAGCCAATAGGCTGGTCCTGGACTTATTTCTATCTGGCATAATTTACATATTACTATTTAATTATTATGGTTTTATATTGCTATATTTATACTCTATTCTTGGTTGGCGCAACTGTAACGAAACCCAGTTTCCCTCAGGATCAATATAGTATGTCTATCTATCTATCTATCTATCTACTTACAATGACCAATTAACCTACCAGGGACATCTTTGGACTGTGGGAGGAATCTGGAGGACCCGGGGAAAATCCATGTATTCCACAGGGAGGACGTACAAGAGACTCCTTACAGAATGGCACTGGAATTGAACTCTGAACTCCGGAAGCTCTTGAGCTGTAATATTTTCATGCTAACCACTATGTTACCATGGCAGCATGTCTGACTACCTCCATGCATTAGTGCTGCAGGTGCCTGGATGTCTCTGATATTTCTAAAAAAAATCTGGTACCTTGGATACCCTGGATTTTGCTTTTGAAAGAAATATGTATTGAAAAGACACACTGTGGACACTTTACTGGGTACAACTGTACACATGCTCATTAATGCAGATATCTAATCAGCCAATCATTTGGTGACAACTCAATGAATGCATAAAAGCATGCAGATATGATCAGGAAGGGAGATTTAAGTGACCTTGAGCATGGAATGATTGCTGGTGCCAGATGGGGTGGTTTGTGTATCTGAGAAATCGTTTAACAGGATTTTGGGTTCTGAGGTGAGAGCTGATTTTGCTCACTGTCTGTGATGGTCACTCCCCTCTCCATGGTGCTGAGGCTATGAAAACTGCCCCAGCTGCTGTGTTCTGTGCCCGATAATATAATGAACTCATAAGCGAGCCTTTAGGCCTACTGCAGGCTGTGCTGGGGTTCAGATCTGAGGACTCAGTTTGGTTTGGAATGTTGTTCGCTTCAATTGTTTGCATGGTTTGTGTTTTTTTTTCTCTGCGTGCTTGGTGTTGGTCTTTTATTTTTATTTTTTCTTTAATTACATTCTTTCAGGTTTCTTGCTTTGTGACTGCCTGTAAGCAAACAAATCTCAAGGCTGTGTTATTTATACATTTGTTGATAATAAATGTAACATGAATTTTTAAAATCTCCTGGAATTTTTCATGCATAACGTTCTCTAGAGTTTGCAGAAAATGGTGCAAAACACAAAAAAAAACATCCAGTGAGCGACAGTTCTGTGAGCGAAAATGCTTTGTTAATGAGAGAGGCCAGAGAAGAATAGCCAGCCTGGTTTAAACTGACAGGAAGGTAACAATGTATTACAGCAGTAGTGTGGAAAAGAATGCTCTGAATGCACAACACGTTGAACTGAGTGGACTTGGCCTTTTACTCACAAAGCACTCAGACTGTGGAACATATTGCTTCCAAGAACTAAACTAATTTGTCCAAAACAATTCTTCAGATTTTTGGCATGGATAAACAAATTGAGCTTTTCCCAACCTGTCAAATTTAGAAAGTTCAAGCTTGTTTTTCACATTAAAACTAATTGTGTTTGTGATTAGACTGAAGTTGTGATGAAGTCTTTGATTTTCTTTCCACAGATGCTGAGTATTTCAGGTTTTTCGGATTTTGTTTCGGGTTTCAATAAACTGCAGTTAATTTTCTATTTTCCGATAGGGTTCTCCTAATAGGCAACAGCTCCTCTTCAACATTTAAACAATTGTCTGATCTTCTGCTCAAGTAAAGGTCCAAGAATTTCACACGAAAAATCCTGCCATTTTGAGTTACTCGAGAAATAATTTAATTATCTGAGGAAAACATTCTTGGAAATAAAACTCACTTGGACAATTTTAGATATTCCATGTAGTGGTATTAGCTTAATCCAAATGTAATGAATCCTAAGTAAGTCACAGATAATTACATCTTTAATGCACAATTTCTAATACCCTCAGCGTGTGCAGACTCAGCAATGGAGTGAGTTAAACACTCACCCAAGAAAGGAACTTTCTTTCAGGGTTTTCATGAGATTTCCTTTCTTTTTGTGAAAATGCAGAGATTTAGGTAAAATACATGTTAAATTTAATATAGAATCATCCTGCTCCTGAATATACGAATACTGCCAATTATTTAATTATTTTCACAATCGGTGTTAACAGAAGTAATACACACACACACACACACACACACACACACACACACACACACACACAGCACTCCATAACTATACTATGCAAGCAAGAGTAAACTCATGGCACAAAGATAAACCTAAGTGTAATACTTTCTTGTAAATATGTCTTTCCACTGTGTGCTTCAAATCAGAACTTTAAGAAAGACTAACCTGTGCAGGAAGTGGTATAAGAAACAGATTACAAATTGGAAGTGAGACTCATACAAAATGAACTGCACCTCTAGAGGCCAGAACAGAATTACACAAATTCTTCGCATGATTAGCACTTTACCTTATATACACCATGCAGATTTGGGGAGCTTTAGATTTATTCTGGTCTGTTTTGATTTAGTTGATATCAGCAGGGTTTTAACCCGAAACGTTGACAATTCTGTTCACCCCACAGATATTGCTTGACCTGCTAAGTTCCTCCGGCATATTGTCTGCAGCTGTAATTATACTGTTGCCCTAGGTTGTCTGGGAAAAGCAAAAAATATTGCAGTCCTCCTATTAATTACCATTCTCCTAATCTTATGAAAAGTGTATTGATACATCACACCTGAAACAAAGAACTTATTTAGTTTCATTCATAATGTCTCAGAGAACATTTAAACTACCAAAGTATGTTGCTACTGGTACTCGAGCTTGTGAAGTTAGAACTCTAGCAAACTTCTACAGATATACCATGGAGAGCATTCCAACTGGCTGCACTATTCTCAGGTATGGAGGGGCAAAGGCACAAGATTGGAAAAAACCGCAGAGGGTTGTAGACTCCATCATAGCACTAGTCTCCCCAGCATCAGGGACATCTTCAAAAGATGTTGGCTCTAAATGATGGCATCCATCATTAAGGAACCCCACTGTGGTAACTTCTACTTTGAAAAAGGCACACTCGACAGCTTCATGCCCAAAGAAGCAACTTTATCTCAAACATCAAAACCGATATGTATATACAGAGGCTTTCACAATCTGTACGACATGGCAGGAACATTATATACAGTGCACACCGGAAGTAAACAGAACGGAAGTAAAACCCCCTCCATTATCCTAATTAGTATTAACTTACTTTTAATAATGCTCACATTACAACACTTCTCTCCCTTTAAAATCCAACATCCCTAAATGTAAAAAAACTATGAAATAAAAACAGTGGTGTTATTAACTTGCGTACCCCTGAAAACTTATACTAGTATCTCAGCAGCAGTTTATCAATACAAAACATCTGGAAGGCATGACAGATTCAACATTCAATCTAACAACAACAACAAAAAACTGTCTTGTCAAAGATTCAGTCTGTCAGGAGGTTTACGTGTGCGCTGTGATCTGCGCACTACCCCGGTGACCCAGCAAGCACTGCTGGTGATGGTGTTTTGGGTGGGTCTGGTTTTGGGGGCATGAGAGGGGTCTGTGTGTCTGTGTGAGAATGCCCATCCTCTTCAGGGGACCCCGACCCCTCTGCCAGTGTCTCGCCCTCTGGCAAAGTCACTGGTGGACGTGCTTCCACCGTAGTCTGTCTCGCAAATGGAAACTCCATGGAACTGTCTGCCTCTGAGCCGGTATCATGAC
Organism: Mobula hypostoma; assembly: GCF_963921235.1. NCBI lineage: Eukaryota > Metazoa > Chordata > Chondrichthyes > Myliobatiformes > Myliobatidae > Mobula > Mobula hypostoma. Next base: position 16,205,769 of record NC_086099.1, on the reverse strand, counting down.
GCAGGTGCACATGGTCCTGATGTCTGCGGAAAACACGCCCATCAGTCAGCTTAACAACATAGGAGACTGGACCACTCTGCTTGAGAATAACCCCAGGCAGCCATTGCTGATCGTTTCTCACATAGACATTGTCATCCGGTTTTAACTGTCTCTCTCGCGCATGTTGATCATGTCCCTCATCCTGCTTTTCCTGATTTCTCTTCACTTTTGCCTTCATGTCCGGGCGCAGCTGGTCCAATCTTGACTTGGGCCTACGACCCATCAGCATCTCTGTGGCGTGAGGCGGTATTTAAACAGGAAACGTGAAAGCCAAATGCAAAGAGAGTCCCCTGTCATCTGCTTCAGGCCTTCCTTCACTGTCTGAACAGCCCGGTCAGCCAAACCATTGGAGGTTGGGTGGAAAGGTGTCGTCCGAATGTGATGAATGCCATTCTGCTGCATGAACTCACTGAACAGTTCACTGGTGAACGTCGGGCCGTCGTCAGTGTCCAGAGTGTCAGGCAGCCCGTGGACTGCAAACACTTGCCTGAGTTTGTCTGTGGTTGAGGGGGCTGTGATGTTGCTCATGATCTGAGCTTCGATCCATTTAGAATGCGTACCTACCATTACAAGAAACATCTGCCCCATAAAAGGGCCAGCAAAGTCCAAATGTAGCCCAGACCAGGGGTGGTCTGGCCACTCCCATGGGTGCAAAGGAGCTGATGGTGACATATTCTGAATAGTCTGACATTGTGTGCATGATTTTACCTTGTTCTCCAGATCCTGATCCATTCTTGGCCATCAAACGTAGGATCTTGCAAGGCTTTTCATCAGAAACACTCCTGGGTGAGCCTCATGAATTTCCTCCGCAATCTGTGAATGGCCAGGGGGAGGCACAATGACCCTCGCCCCCTAGAAAATGCAGCCATCCTGCAGACTGAGTTCTGTCTTGTGTTTGGCATAAGGCCTCGGTTCCTCTCCTTTCATGACTCCGGGCCAACCTTGTAAAAGAAAAGTCTTCACTTGGGACAGGACTGGGTCCCTCTCCGTCCACTGCTTGATCTGGGTCGCCTTTACAGGTGTCTCTGACAGCCTGTCCAATGAAAACACAGTCTCTGGAGGCACATATTTAGTAACAGGTGTCTCAGGTAAAGGTAGTCGACTCAGGGCATTGACATTTGCATTATCCCCACCCGCTCTGTACACTAGTATACTGGTAGGCTGACAATGTAAGAGCCCAATGCTGTATCCTGGCTGAGGCTAGCAGTGGGATGCATCTAGTCTCACTGAACAGTGATTTATGGTCCATATAAATTGTAAATACACGTCCATGAAGGTACTGATGAAAGCGTTTGACTGCAAAAACAATGGCCAGACGTTCTTTGTCTAGCTGTGAATATCCCTTCTCAGCAGCTGTCAGGGTACGTGAAGCAAAACCAATAGGCTTCTCTGAACGGTCCTCCATTATATGTGAGAGAACTGCCCCGACTCCACAGGGCGAGGCATCGCATGCCAGGGTGATCTCCTTGTCTGGATTATAGTGAACAAGCAGCTTTGCTAAGTAGAGGAATTCTTTCACTTCCTTGAAAGCTTTCTCCTGCTCTTCACTCCACTGCCACTTAGTGTCATTGTGCAGCAGCTTATAGAGTGCGGTCAATACCCTTGAGAGGTCGGAGAAACTTGCCATAATAATTCACCATGCCCAAAAATGATCTGAGTTCCGTGACGGTCTTAGGGCTTGGGGCCTCCTTAATAGCTCTCACTTTGTCCTCCACAGGGCAAAGCCCCTCAGCTGTGATCTTGTGTCCCAGGTAAGTCACACTCGATGCCAGGAATACACATTTTCCACGTTTCAACCGCAGCCCTGCATCTGAGAGCCTCTTCAGCACCCGTTCTAAATTAGCCAGATGCTCCACCTCCGTAGCCCCTGTGATCAAAATATCATCAAGCTACACTGCTACGTGTGGAATCCCCTGCAGCAAAGTGTCCATTGTCCTTTGGAAAATGGTAGGGCTGGACGCCACTCCGAACACCAGGCGATTGTCCTTGAATAATCACTTGTGCATATTAATTGTGACGTATTCTTTTGAATCCTCGTCGAGCAGCAGATGTTGGTAGGCGTGGCTCATGCCCAGCTTTGTGAACAGCTTACCCCCTGACAGGGTCGCAAACAGGTCATCCACCCATGGCAATGGGTACTCCTCCAGCCTAGAGACCTGATTCACCATAAGCTTATAATCCCCACATATCCTCACCGTTTTGTCTACCTTCAAAGCTGCAACAATGGGAGCTGCCCACCTTGAAAACTGGATGGGCTCAATAATGCCCAGCCTCTGTAAACGTTCCAGCTCCTCAATTTTGCCTTTCATGGCATAGGGCACCGACCTGGCTTAAAGAAACGTGGTGTAGCCTCAGGGTCAACATGGAGTTTCACTGTCACGCCCTTCAGTGTTCCTAGCTCATCTCTGAAAACATCACTGTACCGCTGCAGAATGTCCTCCATCGTGTGTGCGTGCTTAATTTCATGCCAGTTTAGCTCGATGTTGGAAGCCAATCGTGACCCAAAAGACTGGGCCTCCTGCCCTTAGCTATCACCAGCCTGGCTTCAGCCTTCTGACCCCCGGCTGAAATGTCCACATGTAACACCCCTAAATGAGGTACAGGCTGCCCCGTATTGGTCCTGAGTTTGAGCTTTGATGGTCTAATGGGAGGCAGGTTGGACCCCCATGTCCTCCTGTAGGTCTCCTCACTAATGACCGATGCAGTAGCCCCTGAATCAGTCTCAAACTTAATGTCCTTTCCCCTGACAGTGACTGTGGCATAATATGGTTCAGGTGGTTCCTCATCTGTTTCCACTGCAAACATGTTGTAGGCACACGCTGCCTCTTCATCTGCTTCTTCTAGACGGTGTGTGGCTGCCTGAGCCTGTTGGGCTTTCCCCTGCCCAGGCTTAATCTTACCCTTTGAACTTCTGCACTTTCTAGCTAAATGTCCCTTTTTGCTACAAGCATGTCTGACAGTGTCTTTGAATTTGCAATCATGTGCATAGTGTGTCCCTCCACACCGGAAACATTCCACCCGCTTTGCCTGTTTACCAGTCTCCCTCCTGACTTGGTGCACTGCCACTGACTGCAAACCGCCCCCCCCCACCCAATGTCCTTTCTGGATATCCTTGACATTATTAGCAGCCATCTCCATGCCTTGGGCAATCTCTAAAGTTTTCTTGAAAGTCAACGGTAGGGTTTCCCCTAACAGGCGACGTTGTATGCCGTCATTATTAATGCCTCATACCAATCGATCATGGAGCTTGTCACCCAACACCGCTCCGAAATCACAATGCTCCGACAGCTGCCAAAGCTTGGCCACAAAATTGGCCACAGACTGACCTGGCTTCCTGAAACGGCTGTGAAACTTACACCGTTGGATCATCACAGAAGGTTTCGGATTGCTGTGGTTCCCCACAAGCTTGGCCAGTTCGTCATATGGAATGTCCCCCAGTTTCCACTGTGTGCCTAAATTCCTTATGAGCTTGTAAGTCTTTGCCCCACACACACTCACGAGAATAGAGCACTTCTTAGCCTCCTCCGTAATTCCATTAGCACAGAAAAAGTGTCCCAACCTTTCCTCATACTCCGGCTAGTCCTCCGTCACGTCCACAAAATCAACGATAGTTCGAAACGTAGCCATCCGAACGGCAGACCCCTTATCGGCGCTGCTGCTCCCGTTCGAACCGTGCCGACACGTCCACAAAACCAAAAATGTGTGGTAACTTCTACTTTGAAAACGGCACGCTTGACAACTTCATGCCCAAAGAAGCAACTTTATCTCGAATGTCAAAACCGATATGTATATACAGAGGCTTTCACAATCCGTACGGCATGGCAGGAACACTATATACAGTGCACACCGGAAGTTAAAAAACGGAAGTAAAGCCCACCTCCCCATTATCCTAATTATTATTAACTTACTTTTAATAATGCTCACATTATAACCCTCTTCTCATTGCTACCATCAAGGAGGTGGTGCAGGAGTCTGTAGTCAAGCACTCAACATTTTAGGAACAACTTCCTCCCCTCCACTGTCAGACTTTCAGATTTCTAAACAGACCATGAGCCCATGAAACACTACCTCACTAGTTCTGCTCAAAATACATTCACGGCAAATGTCAGCGATTATAAACCTGATTCTGATTCAGTACAGGCCTTTTTGGCCCACGATGTTGTACCGACCTTTTAACCTATTCTACGATCAGTCTAACCTTTCCCTCCCACATAGCTCTCTCAAGTCATTTAAACAAAAGACAGGAGATCTCTGAAACAGATGCCCAATGTGAGTCAGTGCCTGCTGGAGAAGAGAGAAGAAAATTGTGTTGGTGGAATTTAAAAGAGTAGATACATTATAACAGCAAAGTACTGCATGTTTCATTAAATAGTAATATGAACTCCAGTATTAATTTTAATAAGTAAATTGAAGTTTAGCCACTGCACCATCAGACTCATTGAAAATGATATCTTGAAAGCTACAAGCTCAAATTAAAATACCATTGAATTCTTACTAGACTTGTTACAATTAATTAATTCTACTGTCATCCTGACAACCTCAACAGTCACCATGTTTCATGTAATTTCTCAGCAGTGGAATGTAATTTATCATTCTGGGAGTCAACGTGCAGATAAAACATTTTGAGATGAAAAGAAATAAATTTATTCACTATGCAAGGAGACAAGTTATTTTACCAGTGATACACCTTCCTGATGCTAAATCATTTGTGCTCCTACTGCCAACCAGCTGTGAAATTGGATTAAGTAAATCAGGTAACATAGAGATTAGAAAAAAACAGAGCTCAGATTGGTGGAAAACATATATGCTTCATGAATCTCTGTTGAAGAATGAAATTGATGTTTGATTACATAATCTTTAGAGAAGGACCTGTCTTAGAATTTATCGATGATTTTAGTGCCTTGGGATATGTCCAAACCATTGTAATCATTGAAGTTAATGTAAGTGTAGTCACTGCTTTAATGGACACAGTGGGCAACCTGTGTAAAGGTCAGGTGAGTAGGAGTGAGATTGCTGACCAGTTAATGATACTTACTGAGGGATGAATAACGAATGTGCAAAAATTCATAGAACATAGACCATTGATCATTACAGCACAGTACAGAACATTACAGGCATTTCGGCCAATGAAGGGCATGGAATAGGCCCTTCCAGCCCCTCAAGGCACGCCACCCAGTAGTCTCCCGATTTAATCCGAGCCTAATCACGGGACAAATTTCAATAGTCAATTAACCTACGAGCCTGTACATCTTTGGGATTTGGGAGAAAACTGGAGCACCCAAAGGAAACTCGCGCAGTCACAGGGAGTATGTACAAACTCCTTACAGGCAGCAACAGGAATTCAACCTGGGTCGCCTGTACTGTAAAGCAATATGCTAACCACTATGATACAGTGGAAGTTGTCTGGGTGGTGAATCTGTGGCCATGAACTCCACAGATTCACCACCCCCTGGATAAAGAAATTCCTCCTCATCTCCGTTCTAAATGGACACCCCTCTAATCTGAGGCTGTGTCCTCTGGTCTTAGACTCTCTCACCATAGGCAACATCCTCTCCACATCCACTCTATCAAGCCCTTTCAACATTTGATAGGTTTCAATGAGATTCCCTCCTCATTGTCAGCATCATCTAAACACCAAAATGGCACATAACAACCCAAAGCAGAAAGAAAAGGAGAGTCAAAAGCCATGGGGAGCTTTTCAGATTCATTTTCCACTTCATTCAGAACTGATAAATGCAAAACGTTCAACAGATTAAAATCAGCAGAATGAAAAGAGAAGTGGAATAAAAACAGAAAAGAAAACAATAAATCAAAATAGTGATTTTGTTAATCCCAAAGAATAACAGCAAAAAAGGCAATTTTAAAATTGTGAACAAGAAAACGGACACATTAATATCTAAGAGTTGATCCTACATTCATACACATTTTAATAAAAATCACTTACTATAATTGGGGATTCGTAGCCCATTCCTTAGTTAGGGCCTTCAACAATTTGGGCATCGAGGGAGAGAGGAAGAGGAGAGCCATCCACAGTACCACCGATGCGGCAGAGAGGGCCTCAAGATGGCTGTGGCTCAAAAGAGGGGAGCCATGGAGTCATAAGTAGCTAGCCATCTGGACACAAGCTGGGGTCTGATCAGCCCCCGCTGGGTCACCTGGAGGAGGGTGTATGATGTTGAAAGACCCGAAACACCCGATGATTCCAGGAACATCACTGAAAATGTGTCCAGAAGCATCCATAGATGTCTGTACACAGCTGGGCTCCAGTTATTTTTTATATCTCAGCAAACCATGGTATATGTTTCATATCTAGCAAAAAGGTATTTGACACAACTGTATCCAAGCACCAGACTATCCCGAAAGAGTTGAGAATAGCAGGCCGAATCAGCGTAATGAATTAGTTCACTGATAATAGGAGCAGTGATTTTTCTAAAAAAAGAATTTAAATTGTAATTGTAATTAGTGGTGAATTTAATATTACAGTGATATTTGAGTAATCATGTTTTCATATATATTGTTTGATTAAGCATTCTTGTTTAAATAATGAATTGAGTTATAGGTAAAAATATGTGAATTGTATACAAAAACGGAATGTTCAGCAGTTATAGAGAAAGTGCAATGCAGGTAGACAACAAGGTACAGGATCACAATGAGGTAAATTGTGAGGTCAAGAGTCCATATTATTCAGCAGTCCCCAACCACCGGGCCGCAGAGTATGTGCTACTGGGCCGCGAGGAAACAATATGAGAGTCAGCTGCATCGTTCCTCGTTCCCTGTCACACACTGTTGACCCTGAACGCAAGCCAGGTCATTACCCGCGCGTCATCCATGTCAGCGCGGGAAGGAGATCAACTCCTCCAGCTTGCAAATGACGGCAGGCTGAAAAGTCTGTTTGACATAACATCTCTGCCGGCATTCCGGATCAAAGTCAAGGCTGAATATCCTGAGATAGCCACGAAAGCACTGAAAACGTTGCTTCCATTTCCAACGTATCTCTGCAATGAATGCAGAAAACTAAATTGCGGAATAGACTGGACATAAGGAACCCCCTTCGAGTATCGCTGTCTCCCGTCACCCTTCGATCGGACCATCTTGCTGCAGGGAAACAAGCCCAGGGCTCCCACTGATGCAGCGATATTGGTGTGTTGCAATTATTTTATATGTTCATACGAGGAAAATATGTGTTTAATATCCAAACGTTACTTAAAATATTATGATGCTATTGACTTATATATATCCATATAACAATTACAGCACGGAAACGGGCCATCTCAGCCCTTCTAGTCCGTGCCGAACGCTGCTCTCACCTCGTCCCACTGACCTGCACTCAGCCCAGAACCCTCCATTCCTTTCCTGTCCATATACCTATCCAATTTTTCTTTAAATGGTAATATCGAACCTGCCTCTACCACTTCTACTGGAAGTTCTTTCAACACTTTCTTCAAGCTCCCCTGTCCTCTCCTGATAATTGACTTCTCACCATATTCATGCGAGGAAAATATGCGCTGTGTGTTTAATATTAAATTCGTTAGATAAACCTTTTTAGTAACGAAATTGAGTGTATTAGCCAGTTATCACCTATATTACGGTCATGATTAACACCCCCCCCCCCCCCGGTACAGAATCGCTGAAAAGGAAAAGCAAAAAATCGGGAGGTACACGCATGCGCAAGTTACGCATGCGCACTGGTTCCCACGCAAGGCGTCATGGTCATTGTAGTCTTTCTCGGGGTAAACCCAACGTATTTGACTGCTACTCTTGTTCGGTAGCAACCCTACCCCACCACTACTCCGGGTCGGCCGGTCCGCAAGAATATTGTCAATATTAAATCGGTCCGCAATGCAAAAAAGGCTGGGGACCCCTGATATTATTGTACTAGGGAACTATTCAATAGAGATAACTGTGGGATAGAAGCTGTCCATGAGCCTGGAGGTCCATACTTTCAGTCTTTTGTATCTTTTGCCCGATAGTGGGGAGGGTAATTCAGGGAGAAGGGGGGTAATATCTAGGATGAGTGGGGTCCTTGATATGCTGGCTACCTTACTGAAGCAGTGAGTAATAAAGATAGAAATTTGTTCCTGAGAAGTGAGTAGTGCTGACAAGATAAGTTTTTATGATAGGTTTCAGACAGAAGTTAACTGTCCGGTCTCTGGGTTGGGGTCTGTCATTGATTCTGTTATGGTTATTGGATTTACTGAGTATGCCCACAAGAAAACAAATTTTAGGGTTGTATAAAGTGACATATACGTATTTTGATAATAAATTTACCTTGAATTTTGAATAATATCAGTTGGTCTAGAATCACCTATAGTCGTTGTGACTATCCCTCGAGGCCGAAGATGGTGGTCTTCGTTCTGTTGATCTACTTATGGGCTCTCAAGTGGTTTATGAGTCCAATCTTGGCTTTGAAAGTTCTTCCACATTCAGGACAGGTAGTTCCAGATGGCAGAGCGGGCTTTGGTTGTTACCGCCTCTCTTTCCATTTTCTTTTCTTCTAATTCTGCACATCTGTTGGTTTCGAAAGTTGCTGTTCCTTCTTGGATGATGGCTTGCCAGAGTTTCCTGTCCTTGCCATTGGCTTCCCAATTGTTGATGTCAATGTTACAGTTCTTCATGTTGGCTTTTAAGACGTCTTTGAATCTCTTGTTTTCCACCTCTTTTACGTTTGCCTTCTTTATGCTGGGAGTAGAAGATTTGTTTCGGCAGATGTTCGTCTTTAATCCAAACAACATGACCGCTCCATCTTAGTTGGTTCTTGATGACTTAGGCTTCAATGCTTGTTGTTTTTGCTTTACTTAGCACACTGACGTTGGTTCTTCTATTTTCCCTGCTGATATCTAAGATGTTTCAATGACAGCGTTGATGGAACATTTCAAGTGCCTTCAGATGTCGTTGATATGTGGTCCAGGTTTCTGATGCATACAGAGTCACCACTGCTTTGTACACTAACATTTGGTGTCTGTTCGGATGTCACGATCATGAAAGACTCTTGTTCGGAGATGTCCAAAAGATGTTCCAGCGCATTTAAGACGATGTTTGATCTCATCATTAAGGTTGACATTGGATGAGAGGTGACTTCCAAGATACGGAAAGTGGTCCACGTTTTCCAGGGTTATTTCGCCAAGTTGAATTGATGGTTCTATTCGATTGTCTCAATTGGTGACAGTTGATAGATGATCTGAGTCTTCTTGGAATTGATGGTAAGTCCAAGTTTTGTGTATGCACAGTTGAAGGCAGTCAGAATCTGTTGTAGGTGGTTTTCTGAAAGAGTTGCAACACTGTTGTCATCTGCGTATTGGAACTCGATGGGGGAACTCGTGGATGTCTTCGTTTTGGACTTCAGATGGGCAAAATTGTAAAGTCTGCCATCTGTTCTGTAGACAATTTTGATTCCTGGGGGTAGGTCGTCATTGATAAGGTGGATGATTGCCGCAATGAAGATGGCGAACAAAGTTGGGGCAATCATGCATCCCTGTTTTACTCCTGATCTAACTTGAAAAGGCTCACAGTTACTGTTGCTGACCGTGATATAAATAACTAAGCAATAAATATAGAGAACATGAGATGAAGAGTCCTTGAAAGTGAGTCCATTCTGAACAGTTGATTGTTGGTGTGAGTGAAGTTATCACCTCTGGTTCAAGAGCCTGATGGTTGTGGGGTAATAACTGTTCCTGAACCTGTTGATGCTGGTCCTGCGGTTCCTGTACCTCCTTCCTGATGGCAGCAGTGAGGAGGGAGTGTGGCATGGGTGTGGTGTGGTTACCTGATGATTGATCTTGCTTTCTTTTGGGAGCACTCTATGAAGATGTGCTCAATGGTGGCGAGGGCTTTACCCATTATTACTGAGCTTTAACCATTGCCTTTTGTAGGTTTTTCTGTTCAAGGGCATTGGTGTTTCTTTACCAGGCTGTGAGAAGAATCAGAATCAGGTTTAATATCACTGGCATACATCGTTTAATTTGTGGTTTTTGTGGCAGCAGTAAAATGCAATATATAATAATAAAAACTGAGAATTACAGTAAATACATATATGTAAAATTGTTAAATTACTGTAAATAAGTAGTGCAAAAATAGCTATGAGGTAGTCTTCATGGGTTCAATATCCATTCAGAAAAGGGATTGCGAGGGGAAGAAGCTGTTCCTGAATCACTGAGTGTGTGTCTTCATGCTCCTACACATCCTCCCTAATGGTAGCAATGAGAAGAGGGCATGTCTTGGGTGATGGGGTCCTTAATGATAGATGTCACCTTTTTGCTCCTGAACTTGAACCTGATTCAGATTCCTTTTCTCTTACGAAAACCCTCCATAAGCCATAGCTGGTCTCCTTGAATAGTCCTGGATCATCAGACGTGAATGCTACAGATCTAGCTCTCAACGTGCTACGAACCTTCTGGTTTATCCACGGCTTTTGATTTGAGTATGTACAATATGAACTCATAGGTACACACTCATCCATATAGGTTATAATGAGGGGAGTGAGGGAACCCTTTAATGAAGTCAGTGACAACCATGGCATACTCATTCAGACTCCAAGATAAATCAGTATTCTGAGATTTATGTGATCATTGGACTGTACTTTATATTGGTTTCCTTCAGTTTTTCATTGTTTTCTCTCTTGTGGGAGGTGAGAGTTTTGTTGCTACTGTCACTGTTTTTTTGTGCGACTGAGGGGGTTGGGGTTTGTTATTGTCGCTTTTTTTACAGCAGAGGAGGGTTTGGGGTCCGCGAGATTTGTTTCATTTCTTTCTCGTGCAGGAGGGGGAGTTGATGTCTTTTCCTTCATCAACTCCATGGTCTTTCTGTATTTCATGGCTATCTGGAGAAGACAAATATCAGAGTCCGGTCCACCGACTCATAACAGTCCTGTAAGTGGTCCTGCACCTCCCTTGCCCATATCTCCTTGGTCCTCACTACGGGTGCTGCAACCTTCAGTCTCTGTTTATACTCAGGGAGTAGAAGTACAGCCAGGTGATCAGACTTTCCAACATATGGGTGTGGGATGGCAGGGTAAGCATTCTTGATGAAAAGATAAGGACAACAGGTTTATTTCCATGAATAACATAAACAAGAATCTACTGAGACAACACACATCAAAGTTGCTGGTGAACGCAGCAGGCCAGGCAGCATCTATAGGAAGAGGCGCAGTCGACGTTTCAGGCCGAGACCCTTCGTCAGGACTGCTCACTCCTTCGGAACGCTCTGCTCTCAAAAATTTAAATTCTCTACTGAGACAATTGATTTGAACCCCTGGCCCCTGGATTATCAGTGTAGGCCTCTGGTTATTAACCCAATGTTTGAACCACTGAGTCATTAAAACTTACTTGGCCAAGGATCCGGCCAGCTGTGCTGTCTGATGAGCATTCTGGCAGCATGATAGCATAGTGGTTAGCACAATGGCTTACAGCTCCAGCGATAGGTGTTCAACTCCTGCTGTTGTCTGTAAGTAGTTTGTCTATTCTCCCCATGATCACGTGGGTTTCCTCTGGATTCTCCACATTCCAAACAATGCATAAATTAGGATTACTAAATCGTGGGCATGCTACATTGCCACTAGAAACATGACAACACTTGTGGGCTGCCCCCAGTACAATCCTCGTACTGTGTTGTTCATTGACACAAACAACGTGTTTCACTGTATGTTTGTTGTTTCAATGTACATGTGACAAGTAAAGATAATTTCTATCTTTATCTAAAATCAAATTTAATGAGAAATAAATGTGATAATAGAAATCACAATGTTTGTTTTTTTTTTGAGGTTAAAGGGTTCTTTTCGCCTTTTTACATAGAGAGCAGTAGGTACCTGGAATGAGATGCCAGGGTGGTAGGATAGATACATGAAAGTGCAGAGAATGCAAGGAAATTAACATTGTGTTGACAGAAGGGATTATTTTATTTAGCCATTTAATCACCAGTTTAATTATTTTTGCCTGAAGGACCTGTTCCTGCAATGTTTTGTTCTATCTTCAATGTTAACAGCTAGATAACTCAGATCAGGAAGAAGTTCCCTCTTGGGCAGGAGTGCAAAGCAGGCAGAAGTGAATTGGCAGCCTGCATTAAATTCTGCATGATCTTTTTGTATATTGTTTTCTGCTGTTTTCTTGTTACTGTGATATAAATGAGTGTTCCACAACCACAGCTTATTAACTGCCAGGGAAGTTGGAGTTCCACTAAAAAAACTAAACTATGTGGCTTTAATTCTTTCTTTTTATGGATGTTCATACTGGGACATAAGGACAAAACCTTGCCAATTGCATGACAGTTCTGTAAGAATGCCATTGTGAACAAAGTTTATATATAGAGTATGATCCATAAACCATCAATTAAACCCGTTACTCTCTCATCTACCTCCCCATCAACAAACTCTCTGAAGATTTACCACTTACAAATTAGATAGATTTTGGCTTGATTTAAAAATCTATAAATTAGACAGTTTGTAGTAGTTGCAATGAATGAGGTAGCCTTTCTTGTCAAAGTCATCAGAAGAAGTCAGGAAATTAAATTATGATAGAATACTGAGGTTGATAATGTGGTTGTCATGATGAAATTCAAATTAAAGGGCACGGGAATATCAGAGAGAATATAACTAATTAATTTAATTAGAAACTGTCTGAAGACAGTTTAAATATCTTACAGCTCTGGTTAGACTTCAGATGGTAAAAATCAACTTAAGACATTAAGACTTAATGTCTTAGTCTGACATAAAGTTGGCAAGGCAAATTTCAGCTGGATCCTTTGTCTGGGTGATATGTTAACAGCTTTGAACAACACGTCTATCAAATAACATGAAAGTCCTGCTTAGCATGGTGCCAGTAAGCTTGTTGCTGTACAGACTAATTTCCTCATCTCCACAACTTCATCCTTTTGAGTTATTTTCAAGGCAATGGGCCAACTTGCTTTTCTCTGGAATGTCCACATTTGCATTTCATTGACTCTTCATCCATAACTGCTGTAGATTGCTCTCTCCAGGTGTCAAATTGCCTTGATGAAATTAAATTTGTCTTTTCCTTCTCAGAAATCTGTAAGTGATGCACATGAACAACTACTTTTCTTGAGCTTGGATGTTGTAGTCTTTACTATTTCAAATTGCTAAAAGCTATTCTCTAACCTTTTAAACTTTTCTCTTTGTTTGTTTCTTTGAGCATTTAGAAATGTTTCTTTTTCACTAAAGAGATATGGTTTCATATCATAAAGAACTCTTTTCTATGAAGCGAGGTTCCATTTTGTGCCAATTTCAACAGATGGCCAATACAGATGATACACTTTCTCCCAAAACTTTGGCATCCTTTCCATCGATGCATTAGATGTACTGGCAATTGCAATCATTCTCTAGACTTAGGAAATGGCCAATGTAATGCTAATGAGCAGAAGTAAACACAAATGTAATGCTTACGGCTGCCTGTAAGGATTTGTACGTTCTCCCTGTGACTGCATGAGTTTCTTCTGGGTGCTCTGGTTTTCAGCTATTGTTTAGTAGGTTAATTGGTCACACATGTAATTGTGCTGGAAAGGCCTATAAACATGTTTTATCTCTAAATAAAAATAAAATAGTGTTCAGGCATGATTTGAATTTACATAAAGTGCCCAATTTTGCTGTTAAGGAAGTCCCAGCGTTTATCTCATCATAGGTTCCTTGTCATAATCATCCTCATCCCTCAGGTCTCCTCTGCTCTCAATCATCTTACTGTGCAACACTACCTTCATGATATTATCACCAACATGGGGGATTCTGCAGATACTGGAAATTTTGAGTGACAAACACAAAGTGCTTGAGGAGCTGAGTGGGTCAGGTAGCATCTAGGGAAAGTCCTGATGAAGTGTCTTGGCCTGAAACGTCAACTGCTTATTCTTCTCCACATTTGCTGCCAGACCTGATGATATTACGACTGACTAATACCAGATCATTCATATCACCATCCCCTCTCCGGCTTCCACATTTCAGTCTTCAGCCCAAACTTTCCTCTTCTCCCTTGCTGACAGAGAATGAGACTGAGGTCCTCACAAAAACGTCACTGGTGCTCCTCCACAACACCATTTTAAAGCATGTTTTATACACATTACAATTGTTAGGGCAGAGGACTGTTTTTTGTTTTACTAACTGGAATGAAATAGCATACTTGCCCAAGATGGCAAGGACAATCTTCCAAATGCAGCAGCCTCTACAGGGCCAACCAAAGGTGTTATTGCCTTTCTTGAATGTCTTTTTTACAAACACAAGAAACTGCTGGTCGGGTTTCACCACTATTGAGCACATCTACATGAAACACTGTCACAGGAAAACAGGAACCCCCACCACCCAAGACATCTTCTCACTGCTGCCATCAGGAACAAGGTACAGGAGCCTCTGGACCCACCAACCAGGTTCAGAAGTAGTTACTACCCCTCAACTATCAGGCTTTTGAACCAAAGGGGATAACCTCATTCAACTACACTTGCCCCATCATGGAAATGTTCGCACAATCTATGAGCTCACTTTCAAGGACTCTACATCTCATGTTCTCACTATTTATTGCTTATTAATTATTGTTATTTATTTCTTTTTGTATTTGCACAGCTTGTTGCCTTTTGAACACTGGTTGAATGGCCAAGTTGGTGCAGCCTTACACTGATTCTGTAATAGTCATTGATTTATTGAGTATGCCTGCAAGGAAATGAATCTCAGGGTTAGATGCAGTGACATATATGTACTTCGATAATAAATTTACTTTGAACTTTGTACTTGGAACTTCAAGAACTTCAAGTTCTGCAGGTATACCCCATCAATGGGTTCAATGGTGGAGGAGCTGGACTTGTTGTGGACCATGTTGTTACCTGTTATTGAGAGGTGGCAGAGTTGGTGTGAAGGTGGTGTGTAGTCTAAAAGCAAGTGATTGTCTTGCTTGTTTTTTTTTGTGATTGCAAGACCCTATCCTATTGGATATTGGTAAAGTGGAATGCTACAAGTCTAGTTTACTGGTTAATTGGCAGGACCGATGGTAAGGGAGCTGGTGGCCTTGGATGTAGCACCGACTAAGCCTCAAGCCATGGTGTCGCCTGCTTGCAGCTGGACAGGAGAGAGGTGCTGGCGTAGATGACCCCCAAGGTGGTGTGGTGCTGCGTCCATGCTGGCAGCAGTGCTGCTGTCCAGTGTTCGCTTGGTAGGAGACAAGCTGGACTGCGTTCATCTGCAAACTGCTGCACGCTTGCTCTGGCCAATAACATGCATGGACTCAGGGACTTGGGCTATGCTATTTCTTTGTGTGACTGTATCTTTACTGTTATGTTATATGTACCTTGTGCTGTGTATGACTGTTGGTACTGTGTTTTGTATCCTGGTCCCAGAGTAACGCTGTTTCACTTGACTGTACTCATGGGTATTCATGTATGATTGAATGATAATTAAACTTGAACTTGAACTTGAAAAAATTCGTTGGCACACAGCATACAGTGATTCTTTAAACCCTAAATATAACCATAATAAAAAGATACATAATGATCATCTTTACTGCCAAATGAAGCAGTGAATGATTTCTTACAACCCGAGAGCAGTGAGATGTTTTCACAGGAAATGTCTCGCGCCGGCCCGGTGCCAGCTAGACTGTTGCATGGACACATGATGTTGGATGATATGTTTTGAAATCCTCGCAGACTTGGTATACACATTAGTATTTGGATAGTAAACAGTTACAATAGCAATACCATGTAAAAATTATGTTATTTTTTAATTGAAACACACACACAATATGCTGGAGGAGCTCAGCATCTATGGAAAAGAATAAACAGTTGATGTTTAGGGCTAAGGCCCTTCATCGTGACTGATTTATGATTTACTACTCCATTGCAAAGTCTCTTCGAGGGATGCCTACCTATCCTGAAGAAGATTAAATCTTCCTCTTTTCCGCAGATGCTGCCTGATCTGCAGAGTTTCTCCAGCATTTTGTGTGTGTTGTTTTGGATTTCCAGCATCTGCGGATGTTCTAGTGTTTGTTATTTTTCAATTCCCTTTTTAACAGATTAACACTGATCTTTTTTGTACAGGTTTCAAAAATGCTTTATTAATTTCAATCTGTCTGTTACATTTTTATTAGTACACATAATTAAGCTGAAGAGCTCATCCTTTAAAAGTCCATAATTAATGTAATTAATTCATTAATCAATGATCATCTGCTCAAAACTACCATGGTACGTTAGAGAATTTTTAAGATTATCAACAATTTGGGCACACATTTTGAAAAAAGGTTCACTAACCCTGTCATAGGGTCATAGAGAGAGACAGCCCTGAAAAAGGCCTTCCAACCCATCGAGTCCAAAACACCGCTGGCAGTGATCCCACAAAGATAAATACTTACTGCTATCTCTCTGGGAATGATTTGCATTTTTGTTTAAGGACAGTGCCTCAGTCACTTGAAGGGCATTGAAAAAGGAATATCAGAATCAGGTTTAATATCACCAGCATATGTTGTGTAAATTGTTGTTATGTGGCAGCAGTACATTGCAATATATAATAATAAAAACTGTAAATTACAGTAAGTACACATTACACATATTACACACACACACACACACACACACACACAAAAAGTTAAACTAAATAAGTAGGACAAAAGGAGAAAAAATAGTGAGGTGGTGTTCATGGATTCGATGTCCATTCAGCAATCTGATGGCAGAGGGGAAGAAGTTATGGCTGAATCATTGAGTGTGTGTCTTCAGGCTCCTGTACCTCTTCCTTGATAGTAGCAACGAGAAGAGGGCATGGGGGTCCTTAATGGTGGGTACCTTCTTTTTGAGGGACCGCTCCTTGAGGAAGTCCTGGACAACACGGTGGCTAGTGCCCATAATGGAGCTGACTGAGTTTGCAAGTCTCTGCATCTTATTTTGATCCTGAACTGTAGGCCCCCCTCCCCCACGCCAGCCAGTGATGCAACCAGTTAGAATGCCCTCCACAGCACACCTATAGACATCTGTGAGTGTTTTCAGTGATGTACCAGATCTCCTCAAGCTCCAAATGAAACATAGCTGCTACAGTGCTTTCTTCGTAACTAGGAGCAAGGATAAGAACAGGTGGGAAGGTGGCAACAGCAAAATGCAAACCCAAAATTGAAATGTTCCCAGCAAAAAAAAAAGGAATTGGATAAATACTTGGAAAAGAGAAATAAAAATCCGGGAATAAGAAGAAAGAGCAGGTGAGTGAAACCATCTGGTTTAGTCTTTGAAACAGATAATAGAGGTTGATTAGTGTCTTCCTGTGCTGTTCTTCCATGGGTCAGACTATCTCAGCTGACATCAGTCCCTTTGTTACGTATATCTAAACTAACGATAAAGGCTTTTATTCAGAGTTGTTGATCTTAATCTATGTGTAGAATTTGACCTTATGTGTCATCTTATCAGTAGCAATTCTAGCTACATTGAAAGAAATGGCATTTCAAAGGCAAATACCACGCATTTGTAAAACAAAATATTGTTTTACCTTCCTTTTTTTAACTTTTCTGGTGAACTGGCAACTGACAAAGCCTTCCTGACGTTGGGCAACTTTCTATTTCCTGTTTTTAGAAGAGCCTCAAGTCTTTCTCCTGCAGATTGTTTGTTGCCTAAAATCTTGCACTCCACCACCCAGGACACGCACTCTTCTCACTGCTTCCATCAGGAAGAAGATACAGGAGCCTCAGGACTCACGCCATAAGTTTAGGAACTGTTATTACCCCTCAACCATCAGGCCCTTGAACCAAAGGGGATTTACTTCACTCAACTTCACTTGCCCCATCATTGAAATATTTGCTTAATCTATGTAACATTTTCAAGGACTCTTCATCTCATGCTCTCAATGTTATTATTATTATTTTTTTTATTATTTTTTTTCTTTTTGTATTTGCACAGCTTATTGTATTCTGCACACTGGTTGAACAGCCTTTTATTGGCTGGGTGGTCTTTTATTGATCCTGGGTATTATTCTGTAGATTTATTAAGTATGCCTGCAAGAAAATGAATCTCAGGATTGTATATGGTTGATGTATATGTACTTTGATAATAAATTTACTTTGAACTTTGAACTTGTCTTTCAATGTAGTGACTCCACAATATCAGCTGGTCCACCTCAGAAACTGATAGATACACTGCTTGAGATGTTTTATCTATGACCTATTGAAACAAAAAGAGATGGTCTTTATAAAGAGAGATTAGCTTAGTTTGTCACATGTATAGTACTTTTCAAAGATCAAAACATAGAGTGAAATGTTTCATAAAGGTAGGCTGAGTAAGCTTGAGCTTTTCTGTTTGGAGCGAAGAAGGATGAGAAGTGACTTGGTGGTGGTGTACAAGACAAGAGGCATAAATTGAGGGAATGCTAGAGACTTCTCCCCAAGGCGGAAATGGCTAACACAAGATGGCATAATTTTAAGGCAATTAGAGGAAAGTATAGGCTGGGATGTCAGAGATTTATAAGTTTTTACACAGACAGTGGTGGACAGAAGGGACATCCTGCCAGAGGTGGTGGTAGAAGCAGATATATTAGGGCCATTTAAGAGATTCTTAGACAGAGATAGGCACATGGATGACAGAAAAATGAAGGGCAATGTGGGAAGAAAGAGTTTGATTTTAGAGTAGGTTATAAGGTTGGCACAATATATTGGGCTGAAGGGCCTGTACAGTGCTGTAAAGTCCTATGTTCTATAAAATGTGTTGTTTGCATCAATGGCCAACACAGTCCGAGGATTTCACTGGAATAAGCAAGTGTCACCACGCCTCTGGCAGCAGTGAAGCATGCCCACAATTCACTAACACAACATGGCAAAGCACCAGGAACGGATGGTGCGAACCCCAAGGTCCTGGAGGAGTGTGCTGACCAGCTGTGTGGAGTTCTCCAGCTCATTTTCAACCTGAGTCTCAGCCTGGAAAGGGTCCCGATTGTATGGAAAACATCATGTGTGGTCTCAGTACCCAAGAAGGTCCGAATGAAAGTTTTGAATGACTACTGTACAGTGGCCCTGACCTCACACATCATGAAGATCCTACAGAGGCTGGTCCTGGCTCACCTCCGACCCCCTGGTCAGATCAGCCCTCGATCCCCCGCAGTTTGCCTACCAGGAGCACATTGGGGTCAACGATGCTGTCATCTACCCGCTGAATAGCACCTACTCCCATTTAGATAAGCAGAGCAGCACTGAGAGGATCTTTTTTTTTGATTTCTCAAGTGTCTTCAATACCATCCAGTCCTCACTGCTGGGGAGAAAGCTCCATTCAAAGCAGGTTGGCACTTCCATTTTATCCTGGATAATGGACTACCTGAACAGCAGACCATAGTTTGTGTAGCTTCAGAGCTGTGTGTCGGACATGGCTATAAGCAACACTGGGTCCCCACAGGGGACTGTGCTGGCTCCCGTCCTGTTTACCCTGTATACCTCGAACTTTAGATAGAACACTGAGTCATGTCATCTACAGAAATTCTCTGATGACTCAGCAATAGTTGGGTGTATAAAGGATGATGAGTACAGGACCCTGGTGGAGGACTTTGTCAAACAGTGCAAGCTGAATCATCTGCAGCTCAACATCAGTAAGACAAAGGAGATGGTGATGGATTTCAGGAAAACCAAGCCGGCATTGCTTCCTGTTACTATTTATGGTGAGTACGTAGATGTGGTGAGGACCAATGTGTACCTGGGGTGCACCAGACAACAGACTTGAGTGGAGCAGGAGTGGAGCACCAACACCGATGCTTCATACAAGACTGGCCAGAGTTGCTTCTACTTCCTGAGGAGACTGAAGTCCTTTGGAGTAGGCAGGCCTCACCTTCACATGTTCTACCAGCCGATTGTCACCAGCACAATCTTCTATGTGGTGGTGTGCTGGGGCAATGGCATCAACACGGGTGATGCCAACAGGCTCAATAAACTGATTAAAAAGGCTAGCTCTGTTCAGGAATCAAACTGACATACTGGAGGTTGTGGTAAAACAAAGGACCCTTTGGAAAATCCTGGCAATTCTGGACAATATTTCTCACACCCTACATGCCACCTTGACTGAACTAATAGACCAAGACACTGTGTTGCTCCAAAGAGCGCTATATGAGGACATTCTTACCCTCAGCCGTCAGGCTCTATAATGAGTCAACCTACAGCTGGAGAGGTGATCTTGAAATATTTGATTTGTAAATCTTGCACATCGTATTTTTAAGGTAACTTATTTTTATTCTTTCTCACTTCTTTTCAAATATTTGTACATCTGTGCACTTGTAATGCTTCTGTGACACTGTAAATTTTCTTTGGGATCAATAAAGTATCTCTCTATCTAAACCACACCCTAACATAGGTCTTTGCAATGTGGGAGGAAATTGGAGCACCAGAGGAAATCCATGCGATCATGGAGGAGAATGGACTGCAGCGGGAATCCAATTCTGATTGCGCTGCTACAGTACTGTGCTGCAAGTCAAACTGTAATTTTTTAGTTCATTTTCATTCAGAAAAATATTTTGAATCATACCACAATAAAGATAGAACAGCAGAGGAAACTTTAACTTCAAAGGGAGAAAATAAACATTTCTTACATCTTTTAAAGTAAAAGGATCTGTCTGTGTAAAATTTTCCTGGCAGATACTCAGGAGTTCATGTTCTAAAAGGATTAATTGCAAATATGTTGAGAAAGAACGAATACATCTGTGAACTGATTTTTAATTAAAAAATATCAAGCCCCTGTATGATTTTTATACATGGCTTTGATATTGTAATCAGCCACAAGTGATTCCAATGCTTAATAAAAGATTAACTGTGGTAAAAGAAGGTAGAGTTTGTATCTCCTTTCACTCGGGACAGTTTGAAGACAATGTCATTTTGATGTGAAGTTATCATTATAATATAGAAAAAAAGAGTGTAAAACAGCATAATTTCCAGAGATCAGAAATACAGTTTCTGAAATTAATCCAAAGCTTTAAAGATGAATGGTGATTTTTATTGAGATATCAGACCATCGGAAATCTAGAACTTGGAGGCAACCCTATGTTGTACACCTTTAGAAACAAAATGGAGGCTCAGATATTGAAAGTCAATATGCTGCAGATGTTGGAAAGCAGAAATTAAGTCTGAAAATGTTGGTAATTCTCTGCAAGTCTGGCAGCAAATAAAGGAAGAGGAACAGAGTTATCATTTTAGGTCAAGGATGAAGAGTCCTCAATGAACAGTGTCGGACATGAAATGTTAATTCTCTCTCTCTCTCTCTCTCTCTCTCTCTGTGCAGATGCTGCTGACTGGTTGTGTGTTTCCGGCACTTTCTGATTTGATTTCAGATGTTCTGGTGATGAGTCATGATACAGCAGTATGGAAGGTTAGGTCCTGTATAACCACTATGCCTCCTTGTTGACCAATAATTATAGTTAAGTACCAAATTAAATGGAATACTTGAGATAACATAATGAAGCAAAGAAATGAGAAGAATTAAACTAAAGAAACTTAGGAGAGAAATAAAATTAAATTCTTAGCTTTAAAACGTATCAGGATATATATACAGTCACTGTATGTTCATGGTTTGCTGCTGCAGCCCATCCATTTCAAGGTTTGATGTAATGTGCATTCAGAGATGCTTCTCTGCATACCACTGTTGTAACACGTGCTTATTTGAGTTACTATCGCTTTCCTGTCAGCTTGAACCAGTCTGGCAATTCTCCTCTGACCTCTCTCATTAACAAAGCATTTTTGCTCATAGAACTACTGCTCACTGGATGTTATTTTGTTTCTTGTCCCATTCTCTGCAAACTCTAGAGAGTGTGAAAACCCAACAGATTTGCTATTACTGAGATACTCAAACCACTCCATCTGGCACCAACAATCATTCCACAGTTAGTCATTTTGATCACATTTCTCCCCCATTCTGATGTTTGGTCTGAACGATGACTGAACCTCTTGACCATGTCTGCGTGCTTTTATGCATTGAGTTGCTACCACATGATTGCCTGATTAGATATTTGCATTAATGACAAGTACACAGGCGTACCTGATAAAGTAGACACTGAGTGTATTTACAAATGAAAAATTACTCAAGATTAAGAAAGTGATGTGATTAATAGATTTTTTTTGCCTTGAAAAGCAAAGGTAAGACATCATTTCTTTGATTTTATGTGCCATGTCATATGACATAGGCAATCATGGTCTTTCCACAACCATGATTGTTGTTGGCAATTTTTTCCACAGAATTGCCTTCTTCTGGGCAGTGTCTTTACAAGGCAGGTGACCCCAGCCATTATCAATGCTCTTCTGAGATTGTCTGCCTGGCATCATTGGTTGCATAACCAGGACTTGTGATCTGCCACAGCTGCTCATATAACCATCCACCATTTTCTCCCATGGCTTAGCATGGGTAGAGGATTGGTCAATTAATAGAAATCAGAGAGTTGGGATACACTGGTTGGCAATCAGTGGTGAGTGGTGTGCCACAGGGGTCTGAGCTGGGTCTGCAATTGTTCACGATATACATTAACGATCTGGAAAAGGGATCGAGTGTAGTGTATCTAAATTTGCTGATGGTACTTAATTGAGTGGAAAAGCAAATTGTGCAGAAGATATAGAGGGTTTGTGGAGAGATATAGATAGGTTAACCGAGTGGCGAGGGTCTGGTCGATGGAGTACAATGTTGATAAATGTGAGCTCCTCCACTTTGGAAGGAAAAATGAAAGAGCAGACTATTATTAAATGGTAAAAATCTGCAGCATGTTGCTGTGCAGAGGGACTTGGGAGTGCTTGTGCATGAATCACAAAAGGTTGGTTTGCAGGTGCAGCAGGCTGTCAAGAAGGCACATGGAATGTTGGCCTTCATTGCTAGAGGGGTTGAATTTGAGAGCAGGGAGCTTATGCTGCAACTCTATAGGGCTCTGGTGAGGCTGCACCTGGACTGCTGCATGCAGTTCTGGTCTCCTTACTTGAGGAAGGATATACTGGCTTTGGAAGCGGTGCAGAGGAAGTTCACCAAATTGATTCCAGAGATCGGGGATTAGACTATGAGGAGAGATTGAGTCTCCTGGGACTGTACTTGCTGGAATTCAGAAGAGAGAGGAGATCTTATAGAAACATGTAAAATTATGAAAGGGATACATAAGATGGAGGCAAGAAAAATTTGTTTCCACTGGTAGGTGAGACTAGAACTTGGGGACGTAGCCTCAAGATTCGGGGGAGTATATTTAGGACGGAGATGAGGAGGAAATGCTTTTCCCAGAGAGTGTTGAATCTGTGGAATTCTCTGCCCAATGAAGCAGTGGAGGCAACCTCAGTAAATATATTTAAGACAAAGTTGGATAGATTTTTGCACAGTAGGGGGATTAAGGGTTATGGGGAAAAGGCAGGTAGGTGGAGATGAGTCCATGGCCAGATCAGTCATGATCTTATTGAATGGCGGAGCAGGTTCAACGGGCCAGATGGCCTTCTCCTGCTCCTATTTCTTATGTTCCTATGTTCTTCACTTGGCCCTGATCCAGGGACCAAGCAAGTAACACACCTTGCCTAAAGGTTACCTGCAGGCTAGCGGAGGGAAGGAGCACGTTACATCTCCTTTGGTAGAGATGTATCTCCATCCCGCCACCAAGACCTTATAATGGTGGAGAAATGTGAAAACGTTTCTTTTGATAGTGAGTAAGTAGTATCACAATTTCGAAACTAAGGCACCACAGATGAGCAAATTGTCATTAAACATGTGAACATCCAAAGGTGAAACTGGAGATCAGGACAACCAGTGAGAGGGTCTATAGTAATGCAAAAGAAATAATCCAGCTGAGATGGATGGATGCAATTTGAGAACAAGTATGCCAACTGTGCTGGTGATGATGTCAGGAGATTTCTGGAACATTCTGGAGGCACTGAACAACACAACAGGATTAAGCATTTCCTTGGAGTTCCTTTGCTCACAACGTCACGAGAAGTGCAGCAAGATCACTCTCTATGTGAATAAACGACATTTATACTGAAAATCCAAGTGAGTTAAGCAGAGGAGCATGAAGAGCATGAGCAAGGTGCAGATAATTGATAGCTAGAGAAAGAGAGAGAACAAGAATGCAGTTTTCAAGCCACATCCTTGTTCAGTCAGGTGGGTCATAATAGGCCATGGAGGTGCTGGAGCTGGAGATCTATAAATTGGAAAAGAGTTTGAAGGTAGAGAATAGATTAGATTTGATTAGTTTTATTTGTACATTGAAATATTGAAACATATGGAGAAGTGCATCATTTGCATCAACAATCAACACAGTCCAAAGATGTTCTGGGGGCTGCTTGTATGCTTCCAGCGCCAACATAGCATGCCCACAGCTTACAAAGACTTGTATGTCCATAAGACATAAGAGCAGAAGTAGGCCATTCAGCCCGTTGAGTCTGCTCCGCTATTCTGTCATGGCTGATTTATTATCCCTCTCAACCCCAATCTCATTCTATCTCCCTGTAATCTTTGACACCCTAATCAAGAACCTATCAATCTCCCCTTTAATATACTCAATGACTTGTCCTCCGTAGCTGTCTGCGACAATGAATTTCACAGATTCACCACCCCATGGCTAACGAAATTCCTTCTCATCTCTGTTCTAAATGGATGTCCTTCTATTTTAAGGCTGTGCCCTCTGGTCCTAGACTCCCCCACTATAGGGGACATCCTGTCCACATCCACCCTATCTAGGTATTTCAATATTTAATAGGTTTCATTCTTCTAAACTCCAGTGAGTACAGGCACAGAGCCATCAAATGGTCCTCATACGTTAACCTTCTGTTCCTGGAATCATTCTTGTGAACCTCCTCTGGATACTCTCCAATGCCCACACGTCTTTTCTTTTTTATTGGGGGCCCAAAACAACTCACAATGCTCTGAGTGCAGTCTGACCAATGCCTCATAAAGCCTCAGCATGACATCCTTGATTTTATATTCAAGTCCTATATGTTAAAATTTCATTTGCCTACCTTACCACAGACACAACTTGCAAGTTAACCTTTAGGGAATCCTGTACAAAGAATCCCAATTTCCTTTGTACCTCTGATATTTGAATGTTCTCCCCATTTAGAAAATAGTCTTTGCCAAAGTGCATGGCCATACACTTCCCTACACTATGTTCCATCTGCCACTTCTTTGCCCATTCTTCCAATCTGTCTAAGTCCTTCTGCACATTCCCTGCTCACTCAACACCACCTGCCCCTCCACCTGTCTTTGTATCATCCTCAAACTTGGCCACAAAGCCATAAATTCTGCCATTCAAATCATTGACATATAACATGAAAAGAAGTGGTCCCAACACTGACCTCTGCAGAACAGCACTAGTCACTGGCTGCCAACCAGAATAAGCCCCCTTTATTTTTACTCTTTGCCTCCTGTCAGTCAGCCAATCTTCTACCCATGCTAGTATCTTTCCTGTAATACCATGGGCTCTTAAGACTCATGCTCAACACCTTGTCAGAGGCCTTCTGAATATCCCAGAAAACAACCTCCACTGACTCTCCTTTGTCTATCCTGCTTGTTATTTCCTCAAAGAATTCCAACAGATTTGTCATGCAAGAGTTCCCCTTAAGGAAACCATGCTGGCTTAGGTCTATATTATCATGTGCCTCCAAGCACACAGAAACGTCATTTTAATAACGAACTCCAACAACTTCCCAACCACTAAAATCAGGCTAACTGGCCCATGATTGCCTTTCTTCTCCTCCCTCCCTTCTTAAAGATTTAATGACATTTGCAATGTTCCAGTCTTCCAGATACATTGCAGAATCTAGTGATTCTTGAAAAATCATTACTAATGCCTCCACAATCTCTTTAGCTTCCTCCTTCAGAATCCTGAGGTGTCGTCCATCAGGTC
The DNA here is from genome assembly GCF_963921235.1 of Mobula hypostoma. Classification (NCBI taxonomy): domain Eukaryota; kingdom Metazoa; phylum Chordata; class Chondrichthyes; order Myliobatiformes; family Myliobatidae; genus Mobula; species Mobula hypostoma. The sequence continues at coordinate 16,179,956 of NC_086099.1, read as the reverse complement.
CAGGTGCAAAAGTCTTAGGCTCCCTAGCTATTTATATGTTTTGATTTTGTAGGATTTTCCAGTACTTAGAGAAGAGTACAGTACATGAGTTGAATCAACATAACATACCACGGAAAAATTGTATAAAACTAAAAGTAAACTGCCCAAACTTTCTTAAATGTGAAGGAGATACTCAGCTCTAAAGAATGATTATGTGAGATACCTAATAAATAATTTACATTTTGATGTTTATGCTCAAGGAATTATATGATGGAGTTAGAGTTAGGGAGTTAGATATGGCCCTTGTGGCTACGGGGATCAGGGGGTATGGAGGGGTGGTGCAGGTTCGAAGGGCCGAATGGCCTACTCCTGCACCTATTTTCTATAATACTTGTGCTGGTGAATTAAATATGTATAATGTCACAAGTATTCTCAGAGCAGACACAGTACATGTCAGATATTCCAAATGCAGCATAAATCTCACTCTACTTGTCATATAAACGATCACTCCATGAGGGCAGGATCTGTGTGTGTCCACGACAAAGAAGTAGGCAGAAAAAAGTTATCGTGGACACTGCCCACCTTGCAATCTGCCTTTTCTGAAAGCTCCCTTCTGGAAAGCACCATAGTGCTATAAAAACAATAATTTCACACCATCTTAAAAGTTTCTCCCCCCAGAAAGTTAATCTGATTAAACAGTCTACTTATACCCTCTTCACCTTGCTCTAACTATAACTCCCGTAACTGCACTGTAGGGTAGACACTTTATAGCATTTTTATATTGCTGTTTATATTGTAAATTGCTGCTGGTATTTATTTACTTATGCACATTTTGTTCCACATCCATCCTTTAACCTATAACTTTATTTTCTCTTTTATTTTTATTTATATATAATTCTTTATTTTTACATAGAGCCATAGAAAAATACCGCAGAAAAACAGACGTTTCGGCCCATCTGGTCTGCTAAACTAGATATTTTTTTAATCACTGAAAATCCAATTTTCTATTGCAAACTACACCTGGACCAACACACTGGAGCAATTTCCTAATACATGGACATGTATACTTTGAATGAAGTTGATCCTTGATAAGCTGAGTTCTAGTTGGTTATTTGTGACATTAACTTCTCTTTTAGACCCTTTGAGTAAGATTCTGAATTTTAATATATTTTGTGATAAGCACTGAGCAGACAATGCATATTCTTCCAAAGTTTCCAAACCCATTTTATAGATCAGAGAGAAAGAAGAGGCGCATCTCATCTCACAGAGAGTGCAGATGTGCCCATCTCGGGTACAAGTGATGGAAATGAACGCTCCAATCTAGTTCAAGTTCATGTTCAAGTTTTTGTCATTCAACTATACACATGTATACAGTTAAATGAAACATTGACATGTCCATCCATGGCTTCTTCTACTGTCTTGATGAGGCCACTCTCAGGTTGGAGGAGCAACACTTTATATTCCATCTGTGTAGCCTCCAACCTATAATGGCATGAAGTGTTAATTTCTTGAACTTCTGGTATTGTCTCCCTTCTCCATTCCCCATTCCTAATTCCCTCTGTCACCTTATCTTCTTGCCTGACCATTGCCTTCCTTCAGTGCTCCTCCCCCTTTTTCTTTCCTCCATGGCCTCTGTCCTTTCCTAATCTCTTGCCCTATATCTCTTTCACCAGTCAACCTCCCAACTCTTTATTTTACCCCACTCCCTCCTGGTTTCACCTATCACCTTGTGTTTCTCCCTCTCCTACCCCTACCCTTTTGTTCTGATTCTTTATCTTTTTTTCTATAGTCCTGCTGAAGGGTCTCGGCCCTAAACGCCAACTGCACTCTTTTCCATAGATGCTGAGTTCCTCCAGTATTTTGTGTGTGTTACTTGGATTTCCAGCATCTGCAGATTTTCTCTTGTTTGCAGTCATTCCTCTGCGACCAAGTTGCAAATACAGTGTAGTCACTACAGCTCATATAGTTATGATCCAATACAAACAGTCACAAAATAATATTAGCACAAGTCCCGGAGTGACACGGCCCAAAGATTGACAGGTTGACATAGGTGCCAGTTGCATATTTTTGTAAGGTAATATAATATTATTGGGACTATTATAATAAAACAAACAGTAATATAGATATTTATTTATTTAGAGATATAGCATGGAACAGGCCTTTCAAGCCCAACAAGCTGCAATGCCCAGCAACCCAACTACTTAACGCTAGCCTAATCACAGGGCGATTTACAATGATCAATTAACCAACTAACATTTATATTTTTGGACTGTGGGAGGAAACCCACCGAATCACACAAGAAGATACTTACAGAAGGTATCAGAATTATAGATAATAATAGACAATAGACAATAGGTGCAGGAGTAGGCCATTCAGCCCTTCAAGCCATCACCGCCATTCACTGTGATCAGGGCTGATCATCCACAATCAGTACCTCATTCCTGCCTTCTCCCCATATCCCTCGACTCTGCTATCTTTAAGAGCTCTATCTAACTCTTTCTTGAAAGCTTCCAGAGAATTGGCCTCCATTGCCTTCTGAGGCAGAGCATTCCACAGAACCACAACTCTCTGGGTGAAAAAGTTTTTCCTCAACTCTGTTCTAAATGGCCTACCCCTTATTCTTAAACTGTGGCCTCTGGTTCTGGATTCCCCCAACATCGGGAACATGTTTCCTACCTCTTGCGTGTCCAATCCCTTAATAATCTTATATGTTTCAAATATATCCCCTCTCATCCTTCTAAATTCCAGTGTATACAAGCCCAGTTGCTCCAATCTTTCAACATATGACAGTCCCGCCATCCCGGGAATAAACCTTGTGAACCTATGCTGCACACCCTCCATAGCAAGAATGTCCTTCCTCAAATTTGGAGATCAAGACTTCACACAAAACTCCAGGTGTGGTCTCACCAGGGCCCTGTACAACTGCAGAAGGACCTCTTTGCTTCATCTCCTTGTTATGAAGGCCAACATGCCATTAGGTTTCTTCACTGTCTGCTGTACCTGCATGCTTACTTTCAGTGAACTCCAATTACTTTCAATTGACCTCCAAACTCCAGAACACCCCAAACTCTAATAGCGTTAGGCAAACCACTACACTACTGTGGCTGTGAAACAGCAGTTATAAAAGATGGAAGATGACCAGTGTAAGATGAGAACATGTCTGTGAGATGGGGAGTGGAGGGGTGGGGTGGCAGGGCATTCAGATAGGGTGTACATGTGTGTGCTAAGTGGAAAAAGGGTGTTAAGAAGTCTAACAGCCTGGAGGAAGAAGCTGTTACCCAGTCTGACAATTATGGTTCTTATCAGATTCTGACCAAGAAGCAGTAAAGTGTGAGAACTACTTAAATAGAAATTTGCTTATATAAAGTTTCTTTTTCCTTTAAGTCAAATTGAAAACTGATGCTTGAATCTGATTGGAATTATATTCTTTGAATAATCTGAGTGAGAAGTGCCTTCTTCACCAATTTGCTGGCTTCATTCAAAATGTGGCCACAAGAGGTCAGATTTTCCTAGTTGAGAAATGAGAGCCCACATATAGTTTAAAAAAAAGTCAGATGCTAGAATTTCCATTAAAATACTTGCCAATTCCCTTGATATTCTTGAATGAATTCAGATCAACTTGACCTGAAGTTATTTCATTTATATTCTCTTATCAGTTACATAGTGCTTAAAACGGCCTTGAATTCTGAGGGATCCTTGTGGCGAGATAGAAATTGAGAGTTCACAAGCAGTGGTACAGAACAGGACAGCTGCTGGCTCCAAGAATATTGTGTTTATCAGACAATATCATGTTTATAAACCAAAATAATATCCACTATAATATCCAAAACTATGTGCATGTTTTTTTTATATTTCAGTTGCTTTCTGCCATCACTTAACTGACTCCCAGTGGCCACACATTTCAATTCCACATCCCATTCCCATTCTGATATGTCTATCCTCAGCCTCCTCTACTGTAAAGCTGAAGCCACACTCAGGTTGGAGGAACAACACCTTATATTCCGTCTGGGTAGCCTCCAAACTGATGGCAGGAACATTGACTTCTCTAACTTCCACTAATGCCCCACCTCCCCCTCGTACCCCATCCGTTATTTATTTATATACACACATACTTTCTCTCTCTCTTCGTTTTCTCCCTCTGTCCCTCTGACTATACCCCTTGCCCATCCTCTGGGTCCCCTCCCCTTCCCCTTTTCCTTCTCCCTGGGCCTCCTGTCCCATGATCCTCTCATATCCCTTTTGCCAATCACCTGTCCAGCTCTTGGCTCCATCCCTCCCCCTCCTGTCTTCTCCTATCATTTTGGATCTCCCCCTCCCCCTCCCACTTTCAAATCTCTTACTAGCTCTTCTTTCAGTTGGTCCTGACGAAGGGTCTCGGCCTGAAACGTCGACTGTACCTCTTCCTAGAGATGCTGCCTGGCCTGCTGCATTCACCAGCAACTTTGATGTGTGTTACTTAACTGACTAATGCTATATTATTAATATCAGCTTGCTTTTCTGACCCATCTCCACAGATATTAGGTCTTCTATTTTCCGTATGAAATTCTCTTTTTTTTTTCCTATGCAAGTTCCATTCGTTTTCTTCTGCTTTCTCTAGCCATAAGTTATACACTCTGTGGCCACTTTATTAGGTACACCTTCACACCTGCTAGTTAATACAAATATCTAATCAGCCAATCATGTGGCAGCAACTCAATCCAGAAAAGCATGCAGACATGGTCAAGAGGTTCAGTTGTTGTTCAGACCAAACATCGGAATGGGGGAAGAAATGTGATCTAAATGACTGACTGTGGAATGATTGCTGGTACCAGACGAGGTGGTTTGAGTATCTTAGAAACTGCTGATCTCCTGGGATTTTCACACACAGCAGTCTCTAGAGTTTACAGAGGATGGTGTGGAAAGAAAAAAAAATCCAGTGAGCGGCAGTTCGGTGGGTGTTAATCAGAGAGTTGAGAGGAGAATGGTCAGACTGGTTCAAGTTGACAGGAAGGCGTTGCGAAGTGGTGTGCAGAAGAGTATCTCCGAGTGCACAAAATGTCCCATCTTGAAGTGGATGGGCTACAGCAGCAGAAGATCATAAACATACACTCAGCAGCCACTTTGTTAGGTGAAGGAGGTACCTAATAAGGTGGGCGTTGATTGTAATTTCCACAGCACCGTAGCTGCTTGGGCAGTTATCATCGACGTAGTGCTTATTTGCTTAAGTGGTAAATTGGCTATGATTTCTGTACCAAGTGCTTTATCATTAAGAAATGCCATGGACATGATCGTGTGAAATCTCCCTTAGATAGAATTCTAACATTTAACATTGACACCGATGGCCTGAACTGTTTGCTGTGGGGTAACGGAGGAATACGCAGATTCCGGAAATCCAGAGCAACACAAACAAAATGCTGGAGGAATTCAGCAGGTCAGGCAGCATCAACAGAAAGGAATAGTCGATGGTTCCGGCTGATACCCTTCATCAGGACTCCAACGCAGTCGACGTTTTTAGCTGAGACCTTTAATCAGGATCCTGAAGAAGGTTTTGGCCCAAAATATTGACTGTTTATTCCTTTCCATAAACGCTGCTTGAGCTGCTGAGCTCCTCTAACATTTTGTATGTGTTACAGACAAATACCATATGTTTCTTCTGATGACTGGCTCAAATTATTTATGGAAGCAACAATGTATTATCCATGCTGGCCACATTACTTCAATCCATACGGTCAGCTGGAAACCTCTGGATCATGAGACTTCTCTTATGAATATGACTTACCTGAATTCCTATCCTTGGTAATCAGGTCTTTTTGATCTCGTCTTGGTGTATAGAGGTAGTAATAATGCTGTTTTTTTTGCTCATTCCTGGTTCACCTGTTATAAATGCCGAGGAAATATTCAGGATGATTCAGAGTACAATAGGATTGGAATTGAACGTCAACAAGAATAGCAGGCTGTTGGAGATGTAATTGTATATTCCAGTAACTGATAGTTTTCTTGTTTTCACTGTTGCAAGCTCCGAGATTTTCTGTAATTAATTTGGATTCGCAAACAGTGATGATGGATCTGAAACATACTGTACATCATGGAGCACAGGCAGAAAGTGCTGGAGGATCTCAGCAGGTCAGGCAGCATCTATAGAGATATGAATAGACCATAAGATATAGGAGAAGGATTAGGCCATTTGGCCCATTGAGTCTGCTCCACCATTTCATGGAAACAGATAGGAGAGGAAAGTAGACCATGGAAGAAAGGGCACAAACAAAGTGCTGGAGGAACTCAGCAGGTCAGGCGACATCTATGGAGAGGAATGAACAGTTACCATTTCACTTGAGTCACGACCTCTGGCACAATTCAGAATCAACAGCCAAAGATTTTCGTTGAATTAAAGATGAACCTATTTTAGCTGTAGCAGGTACTGAGCATAACCATAAGAAATTTATATATATGAGATGGTTTGATATCTCTTTGACCGTGGAACAAATCACTTGACTTAAATGTACAGATTGGATTAAATAGCAATATTTCACAAATTAATCCCAAATAATCTAATTTACTTGAATTGGGCTGAGGCTAGAATTAGCATTCAGTCAGCTTTTCACTATATATATTCCAAATATAATTTAACATCTTACACAATTGAATTTATTAGATCAGGTGAATAATCACCCTGTGATATCACAATATCCTAAAACACCTATCTGTTTTGTATGTTTTATTGCTTTTATATTAATTTGACCTATACTATGATATAAATATTAACTGTGGTATTCTGACCGATCTCCATAACAAATCCACTGGCTTTTGGTCTCAGTCTTAAGTCATCGACATGCAACTGTACACACTTCTACCATTCCAACCCGCCACCAAGCCCATCTAGAAGGAGTGCTGTAGCAGGAAAGCAGCAGCTATCATCAAGGCCGCACACCATCCAGGCCATGCGCTCTGCGTGCTGTTCCCTTCGGGAAGGAGGTACAGGAGCCTCAGGTCCTACACCATCAGGTTTAGAACAGTTGTTACCCCTTGACAATCAGGTTCCTAAATCAGAGTGGGTAACTTCATTCACCTCAACACGGAATCAACTCTACAGCCTATGGATTCACTTTCAAGGACTCCACAATTTATGTTCTTAACATATATATTATTTATTTATTACTATTGTTTTGTTGTACTTTTTTGCACACTTGCTATCTTTTGCACATTGGTTGTTTGTCTGTCTTTGTTGTGTGCAGTTTTTCATTGCTTCTGTTGTGTTTCTGTATATTTATTGTGAATGCCCACAGGAAAATAAATCACAGAGTATAATATGGTAGCATATATCCACTTTGATAATAAGTTTATTTTGAACTTTGAACTTTGTGAACTTTCAACTTTGATAATAAATGTTTACTTTGACTTTGACCATCTTTGATCATGTCACAAACCATTATTACTGATAGCATATCAGCACATTAAAATATGAGCATTTTACTGCTCAAATCCATAATGAAATGCTTATGTCTACAGAAAGTAGTGAATAAGGCCCAGTGCATCACAGGCAAAGTCCTCCCCACCTTTGAGCACATCTGTATGGAACACTGTTGCAGGAAAGCAACATCCATCATCAAGGAACTCCAGCATCCAGGCCATGCTTTCTTTCTGCAGCTGCCATTGGGAAGGAGGTACAGGAGCCTTAGCTCCCATACTACCATGTTTAAGAATGGTTACCATCTACCATCTGCTCCTGAACCACTGTGGATAACTTCAATCACCAGAACTCTTAATCAGATTCAACAGCCTACAGACTCACTTTCAAGGGCTCAACAACTCATGTTATTAGTATTATTTACTTTTTTATTTTCACAATTTGTCTTCTTTTGTCCATCTGAGAGTTGGCACTGTTATTACTTGACGTATATGAAAGTAATCAAACAGTCCTGAAAGTATTGACTTTGAATGTAAAGAATGAAAAGGCATTGCCCATTTTTTCCTGTAAATGTCTGCAAGAAAATGAATCTCAAGGTAGCATATGGTCATATATAGAGTACTGTGTAAAAGTAGGCGCCATACAGTTGAAGTCAGAACTTTACATACACCTTAGCCAAATACATTTAAACTCAGTTTTTCACAATTCCTGACATTTAATCCTAGAAAACATTCCCTGTCTTAGGTCAGTTAGGATAACTACTTTAGTGTAAGAATGTGAAACGTCAGAATAATAGTCGAGAGAATGATTTATTTCAGCTTTTATTTCTTTCATCACTGACTTTCCCAGTGGGTCAGAAGTTTACATACACTTTGTTGGTATTTGGTAGCATTGCCTTTAAATTGTTTAACTTGGGTCGAACGTTTTGGGTAGCCTTCCACAAGCCTCTCACGGTAAGTTGCTGGAATTTTGTTCCGTTCCTCCAGACAGAACTGGTGTAACTGAGTTGGGTTTGTAGGCCTCCTTGCTCGCACACGCTTTTTCAGTTCTGCCCAGAAATCTTCTATTGGATTGAGGTCAGTAAATGACGTCAGGTGTGGCTCATCCTTGGGAGCAATTTCCAAATGCCTGAAGGTACCACGTTCATCTGAACAAACAATAGTACGCAAGTATAAACACCATGGGACCACACAGCCGTCATACTGCTCAGGAAGCAGATGCATTCTGTCTCCTAGAGATGAACGCACTTTGGCACGAAAAGTGCCAATCAATCCCAGAAGAACAGCAAAAGACCTTGTGAAGACACTGGAGGAAACAGTTAGACAGGTATCTACATCCACAGTAAAGCGAGGCCTATATCAACATAACCTGAAAGGCTGCTCAGCAAGGAAGAAGCCACTGCTCCAAGACCACCATTAAAAAGCCAGACTATAGTTTGCAAGTGCACATGGGGACAAAGATCTTACTTTTTGGAGAAATGTCCTCTGGTCTGATGAAACAAAAATTGAACTGTTTGGCCATAATGACCATTGTTATCTTTGGAGAAAAAAGGGTGAGGCTTGCAAGCTGAAGAACACCATCCCAACCGTGAAGCATGGGGATGAGAGCATTATGTTGCAGGGGTGCTTTGCTGCAGGAGGGACTGGTGCACTTCACAAAATAGATGGCATCATGAGGAAAGGAAAATTATGTGGATATATTGAAGCAACATCTCAAGATATCAGCCAGGAAGTTAAAGCACACTCGTAAATGGGTCTTCCAAATGGACAATGACCCCAAGCATACCTCTAAAGTTGTGGCAAAAGTGCTTAAGGACAACAAAGTCAAGGTATTGGAGTAGCCATCACATAGCCCTGACCTCAATCTGATAGAAAATTTGTGGGCAGAACTAAAAGCGTGTGCGAGCAAGGAGGCCTACAAACCTGACTCAGTTACACCAGTCCTGTCTGGAGGAATGGAACAAAATTCCAGCAACTTACTGTGAGAAGTTTGTGGAAGGCTACCTAAAACATTTGACTCAAGTTAAACAATTTAAAGGCAATGCTGCCAAATACTAACAAAGTGTATGTAAACTTCTGACCCACTGGGAAAGTCAGTGATGAAAGAAATAAAAGCTGAAATATCATCCTCTTTACTATTATTCTGACATTTCACATTCTTAAAATAAAGTAGTGATCCTAACTGACCTAAGACGGGGAAGTTTTCTAGGAATAAATGTCAGGAATCGTGAAAAACCGGGTTTAAATGTATTTGGCTAAGGTGCATGTAAAGTTCTGGCTTCGACTGTGTATAGCTAAGGGCCCTAAGACTTCTCCACAGTCCTGTAGTCATTTTACTGTACTGCTGCTGCAAAAAAACTAATTTGTTACATATGTGAGTGATGATAAGCCTGATTCTGATATGGATCTCTGTTGTGGACTGAGAGTGGGAAGGGGGTGGGGAGAGGGGAATCATGGTTGGGAAAAGGGGAAGGGACAGGGGAGGAAGAGGAAGCACCAGGGAGATATTCTGTAACGATCAACAAACCAATTGTCTGGAATCAAATGATGTTGTCTGGTGTCTCAGGGCTCCACCAACGCCACAGCCTGCACCTGGCACCCCTTCTCTGCAACCTGCCCCACACTCCTCCACCCCCACCATAACCAACGTTCTTTGCTTCTGCCAGAATTACAAACTCACTCTTCGCTACACATTGACAAATATAGTACTGTGCAAGAAATCTTAGGCTCCCTAGCTACAGTATATATGATGTGTGCCTAAGACTTTTGCACAGTACTGTACACTTCGATAATAAATTTATTTTGGTTATCTGTGTTATGGAGAGTATTGCACAGAAATTGTGGCTTATGCTTACAGAACGGGGAAGCAAAAGATCATGTTAACTATGACACATCCATAATATCATTCTAGAGATAAGAGGGAGACAAATCTCACAGACATGATAATGTACAGTACTTTCTAGAGTTTTGGAAGAGGTGGCTATAGAGTTAGTGTGTGCTCTGGTTATCATCCCCCAAAATCCTATAGATTGTGAAGTAGTTCACTGAAATTGGATAACAAATATCACTTTACTGTTACAAAATGGAGGGTCAGAGAAAATCTGACTATAAGACTAACATTGCATTGGTAATTTGGAGAATATTGAAATCAAAAAGGATGTGCTAGTAAGACAAGTAGAAAATAAAAAGAATTTAGTAAATGATTTAAAGTTCAGCTTTAGTTAGCATATGTACAATGAAACATGCAGTGAAATATGTTGTTTGGATCGAATGATTGTGATGGGCAGCTCACAAGCCTCACCATGTTTCTTGTGCCAACATGACATGCCCAGAACTTACTAACCCCAACCTGCAAGTCTTTGGAATGCAGATGGAAACCAGAGCACCTGGATGAAATCCACATGCTCACGGGGAGAACGTATGAACTCCCTACCAACAGCAGCAGGAATTGAACCCTGATCTTACAGCTGCTGTAAACTGATATACTAAGCACTGTGCTACTGTCTCTACAATTTTCTTCTCGTAATTTAGTCAAATATGAGAAGGAAATTGTGCATAACTAAACTATTGGGCTTCCAAGAAGACTACAACCTCGTCATGGTCTGGAGGCTTGCATGTCTTGGTGACCGGCAGAGCTATGTTGGCTGGAGTTAGGGCTTTATGCTTTGGCTCCTGGTAGGGTCACCCATGCCAAACAGGTCAAAGGATAGAGGCCAGACACAGAGTGGTCCATCGGTCCTCCCAGGTTCAGGGGTTCAGTTAGAGCTAACAACCCTGACGTGTAAAATAAAATAGTTACGAAAACAGCACTGAACAAACCTTCTGCATCTGAGTGTGATGGTATTCCTGAGTCTCCACCTGGAGTTAGCGTGCAAGACAATAGTGAAAACTAAGAGGAAGCTACTGACATAATGAAGGAAGCTCTGAATACTGTCAGAGATGGAGTACCTTCACTGCTGCGCTAAACACAAGTGGTGTAACAGGCAGTAAGTATGTAAGTCAACTATTGGAGTTCTTTGAGGATATATCCCAGGCTGTCGGGTAATGAGAGAGAACAAGTGGATGTGGTGCATTTGGTTTTTCAAATGTCTTTCCATAAGATGGGAGGTTGATGAAAAAGATTGGAAATAAGGATTTAGGGGAGTACATTAGCATGGATTGAGTTTTCATGAACTGATCTTCCTTAGGTTGGCAGGCTGTGATTTGAGGGTACCTGTTAGAACTCTGGGTTTTTCAGAACTGATTGGACTCTCTTCTTCTTCTTCTATTTCCAGCTGTTTAGACACATCTAGGCATATTACAGCCCTCTGCAGGATGTATAATTAATTATAGAACTTCAAGGAACTCAAGTTCTCGAATACACCCTAGTCTCACGTATAAACTGAATGATAGACTCTTCGGTCAGATGTTGATTCTCTCAATGGCCAAACAAAGATTGAATAGAAAACCAAAATATATTTAAACCAGATAGCCTCTTGAACAGCATGCTTCTTTCAATTTTGTATCGATTACAGCTCAGCAAAACATGCTGGACTGTCTCTGAACTACCACAGTCACATAATCCAGTAGGATGTTTTCCTATTATCTTTAAATAATAGTTTAGCCCACAATGCCCCAACCTAAGTCTTGTAAATTTCACCATATCTCTACGACTTAAAAGGTAACAGTCTGGGACCTGTTTAACTAGTGGGTGACTAGAAAAATAATGTCTGCCCCTTAATTCATTTTTCCAATCCTCCTGCCACTTCTTCACAATACCTTTTTTAATCCTACTTCTCAATTCTGCTCTGCCTAGGGGAACTCTGATTTCTACTTGCCTGCTCTGTAAGGAAGACCTTGCAATGCCATCCACGATTTCATTTCCCTCACCCCAGCATGCCCAGGTATCCATGAAAATCTAACTGCACAACCCAGCTTCCCTACTCTAAACAGCACTCAATAACTCTGTCAGGACGAGCTTTTGATTTACTCCCTTTTATAGACTCTAAGGCAGCAGCAGAATCCGAACAGATGATAACCCTACATGGTCAAGAGTTTTCTATCCACCATAAGGCCCAGAGGATTGCGAATAATTCTGTTGCAAAGACAGAAACACCATCTGAAACCTGGTGACCAATCTTAACTCCAAGTTGAGACACATACATCCCAAATCCTGCCCTACTGCTCTCTAGGTCCACTGAGCCATCAGTAAAAATCAATTGGACTCTCTTGTTATTGATCATTGACTGTACATGTTCCCAATTAATGTCTGAGTATTTAAACCCTGCTTCCTGTACCTTACTTTCCTCAGTCTTAAACTGTGACATTGTATGTAGCAAGAAAGTCTGGTGAGTTTTGTTTAATCTTTTCTAGGTTTTTTTTTAATGTTTGCTTGCTGCCTGCCATTTCTGCATCCTATTTGTACTATAAGACTGAGCCAATAGAGACAAACCCCGCTCATCCTGGGAACATGTAGTGTTGATGATCAATAACAAGAGAGTCCAATCAGTTCTGAAAAAAACCCTTGAGGACCTGTCTACCCCTGTTGGCCAACCCTGGAATAGATTGGAGTCTGAACAGGTACCACATGTCAGAGTGCTTATATCTCAATTATTCACACTTCGTCACAATGACTTAGCTGGGGGGGGTGGGGGGGGGGAGTTGATTTAAATGCAACATTTCCAAGTCAACTGCAGACATGAAACTATGTGAGTGATGATGGAGGATGTAGAGACTTCGGGGGAATATAGGCAATCTGTGTACAATGCCATAAAATGAGACTATCCTCCGAGTACCATGAAATGGTGGGAGACTAAATGTTGATGTTAAAAGGGATCTAGTAGTTCTTGAAACTGTTGCTGAAAACTAGGTAGTGTAAAAGTTTCATTCTTTCTGCAGTCTGAAACCAGGGGGTTTCAGGACTTTTTATGTTCATCAAGAATCAAGGTCTCTTCATCAATGCTTACATTTTGTATTTTAAAGTATATATTTCTGACTGAGCAACCTTGCAACAATAATTTCCTTTGCAATAAATAAAGTCTTATCTCATGTTCTCCTATTTTCACTTATTTATTATTTTTATTTCTTGCATTTTGTATATTTGCACGGTCTGTTGTCTTTTACACAATGGTTGAACACTCAAGCTAGTGCAACCTTCCATTGATTCTGGTATGGTTATTATTCTATGGATGCCCACAAGGAAATAGATCTCAGGATTTCTATATGGTGATGTACTGTATATGTATTTTGATAATAAATTTACTTAGAACTTGCAGCTTTTGAAATTTGTTCTCCCAGTGACTGCAAAGGTTTCCTCCTATATTCTAAAATATACATATTAGTGTTAGTAAGTTGTGGGCATGCTATGGCAGTGCCAGAAGCATAGTGACACATGTGGGCTGCCTCAGCACATATATTCAGACCATGTTGGTCGTTGATACAAATGACCTGTTTCACTGCCTGCTTTGTTTCAATGTACATATATCTGGAAAAAAAACTAATCTTCCTTTATTTTTATAAAAGGATGACAGGCAATGAGGAAGGTGAATGATCTGTTGGCCCTTTTGGAAGGGGATTTGCATAGCATTGTAAGGATGTCATACTGCAATTAGGTGTGGCCTTAATAGTGCAATGTTGGTTTCCTTAACTAAAATGGATACACTTCCTATAGAGCAGGTGTTTCCAACCTGAAGTCCACAAACCCTTCAGTTAATAGTAGCGGTTCATAGCATCAAAAAGGGTCGGGAGTTGAATAAATATTCACCTGTCTGTTTCCTGGTTGGATATTCTGTAACAAGGATAGACTCCTCCTGCTGCTCCTCCTGCTACATAAAGTAGGGAACACAGCCCAGTCCATCACATGCAAAGCTCCCCCCCGCCCCACCATTGAGCACAGTTACAAAGAGCACTGCCACAGGTAGGCAGTATCCATCATCAAGCACCCCCACCATCCAGGCCATACTCTCTCCTCAACACCACCATCAGGAAAGAGGTACAGGAGCCTTAGATGACATAGCACCAGAGTCAGTTATTATCCTTCAACCGCCAGGCTCCTGAGCCAACCTGGACAACTTCATTCACCTCAACAGTGAACCGATTCCACAACCAACCGACTCCCTTTCAAGGAATCTGAAACTCGTGTTCTCAATATTATTTATTAATTTTTATTTGCTCAATTTGTTATTGGTTGTCTGTCAATCCTTGTTTATGTATAGTTCTTTCAGAAATTCTGTTGTATTTCTTTGTTCTATTGTGAATGCTTGAAAGCAAAAGAATCTCAAGGTAAGGTGATATATGTATTTTGATAATACATTTAGATTGTCTGTAACTAATGCTCTCATTTCTAATGCCATTGTGTCCCTCAACTGTTTGCTACCTACACACTCAATGGCTACTTTATTAGGTGCACCTGCTTGGTAATGCAAATATCTAATCAGCCAATCATGTGGCAGCAACTCAATGCATAAAAGCATGCAGACATGGTCAAGGGGTTCACTTGTTCAGACCAAACATCAGAATGGGGAAGAAATGTGACCTCAGTGACTTTGTGGAATGACTGTTGGTACTTGAAGATGTGGTTTGAGTGTCTCAGAAGCTGCTGATCTCCTGGGATTTTCATGCACACCAGTTTCTAGAGTTTACAGAGAATGGTGTGAAAAACAAAATCATCCAGTGAGTGTCAGTCCTGTGGGTGAAAAGGTCGTCTTAATAAGAGAAGTCAGATGAGAAAAGCCAGACTGGTTCAAACTGACAGGAAATCACAGTAACTCAAATAACCATGTTTTACAACAGTGTTGTGCAGAAGTGAAGCTGTGAACACACAATATGTTGAACCTTGAAGCCGATGGGCTACTGCGGCAGAAGATCGCTCAGTCGCAGAAGGTACCTAATAAAGTGGCCATTGAGTCTACACGAACTCGCATATTAACAATTACAAAGGCTCTCACTCACGAACTAACACACTTACCTCCATTAATTACACACGCTCTTCCACCCAAAGTCTTCCTTTGCGTCTCCCTTGGGTATAAATGGTTCAATATCAGCTCCTGACTTTGTTGTGCAAAAGCCTCCCCCGGTTCAAAACCACCCACTCAGATTCGTCGCGTACGTCGGGGCAAGAGAAAGATTGCAGGTCTTTGAACGGCATCGAGCGACTTCAAAGAATATTGAAGTCACATTACCTCAAGTCAACCCTCGAATAACATCGCAGAGCCGCTGTAAACGCTGTCATTTGACCATGTGTCTCTTTTGAGTTCAGAATGAGTTAAATGTTTGTCAACAGACAGGCTCGAAGCTTGGAATGCGGTTTGGAAGTGTGTCTCTGGTTCGGTTCCACAAATACTATAAATGAACCGCTGCCATTTGAGGCGGAATTCATTCAGATTGCTGAACAGTCAGCCGGTCAGCGGGGAGCTGCCGCGCCAAATAAAATGAGCAGGACAACAAAACAGAGTTCAAAACAAAAGGAAACACGGGTTTAAAAATGTGGTTTCATTTAAATGCAGACAGAGGGATAGTATCTAAAGTGAAACAAGGCTACGAAAACAAGTGCCCTAAGTAACTAACACAATTCTGGAGGAACTCAGAAAGTCGGGCAGCGTGTACGGAAAAGAATAGGTGAACGGACGACGTTTCGGGCCGAGACGCTACATCAGGACTCAAAAATAAAAGAATACTCTTTGAATCAAAACAATGCTTCTTCCCTTTACCAATAACAGATTTGTAAAAAGCCAAGCATAAACAGACAGACAGGACTTACTTTCTAATACGAGATTGTGATATGCCGAATTATTGAAGACGGTTAACTGATAGGAATCGAAAACAACACAAATACAGTACACGCGCATCTATACAAAATAATTTTTACTTTGTCTAATTAAAATCTACGGTATATTGTATATTAAAAGGGGTCTTGCTAGTTGTGATGTTCTTCCATTGTAAATATGTAATTATTATACCTGCGTACAAAGACTGACATTTACAAACCAACACAATCAAATCCATCACTCTTTACACACGCTCTCCCAAACAAGTTCCTCCCCTCGCCTCTCACATGCGCGTCCGACCCGTGCAATATATTGTTTTTTTTTAAGTTTATCTAAACTAAATAACAGCAGCCGCCAGCTGAGCCAAAAACGTCTCTGTACTGACAAATGCCATCTCTGCGTCAGTGTCCTTAACCCTGCCGTAAAGTCAATCACAGCAGAAGCGAATTGAATCAAGGCGGCAGCAACCCGCGATCACTTTCTGAAGTCTCCAAAGCCTCTGGGAAGAAAGTTTGTGGAGTGATTGTGTCCCGGTAATTCTGCCGGGCAATACTTGGACTGTTTCGCGCCAGTGTCCGCGGGGAAGATGTTTTACGCAACTACAGAGAATCTGCTGAGAGGTGCCTTGATATTGTGGCTGACATCGTCATCGTCTTCTTACTCTTACTTTACCATTTCAGAACAAGATGAAAGGTTTGTCATTAATATTTAATTTCTCATCTCACACCACCTTTAATAATAAAGATAATAACGTTAAACGGAATGAGGTCAGGGGAAACGCACACTCGTGCACAACCTATTTCCCCAAATGCGCCCTTAATTCAAACCGAGAGGTTATAAAAGGTTTCAAATCCACGGGAAGATTGGGTTTAGTACCACATTTTTATTCGACACCTGATAAACTCCGTTTTGATTTTAAAACAGAGAGATATGCCCTGAAAACAGAATAATCACATCTGAGTATCCATGCCTAAAGTCCACCGGAGAAGTGGCGACCTGTTTCAGGTAAGCGCCTTCAAACGCTCCCCTTTTCTCATAATTTCTCCCTGTCCTGCCATTAAATTGTTTTGCTCCATTCTTCTCTATGCATTGTTTCGACTAAGTTGCTTGCGTTGTGGTTCTGAAATGTATTCAAACTAAAGTTTCGGGGAAAGAACAAGTGAATTCCCCTTAGCAACTTGGTGACAAAATACATTTTAACGTGGCAACGGCGTTAAAATGCTCAGGTTCCTGCATTTCTGTCGGGGGCTGTTAATTACGAAGACTGCGTTTTTTTTCATCTGTAAATGAAAGTGTCGCATTATGCCAGTATACCTGTGACGGTGTGGCGTTATACCTGTATATTTGTGACAGTGTGGCGTTATACCTGTACATGTGTGACGGTGTTGCGTATACCTGTATATTTGTGACAGTGTGGCGTTATACCTGTATCCCACCGGTACCTGGGGCGATGTAAGACCTTTCTGGCTGAATTGTGTTGCTTGCCGTGTGAAGCAGAGGCCAGTGCACAGTGTGACAGTATCTGTAACACATGCCGAACCTGAATTTAGTTGGCTGAAAATGCGGGTTTTAAAGTTCAAAGTAAATTTATTTTCAAAGTCTATATATGCCACCATAGACAGCCCTGAGATTCGTTTTCTTGCGGGCAATCACAGTAAATACATAAAACAATCGAATCAATGAAAGACCACACCCAATAGGGGGAACAACAACCAGTGTGCAAAAAAAAAGACTGTGCAAAAACAAAACGAAAGAGAAAAATCAGAAATAAGTAATCAATACATATTGAGAAAATAAGACGGAGAGTACTTGAAGTAAGTCCATTCCAGTTGCAACAGTCAGGGACGGGCAAGGGAAGTTGAGTGAAATTATCCCCTCTGATTCAATGTGGTGGTTGTGCTTTTTGTAGCGATACAGACTGTGGAATTCTGTAGTGCCGGCTGGACAAGATGCAGTTAGCTCCATTGCATGTGAGTCAAGTTGGAACGCTCAGTTTAATATGGGTGAATTACTTGGCCATGATAACTGAGTTTGGAGCAAGGTAATAATAGGAAGCATCTGCTCCACAAAGGTAGCTCTTGTAAACAGAGAAAGGCAATGTTCACATCCTATGCCCATTATAAGCAGTGCAGATATTTCATAATGTTCTTGAAAAATACTGTTGTAACTTGCTTCCTAATAATTGTTTTATAATATTAAAATATACATGAACTCATTTCTGTGCAAACTATCAAAAGCTCAGTATGCTGAACCTTGCTGAATTAATGAGGGTGGGATTTATCTATAGTCCAGGTGCAGGTTGACGAGAGTATACACTTTAAATGGTTAGCATGCACTAGATGGGGTGAAGGGCCTGCTTCTGCACTAAGACTTTATATTTTGGCTTGATGATTAGTGGGGCAGGCTCTGAGGATCAGATGGCTTATGGTTGCTGCTATTTCGAATGTCCATAATATACATACAGTACTGTACCTAATAAAGTGGCCACCGAGTGTATGTTTATGGTCCTCTGCTGCGGTAGCATATCCACTTCACAGTACGATGTGTCGTATGTTCAGAGGTGCTCTCCAGCATGGCACTGTTGTAATGTGCGGTTATTTGAGTTACTGTCACCTTCCTATCTGCTTGAACTAGTCTGGCCATTCTCCTCTGACCTCACTCATTAACAGAGAGGGGGAGATGGTATGCAAAATTGTGAGGGGTATAGAGAAGGTGAATGCAGGCAGGTTTTTTCCCCCACTGCGGTTGGGTGAGAGTACAACTAGAGGTCATTGGTTCAGGGTGAAAGCTGAACATTTTCAGGGGAATACGGGGGGTGATCTTCTTCCCTCAGAAGGAGGTGAGAGTGTGGAACAAGCTGTCAGCGCAAATGGTGGATGTGGGATCTATTTCAATGGTTAAGAGAAACTTGGATAGGTGCATGACGGGGAGGGGTATGGAGGGCTATGTCCCACATACAGGTCAATGAGTCTAAGCAGATTAATAGTTCAGTATGGATTAGATGGGTTGATGGGCCTGTTACTATGGATGTATGGCAAAGCATTTTCACCCTCAGAACTGCCACTCACTGGAAGTTTTGTTTTTCGCACCATTCTCTATCAACGAGCCTCTTGAATTCACACTGTGAGTGATATCGCCCACCCCCTGGAGCAGGAGGAATTTCTAAGGGGGAGGTAACGTTAAAGGGGCAAAAGGAACAATCACAGGCTTAATTTAAAAAATGAATGATTTATTATAAGCATTTGATCCTCAGTACCTCATAATTGATTAGAGTGATCATGTAATCACCTCAACTTTTGCTAACCCACCATTCTCTTAGATTTTGCTTGAAGCACATTATAGTTGTTGAAAAGCAATGTGATGCTTCTGTATTTGGCATATAATGAGAAATCTGGACAGAAGAAATGGTGTTATTTTTTAGTTCCATTCACTGTTGTAGTAGTTTTAGCGAGTACAACTCTCATACTCTAATCACACACTATTCCTCTGAGTTAGGTTATGGCATTAAATGGGGTAAAATTCAGAGTCAACCTTTTCTGATGGTCTTGACCACATTTTTCTAGCCCACGGCCCAACGTAGATATTGCTGCCCCACTTTATTTTCCTTCAGGTCAGATTTTGCCTGAGCTATGATTATGTTATAACTTTCCCTTGTATCGATCGCAGCACTTAATCTTGACCTTAAATTATAGGCAATTGACCATGGTTGGCAATCAATAATGAAAATAGCAGAAACAGGCCAAACAGAAAAGAAGTGTAGACAGTATAATGTGGAGTATCTGAAATATGGATTTTTACCAGTACAAAGTAACCAGCAGCAGCCAATGTGTCTGTTCTGTGAAAAAGATTTTTTCAAATGAGGCAATGAAACCATCCAGTAACCTTGAACATTTGAAGAGAAGGCACTCTGATAAAGCAAACGAGAACTTGGCTTATTTTTAATCACTGTGAAAATTTTGAGAAGCAGAAAACACTTCAAAACATGTTTTCCAGCACAACAGTGATGGTTTAGAAACATAGAAAACCTACAGCACAATACAGGTCCTTCAGCCCACAAAGCTGTGCTGAACATGTACTTACTTAGAAATTACCTAAGGTTACCCATAGCCCTCTATTTTTCTAAGCTCTACGTACCTATTCAGGAGTCTCTTAAAAGACCTTATCGTATCCACCTCCACCACTGTCGCCTGCAGCCCATTCCACGCACTCACCACTCTCTGCGTAAAAAAAGTCCACTGACATCTCCTCTGTACCTACCTCCAAGCACCTTAAAACTGTGCCCTCTCATGTTAGCCATTTCAGCCCTGGGAAAAAGTCTCTGACTATTCACACGATCAGTGTCTCTCATCATCTTACACACCTCTCATCAGGTCACCTCTCATCCTCCACTGCTCCAAAGAGAAACGGCCGAGTTCACTCAACCTGTTCTCAAAAGGCATGCTCCCCAATCCAGGCAACATCCTGGTAAATCTCCTCCATACACTTTCTATAGTTTCCACATCCTTCCTGCAGTGAGGTAACCAGAACTGAGCACAGTACTCCATGTGAGGCCTGACCAGGGTTCTATATAGCTGTAACATTACCTCTCAGTTCTTAGATTCAATCCCACGGTTGATGAAAGCCTGATGAAGGTTGATGTATGCCTTCTAGTCAACCTACGCAGCAGCTTTGAGTGACCTATGGACTCGGACCCCAAGATCCCTCTGATCCTTCACACTGCCAAGAGTCTTACCAATAATACTATATTCTGCCATCATATTTGACCTACCAAATTGTGGGCCTCATCCAAAGCTTCACTGCTCTTTGCTAAATCTGGAAAGCTCCATTCAACTGGAAAAGAACTAGTTCTGCCAACAGTAATGGAGGATCTGGGTACAGTTTTGCATATGTCATTTGACCAAATAATTAAAGTGATTCCACTCAGCAACAACTATGTTCAAAGACAAATAGATGAAATATCTGAGAATATGAAAGACATAGTGTGTAACATTATTAGGACAACAGAATTACTCTGCAGTTGGATAAGTCAACTTTGCCAGGCAATGAACTTTTACTTCTTGGTTATGATCGCTTCATAAAAAATGAAAGCACAGTTTAAGAGTTGTAATTTGCGGGGGACTAGAAACAGAAATGAAGGGGGAGTCTATATTTCAGGTTAATATATTTATCATTCATTCTGAGAACTTTTATTGAGAATGATAAACAGTTTAAAAGCTTGCTGGTACACACAAAAGTTAAAATAGCCCTCCAAAGGAAACTGCCTGAGACACTCTTATGCGCTGTTTGAAACTGTGATAAAATTCATTGAAAAACGCAAGTTTAAAAGGACATTTATTATCAAAGAATGTATAAATTCTACAACCTTGAGATGCTTACAAGCAGCCACAAAGCAAGAAACCCAAAAGAAACCCACATATTAAAAAAGGACCAACAGCCGATGTGCGGAGAAAGGGAGAAAAAGCAAAAATCATACAAACAATGGAAGTGAGCAAAAGCATTCTGAACTAGAATGAGTCCTTGGAACTGAAGCCTGGAGCAGGCCCAAAGCCTCGGTATCAGTCCATCATATTAGTGGCATGGACCACAGCAACCAGGGGCCGTCTTCATAGCCTGAGTAAAAATCTCTGGAAAGTGAGTAAAGTCTTCTCTCGCCTCCGATCCTGACATTCTGTCTTTCCAGTACAGCTGGGCATTTAAATTGTCCAAGTAGCATATTATACCTTGCACTAAGGACCAGGGCATTGCTGCAGCGAAAGGCTCCAGGTCTAGAACACACCATCCGGTGACTCACTCCAGACCCAGATTTCACTGCCCAGCCCGAAACCACTCTCGATTTCTCCGATTTGGCTCGGCACCCAGTCTAATTCAACCTCTCACCTGGGCCATTCGCACAGGCATCAGAACTCCTCCTCCTCGACTTCTCCTCTCCGAATGGCTCATTCCATCTGCATCGATTCTGCAATGTACCAGCGTGGCGCACCCCTCAAATTCTCTTGGCCTTTGCTCGCCTCTTCATTGTTTGTGGTGATAATTTGCTACCAATTACTTCAGAAAAGGTGTTATTAGTAATACTTTCAATTGAATTTCTTGCCTTTTGAACTACCAGTGAGCTGTCACACATGTTAGGTAGCATCATCTTGAACCGGAAGTTTGATGAGTGTGTGGACACTTCATTCAGTAATCAACTCAAGAATATCAGGCGTGACATTGCTTATCTGTCAGAATCATTTTCAAAGTTTAAAGAAATCAGTCTTCAACTGCAAGGAAATGAGGTGAATCTTATCAAAGTCATATCAATCGTCTCCATATCTAAGTTAACCATACTTAAGTGCAACTTTGGCCATTGCGACCTTTCACATTTTTTGTGCCTCTCTGAATTGCAAGAGAAAGAACAACCCACCTGGGTGAGCTGCATAAAGACATGTCAGAGATATTTCAGGATCTTCTCTCGATCCAAATTCCAGATTGGGTAATAAATCCATTCCTGAACACTTGTAATAAGGAAGGACGGAGGAAGAACTGATTTCACTGCAAAATGTCTTTGAGCTGCAGCCGAGGTTCAAAGATCCATATCAAGACTTCTGGTTACAGAATGAAATCTTTGAATGCTGTCTTGCACTGTGGATAAAGGTCAAGATGTTCTTTATTGCCTTTCCAACATCGTATTTAGCAGAGCATGGTTTCAGTGCAGTTGCCCAACTTCTATCAAACAACAAAACAGACTGCAAATTGCCGAACACGGGGATCTGACACTCCTGAGTGACATTCAGCCCGATGCTGAAAAGCTGATATCACTGCACCACACCCATCCATCTCACTGAATCTGCAATTCCTATTTTCTTTCACTGTGCATCGTAAATCAAAATTCTTTCTAGTTTTATTGCTATGCCCGGAACGGGAGAGGGGTCGCTGGGGATGTGGTCCAGGAGCCAAAGGGGCGGAAACCGAAACATTTTTGGGAATCATTGCTTTAGAGACTGTTGTGCATTTATATTAAATATATATAAATACATACATATCCCGGGAGAACAACAGTTTCTGAGATACTCAAATCACCCTGTCTGACACCAACAATCATTCCACTGTCAAAGTCACTTAGATGACAGTTCTTCCCCTTTTATTTATCTTTATTTAGTCATACAGTGTGGAGTTGGCCTTTCCTGCCCTTTGAGCCATCTGCTCCAGCAACCCCACAATCCTGACTAACCCTAACCTAATTATGGGACAATTACAATGGCCAGTTTATCTACATAGTACGTCTTTGGACTGTGGGAGGAAATCAGATTACCTGGGGGAAAACTGGTGCATTCCACAGGGAGGATTTATAGAACGGTGCTGGAATTGAACTCCAAACTCCAGAATGCCTTGAGCTGTAATAGCATCACGTTAACTGCTATGCCACCATGATGCCCTGTCACCAACAATCAATCCACAATCAAAGTCACTTGGATCACATTTCTACCCCTTTCTGATGTTTGGTCGGAGCAACAACTGAAACTCTTGACCATGTCTACATACTTCTATGCATTGAGTAGCTGACACATGGTCGATTAGATATTTGCAATAGCAAGCAGGTGTACAAGTGTATCAGAGTGGTCACTGAGTATATACACTGTTAGAGTCTTAGGGTCTTAGACCACTACAAGACAGGAACAGGCCCTTCAACCCATCTAATCTATACAAGCTCTTATTCTGCATAGTCCCATCGACCCACACCTGAACCACAGCCCTCCATACCCTCCCACCCATGTATGTATAAATATTAATTTATTAACTTTTATAATATACTTACTCTTACCTACATTTCACCAGAATATATGGATCCCAGATCGGCCTGAATGGCCACTTGAGGACCCACCTATAGACAACCTGTTAGGATGAAATCATACTGACCTCGCACTATAGACATGTATATTGTCACATATACAGTCGGTGGCCACTTTTTGGTGCAGGAGATATGAATAAAGTGGCCACTGACAATTAATTTGACTTAACAAAACCTAGTAAGCTGTGCAATTTTGCTGACTTTGTAGAAATGGATAATTACATGCTGGCAGCAAGTCTTCCATGACCATCAATGCCCTTCAATTACGGCTAATTCAGCCACGCTGCTGGCTGGCTTTTCAACTGCGCCAATTCTTTACCTTGCTGGAATTCACACCAGCACTTGGAAGTCTAATTGTCTGCAGAGCTCTGCATTTTCTTACGAAGAAGAAATGTGAAGACTTCGTTTGTTGCACCTGCTTTACAAATGCATCCATCTGTTGCATTCCATCTGATAATTTATTATTTTTATTATATTCTTTTGTACTTGCATATTTTATTGTCATTTACACATTGGTTGTTTGTCTGTCCTGTTGCCTGCAGCCTTTCATTGATTCTTTCGTGTTTCTTGGATTTACTGTGTATGCCTGAAAGAAAATTAATCAGAGAGTTGCGTATGGTGACGTGTATGTACTTTGATAATACATTTACATTAAACCTAGAAATTTAAACGTTTTGTACTTTGAAATATTAGCACACTTGGGATGGAGTAGTGCAGAAGGGGGCGGGGATAACTCAGCTTTACTGACTTCTAACTGGGTTAGCATTTTTAAAAATTTATCAGCAGTTTTGCGTTTTTACTTAGAACAATTTGAGGAATCTGCTAATCTATGAATGATGAGGTTGGAGCAATTCCATGTGGCTTCCCAAACATTACTGACACTTACAGAAAGATTGTGCTAATATCACACTGAAGCCAAGCTAACCAGTGATAAATTACAGCGTTACAATCACTTCCTTGGCTATGATCTGTCCGTATTTTCACTCTTTACCCGATGTAATTCTTCACACCGGTAAAAGCAGGAATGGTAACAGAGATAAGCTATGTCAATTAATAGCATTTGTCATGTATTGCATTCCAGCCATTGAGGATGTTTTCAGGATCCTGCATACAGAACGCCACCTGCAGCAACTCAGATGTTGCATTCAGTCAGAAGCCACCAGACCACAAAATACTCAAAAACCATTCATCTTAGACTGGAGAGCATTCATTCATAGTGCCCCCAGACCCCTGGATAAGGAATGGGTGACACAGTCAGAATTCCTGGTTTTGATCTCCATCCAGAAATCTCTGCTGGAGAAGTACTTCGCTTTTGACATTGTATAAACATAGGGCTGACATCAGCTGCAAAGTGCACCAGTGCTGGGCTTCAAATGCACATTTGTCTTTCCTCGCTCACAAAGGACCATTTGGCAGGATAAAAGAAAGCTGTTGGCTTCCATTGAACTCAATTGAGCAAGTTATGAGCAGAAAATTGGTAAATAAATTCTTAGATATTGTTAGATTCAGGGGGAAAAAAACTTCCTCAAACTTTTATATCGAGTCAGATTGTAAATGTATTCATTTAGAATTATGAATGAATCTGATTTACTTTGGTGCAATGAAATTGAATTGATTCTGTATTTCCCATGAGATATTTAATGCTGATTCCAGTAACAACCAACAGTGACGTAAAAACAGGAACTCGCTACACAGCTCGAGCGCCATTCAAATAGATCATGGCTGATTGAATTTCAATTCAATTTACTTGGCTGTGTTGCATATCTTTTGACAGCCTTATTTAAAAATATTATCAAGCTTAGTCTTAAATATGTCACTGTATTTCCCCCCCACCCCCACTCTGTCTCTTTGGAATGAGACCATCTCATTGCCAAAAATATATATATTCTTTTATATGAAATATACTAAGAGATACTGTCTCCATTCTGTTGGATTGTGTTTGTTATTGTGAAACATGGATGAACATAGACTGGAACATAAAGTTAACTCACTGAAAACGTCAAGCAGGACCTATTTCTTTAGATGATGTTTAGCCAGCCAATTTGAGCTTGCATAGTTATAAATTTCTATTCATGGAGTTTTGAATAGGCGTTATTATTGGTGTTTCTATTGGTTGAGTTTTGAATGGAGAGTCATTATCGGTTTTCCTATTGGTGGAGTTTTGAATGGAGAGTCATTATCGGTTTTCCTATTGGTGGAGTTTTGAATGGAGAGTCATTATCGGTTTTCCTGTTGGTGGAGTTTTGAATGGAGAGTCATTATCGGTTTTCCTATTGGTGGAGTTTTGAATGGAGAGTCATTATCGGTTTTCCTATTGGTGGAGTTTTGAATGGAAGGTTATTTTTGTGTTTCTATTGGTGGAATTTTGAATGGAGAGTCATTATTGGTTTTCCTATTGGTGGAGTTTTGAATGGAGGATTACCATTGGTGTTTCTATTGATGCGGATTTGAATGGAGGGTTCTTTATTTTTATGTTGTAGTTATATTTGAATGATTGCTTTTAGATTTTTTGAAAGAGGGAAAAAGATGGAAGTAAAGATGAAATCACTTTTTCCAGCAACTGATGACTAAGTATGCAAATACTTAATGTAAGCAATCTCAACACTTGAAGAACAGTTTCTTCCCCTCTGCCATCAGATTTCTGAACATACAATGAACCCATGAACATAACATTGCTACTTTGCTCTCTTTTTGCACTATTTATTTATTTTTTGTATATATTTCTTATTGTAATTTATAGTATATTTATGCATTGCGCTGTACTGTTGCTACAATGCAACAAATTTTATGACATACAGAACTCTGCGAATGTCTTAGAAAGTAACAAACAATGTTGTTGGTGGAGGTGTAAATCAAATCGACAGTCAGGTCACTCGCCTAAGTGCTACCTGTTGCATGGTCGGGTGGTCGGCGACTAAACCAGCTCCCCCACCAGGCTTACCTGGTGAGGAGGGTGGCGAGACACCCTGCAGGATGAAAAACAAGACCTGTCAAAGGGCGGATGAACCCCCTTGTAGGGTCAATGGCCATCTAGCAAACAAGTGCCGCGAAGCGCGGAAAGGGCATCCCTTGCATCAAAGCTTGGTCTGGCCATTCACTGCAATAGAACATCCCCCAGCCGTCTTGGACCCCACCATGCTGCTGGATCCGGGAGGGGATGTCGAGAGGGTGGGTCTGGACCTGTGCAACCGCCTACTCACCTAAAATCCACTCACGCACATAGTGTTCCTTGAAAGGAACCATCATCATCCTATAGGATGGATAGCCAGAGAGGAAATCAAATTATAGAACAGTAGTCTCATAGTATATTTAACAATTATGTGAGATGAAGTTCATGAAAGAAAGTTAAACTCTGTAGAGTAACATTAATAAAACAGGGGAGCAGGAGTTAATCATGCATTGGGATAAAGCTGACATACCAAGGGTTATTGAAACGTGGCTACAGGAAAAGTAAAGCTGGGGATAAAACAATGCAGAGGAAAATATATTTAGAAAATATTCTGAGGAAAATGGAGGAGCTGGAACATAAGCACTTGTGGAGGATAATATAAATTGGGGAATAAAGTGTGCATCTTTAATCAAGTAAAATTAGAATCCGTTAAGGTTGA
The DNA here is from genome assembly GCF_963921235.1 of Mobula hypostoma. Taxonomy (NCBI): domain Eukaryota; kingdom Metazoa; phylum Chordata; class Chondrichthyes; order Myliobatiformes; family Myliobatidae; genus Mobula; species Mobula hypostoma. The sequence goes on along the minus strand of NC_086099.1, from coordinate 16,152,417 downwards.
TATAAAACATCAATCACGTAAGTAGCTATAATTGTCTTGGGCAAGGCTAGTCACTCATGTAAAGGTCTGAGTTTAGTATATCCAATACTCTAAGATTAACATCTGATGAGAATTGATCTGGAGGTGTCACCTCCTCGGGCCCTCTAACAGGCAATAGTTTCTTCACTTCCTTCCTTTCCTGTCTTCACAGTGTTTCTTAAGACATTTTCCACTTTTCTTATCATTCGAATCGATCCACTGACGATGCAATAGTGGCCTCCACCCTGTCCTGTCCCACCTGGAAAATGGAGTTTAATATTCCAAGCTGCTGTTTATAGACTCTGTTCGGCATTTAACACCATCATACCCCAGAGCTTGGTAGGGAAACTGTCCTTGCTGGGTCTCAACACCTCCCCCTACAACTGGATACTGGACTTCTTAACAGAACGGCCACAGTCAATCTGTATGGGCAGCAACGTCTCTCGTCCCATTACGCTGAGGACTGGCGCTCTCCAAGGCTGTGTGCTCAGCCTGGTCACACTGCTGATGCATTACTGTGTTGCAGGATCCAGCTCAAACCACGTCATCAAGTTTGTGGATGGCATAACATCGGTGGGCCTTATCAAGAGTGATAACGCAACAGAGTACGGGGAGGAAGTGGAGCGGCTGGTGGGTTGGTGTTAGAAGAACAACCTAAGCCTCAACATGGAGAAGAACATGGAAGTGACTGTGGACTTCAGGAAGGTGCAGATGAAGCATCCCCCTCTGAGAATACGTAGCTCCTCTGTAGCGCAAGTTAAGTGCACCAAGTTCTTGGGAGTTCAAATCATGGATGACCTCACCTGGTCCCTTAATATCACCGCCCAGAACAAGAAGGCACAGAAGTGCCTCCACATCCTAAGGAGATTGAGGGAAGAAAGGCCCCCACCCCCCACCACCACCTTAACTGCATTTTACATGAGCACCATTGAGAGTGTCCTGACAAGTTCCTCTCCATCTGGTATGGGGTCAGTTGAGCATTGGACTGGACACCCCTACAAAGGATGGTGAGAACAGCTGAGAGGATCATGGGGGTTTCCCTACTATCCATCGAGGACATTTATCAGAAGCACTGCGTACACTTGGCCCTTAGTATTATTAAGGATCCCGACCATCCATCCAGCATCCTCTTTGATTTCCTACCATCAGGCAGGAGACAGACTCATAAAAACAAAAATGGTCAGGATGGGAAGTAATTTCTTTTCTCAGGCATTTAGGCATTTGAACTTCCTGCTGCATCGCATTCGAAGTGTCTCTGGTTAATCTGTTCCGCACTTTACAATATTTACTTTATGCACTTTAGTTTGTTATTTATGTGTGATTCACCTGTAGCTTTTATCCTTTTATTCATAAGTTATTGAATGTTGTATGTGTTATGTGTATTACTGTGCTTTACACCCTGGTTTAGAGAAACGGTGTCCTGTTTGATGGTATACATGCATATAGTTAAATGACAATAAACCTGACCTGACTTGATTTTCTTCCACATGTTCTGATGCTCAGAAAAGAGCCATTCAGTGAATGTCCACATGGAATCTTGAATGATTTCCACTTGATTTAATTGATTCCAGTGACCAACAATACCATTTCTCCTTCAGAGCATGTGTAACTTCCAACTTATTGCAGATCAGAAACTCATGGTAGTTTAGTCATAGTTTGACATGATCTCTTCATATCAATGCATCTACACCTGTAGTGGACAATTACTAACTGAAATAAATTCAGAGAGCAGATTGGATCATCCTTTTGCAGAGCAACACCTTAAGATTACCTTGAGAGACCTTAAGATCATCATCATTATGTGCCCTGTTGTATGATGTGGGCGATCATGGTCTCAAATTTTCTATAGGAGTGGTTTGCTATTGCCTTCTCGTTACAAGACGGGTGACCCCAGCCATTATCAATACTCTTCAGAGATTGTCTGCCTGGCGTCAATGATCACATAACTAGGACTTGTGATATGCACCAGTTGCTCTTACTACCGTCCACTACCTGTTCCCATGGCTTCACATGACCCTGATCAACATGGGGGCTAATCAGGTGCTACACCCTGCCCAAGGATGACCTGCAGACTAGCAGAGGGAAGGAGCACCTTATACCTCCTTTGATAGAGATGTATCACCACCCTGCCACCCAATGTCTTTAAGAATAACAATGAAACCCAGACATCCCACCTCTCCCGGAAGTTCTGGGAGTCTCCCGCATATTAATAGTGGCTCCCTGATGCCCGCAAATTATATACAATATCATGGAAATCAATTTTTTTGAGAGCGAGCGAGAGAAAAGCAAGAGAGAGCGCGAGAGCGACCAGGAGAGAGAGCGTGTGCACGCGAGAGCGAAAGCAAGCAAGAGCACGCGAGCGAGAGAGAAAGCAAGCAAGAGCATTTGAGAGCGCGCGAGCGACCGAGAGAGAGATAGAGAGAGAGAGCACGAGCGAGAGCGCGCCATGGCAGAGTGTTCCAAAAAAAATATAAAACGTATGTCACCCCAGACTACCCTAAAGTGTACCCCTGCCTAATAGGGGTCAAAAATAATGACAGTGTTGCTTGCTGCACTGTTTGCAACAGTGACTTTTCTATTGCCCGTGGTGGGTTAAGACTGTAAAAGACGTGTTGAGGTGAGTTTAACAGGTGTCATTCGTTCATTAGGATAGCTAATGATATTTAAACTAGCTGACCGGCTGCTAAGGAGCTACTCTATTGCAGACATCCCACCTCTCCCAGTAATCTCCCGCAAACTGATGGTGCTACCTCCTTGAAATCAGTTTTTGCAGGGTGGGATGTCTGGAAACCCATCCTAGATATTCTGTCTTCTTAGCTTTTCCATTGGGCAGATGATACAAAGGCTTGAAATAGCACACCACGCAGCTCAAGGAAAATGTCTACTCTGCGGTTATGAATATTAAATGGTTCCTTAGTACAATAAGATAGACTTTTGTCCTCAGAACGTATCTTGTTATAACTTGCACCTAATTGTTTACCTGTACTGCACTTTTGCTGTAGCTGTAACAATTTATTCTGCATTACCTCGTTCCACTTCAATGACCAGTGTATTTAGTTGAACTGTAGGAACAGTATGCAAGACAAACTTTTCATTGTATCTCTGTGCGTTCGTTCATTACGTGGTATGTCATATGATGTGGGAGATCATGGTCTTTCCATGACCATGATTGTTCTTGGCAAATTTTTCTGCAGAAGTGGTTTGCAATTGTCGTCTTCAGGGCAGTATCTTTACAACACAGGTGACTCCAGCCATTATCAATACTCTTCAGAGATTGGCTTCATGGCGTCAGTGGTCGCATAACCAGGACTTGTGATGTGCACCAGCTGCTCATATGACCATCCATGTCCTGCTCCCATGGCTTCACATGACCCTGATCAGGGAGAGGGGGGTGGTGCTCAGTAGGTGCCACACCTTGCCCAAGGGGGACCTTCAAGCTAACAGAGGGGAGGACTGCCTTACACATCCTTTGGTAGAGAGCTCTACCCTGCCACCCGCTATCTTGTTACCTGTGACAGTAATAAACTAATTCCAATTCCAGTTCCAATTCTAACTTCCATTTGCCTGTCACTTTAATTCTCCATCCGCTTCCCAAACTCATCTCTCTGTCCGTGGAAAGATGCAGGATAAGATGTTTCTCAAGCAATGCAAGCTTGAGAAACAACACCTTCTCCTGCATTTTGCCATTTTGAAGCCTTCTGTATACAATATTGAATCTCCAATTCCAGGTAATTTGCACTGTTTTTTTTCTGTTTGTAATTGACTAGCCACTTCCAGTAGTTTTTTTTTATTTTAGCTTAACTTTTCTTTCTCCATTACTTTTATTATTGTTCTAATTTAGAGATTCTGCATAGTAGCAGGCCTCTCTGGCCTAATGAGCCTGCATTGCCCAACTACACTAATAACCCAATAACACAATGAACCTACTAGCCTGTACATCTTTGGATTATGTGAAGAAATTAGAACACCCAGAGGAAAACAATGTGGGTCGTGGGAATGTACAAACTCCCTACAGTCTGTGGCAGAATTGAACTTGGCCTACTAGCACTGTTCTAGCATGATGCCACCATGCCATTCCAAATATAGCCTGTCCTGCTGAACATGCACCATGCCCACATTATTAACAACATATAACACTGACTGAAAAGTATAATCTGCTTCTAGCTACTGCATAATCCATTTGGTCTCAGCCTGTCAGAGGTATTTCCTTTGCTCTAGCCATTCTTTACACACCTGCTCTACTTACTGAAAACAAATCTTCCTCTTTTGTCTGTTCTGATAAAGTATCTTGGACCTAACGTAATAACTCTGTTTCTCTTATCATAGATGCCATCTGACCTTCTGAGTGTTTCCAGCATTTTATTTTTTAATAGTGACCTTACAGCTTTGATCTGGCTTGTCTTTGACCGCACATGGATTACAAAGAAAGGTACCTATTACCTCATATGTACTGTGTCTCCTTGGGTAATTATAAAACCAAAGATCCATATTAAAATTAATATAAAATACTAGCACATTTAGGTTTTCATATGAGCTTCACAATTCTTTAACCCTTAACCTAATGGTCAAGCTTCCCATCCTGCTTTACGATTAAAATTTTACATCTATTGCCAAATAGAAGCTCAAGGGGGATTTATCAATAGGGATTCCTCTGACAGGAGAGAAGAAAATAGCCCAAGGAAGGGGTTGGGGTGAGATTCACCGCTGACCAGTAGACTGTGAACTTAGTTCTAGGTTTGAGGTCTTTGAACACTCCTTTCCTCAGGTGACCAAAGGCTGTTTGAGCAAACTGGAGGTTGTGATTAATTTCATTCCTGACCTCTGACTTTGCTGAGAGATGGCTCCTGATTTCTGGAAAGTGACTCCTTCAGTTCTGGTCATCATAATGTATAAAGTATATGGAGGCACTGGAGGAGACGAAGAGGTGATCAGTGTGAGTGATGCTTGAACTGCAGGATAAAGAAAATGGGGTTCTTACCTCTTTAAAAAAGAAAGAATTCAAAACAAAAATAGAATTTGATAGATGATCTAATAAATGCATTTAAAATTATGAAAGGTGTTGATGGATTGGATGCAGAGAGAATGCTTCCACTTCAGAATCAGAATCAGGTTTATTATAACCGGCATATGTCGTGAAATTTGTTAATTTTGCGACAGCAGCAATATGCAATACATGATAAATATAGAAAAACACCGAATTACAGTAAGTTTATATGTATATTAAATAGGTAAAATAAGTAGTGCAAAAACAGAAATAAAAATGTAGTGGGGTAGTGTTTATGGGTTCAAAGTCCATTCTTAAATTGAATGGCCGAGGGAAGGAAGCTGTTCCTGAATCACTGAGTGTGTGCCTGCAGGCTTCTGTACTTCCTTCCCAATGGTAACAATGAGAAGAGGGCATGTCCTGGGAGGTGGGGGTCCTTAATGACGGACATCACCTTTCTGAGGCACTGCTCCTTAAAGACGTCTTGGATACTATGGAGGCCTGTATGGAAGATCATAATTTGAAAGCGTCAATATAAAATAGCTGGACACACAACTTGCGGGAAGAACTCAGGTCAGGCAGCATCTATGGAAATAAATAAACAGTCGATGTTTTGGGCTGAGGTGTTGCTCTGGATTTCCAGCTTCTGCAGAATTTCTCACGTTTATACCTACTAAAAAATCCAGTAAAGAATTCAGAAGCAGCCGCTTTTTCCAGAGTGATGAGACTAAAACTGCAGATCTTGCTATCACAGATAGTAATTGAAATGAGCAGATTAAAAGGAGTCTGGACAAGCATATGAGGAAGAAGAAGATAGTAAGCAAGGAAGAAAGATGTAGATGTGAAAAAATATGGGGGGCAGGGGGAAACCTAGTCAAGTATCATGCTGAAATGATCTGATTGGGGTCAAAAGACCTTCATCATATGTTGACTGCATTATGATAGGTTCCCAATTCATGAAATCCTGCTGTCAACAAGGAATTCCTTCATCTGGACTGCACTGGGAATTTAATAATTCCTTTTTAATGATACCTTTAAAGATGTTGAGGATCAACATCTTTCATACATACCATGTCCAGCAGAGAGTTTAATGAATTAGACTACAGCCTTTGTGGCAAGTTCTCAAGGTTAGAATCTTGTTTGGGATGGATGTTAATTCTCATCTCACCACATAGAAAGCAAGCTAAAGGTAGATTTACTGTTTAGATTCTGTTACCTGGGAATCGATTCTGATAGGACCCTATTTTTTCCCCACTGACAAAAAATGAAAGAAAATTTAATTTTTTGCCATCAGTTTTCTGAATGGTTCTGAATAGTTCCTGAACACTATCTGACTTATTTGCTTTGTCTTCTTTGTAATAGTTACTTCATATATATGTTTGAGGCATCTAGGGAGGAGTAGCACTCTGGTGAAGGGGCCTGTCATGTCCACTTTGGGGCAGCGGACTTCCACCAGGTACTCAGCTCTCATCTGTGGCTCCAAGTAGCTGTTTGCATATGTCAGTGGCCACTTGGTGATACACAGCTGTGATAAGCAGGCTAAGCTAGATGAGGGTAGCCAGTGACCTATATATCCCGGTGAGATAGGGACAGGCCTGTCCTAGCATGCGACTGAGTGGATGAGATCTATATTGAGATGCAATAGCCAGGAAGGTGGTACAGCAATGCTCCATGGAGAATGAAGGGTATGACAAGGCACACAAGATGCCATAGTCATCCATTGCAAGGAAGACCCAAGTTTGTGACACTTGTTCGTACCACTGGAACTGGACTCCTGAGGTTGAGAGAGTGGAACTGCCACAGTACAAAGACTTTTCTGCTTTACAAAACTCTCCTGCACAGGTTTCCTGTCATCATCAGACCGGATAGACAACTATCATATAGATACAGGTAATATATACTGTATACATTCACAATATATATTTGTACAGTTTACTTATTTGCTATTGTAATTTATAGTATATTTTATGTATTATACTGTATTGCTGCTGTAAAATAACAAATTTCACAACCTGAGTCAGTGGTAACCTGATTCTGATTCTTTTAGGGGAAAAGAATGCTCAAACTTTTATATGTAGTTAAGTTTTGTTACTAAACTTTCAGTGCAGTAAATGGAAATGTTATGTTCCTCTCTGTTTTAGAGCAAGCAGCAAGTATTAAGAGTTGAGTCTCGTGAACCCATTGAGTTCCTTAAACAAAAGGACAAGGTACTTGGAGAGAAGTAGCTAACTGGATATTAAGTCAGACATTAGAAAACATCTTCTGAATTCGCCGATGGGAATGATGTGAAGTGTTAGCATTCCAGAGTGGGAATCCTGGAGGGGAGGGAGAGAGAAACCCAAGGTTCCTTGTGCAAACCAGACAATCCTCCTACTTCCCTGACCCATTAAAAGAGTTTTGTTTTTCTGTAACTGTACTTTTTCAGTTTCTTCTTACCCAGTAGATTGAATCTGTTGTGAAACCCATCCCTGTGGCACCTCTCCAACTCTAAAGTCACCCAGTTTATGAAATTCTGTTCCCAGCATGAAGTTTCACCTTCCAAGAGTGAATTGTGAATCTGGCCATGCAAATACCTTTGCACTGAAGGGTGACTCAACATCTGTAACCATTTCTGACAAATTATGTTACAAAAGACCACACTGTAAAACAAGTTGGCCAGATGGGCTAGGAAAGGGGTAGGGGCATCCTTCAACCTATTTCTCTATGCCATGCCTTGCTTGAACAATGGAGATTAGTTCCATGTAATCCATACATTGGATTGAAGACTGCAAGCAGATTAATATATTTTAAATTGTACTTACACCATTTAAGACTTATTGCTTACTTACTGCCTGTTACACCACTGGCATTTAGAGCAACAATGAAGGTCCTCCATCTTTGTTAGTGTTTAGGGCTTCCTTCAAGATATCAGTGCCTTCTTCTTGGTTTACACTACCAGTCATACAAGTCCCGTGTGGAGACTCAGGAATACTGTCACACTCAGATGTAGAAGAATCTACATTGTTTTTTCTGTAACAATTTTGTTTTACCAATTAGGGTTGTTAGGCGTGAGCTGAACCCCAGAATCTGAAGGACTACTGGATCACTCTTGGTCTAGCCTCTACCCTTTGACCTGTTTAGCAAAGGTTAACCTACCTAAAGCCAGAGCACGAAGCCTTGATTCCAATCAGCATAGCTGTCCGGGTCGTTGAAGCATGCAAGCATCCAAACCAAGATAAGGTTGTGGTGTTCTTGAAGGGATCATAAGACATAGGTGCAGAATTAGGCCATTTGGCCCATCATGTCTGCTTCATAAATTCATCATGGCTGATTTGTTATCCCTTTGAACCCCATTCTTGTGCCTTCTTGCAACCTCCGACACCTTTATGAATCAAGAACCTATCAAAGTTTGCTTTAAATATATCTAATGACTTGGCCTCCACAGCCATCTGTGCCAATGAATTCAACAGATTC